>NW_012104754.1:2227063-2322258 GCF_000951045.1 Mandrillus leucophaeus | reverse complement strand
TTCTTCACTCATTAAAAAGAAAAACATGGGAATCCTGGGCATGATGGCCAAATAGGAATAGCTCCACTCTGCAGCTCCCAGCGAGATCAACGCAGAAGGCAGGTGATTTCTGCATTTCCAACTGAGGCACCTGGCTCATCTCATCGGGACTGGTTAAATAGTGGATGCAGCCCACGGAGGGCAAGAAGAAGCAGGGTGGGGCATTGCCTCACCCAGGAAGTGCAAGGGTTTGGGGAACTCCCCACCCTAGCCAAGGAAAACCATGAGGTACCATGCCATGAGGGACACTGCTATCCAGCCCAGTTACTACGCTTTTCCCATGGCCTTCACAATCCACAGACCAGGAGATTCCCTCAGGTGCCTACACCACAAGGGCCCTGGGTTTCAAGCACAAAACTGAGTGGCCATTTGGGCAGACACTGAGCTAGCTGCAGTTTTGTTTTTTGTTTATTTTTTTTTTACACGGAGTTTTGCTCTTTTTGCCCAGGCTGGAGTGCAATGGTGCAATCTCGGCTCACTGCAACCTCCGCCTCCTGGGTTCAAGCGATTCTCATGCCTCAACCTCCCAAGTAGCTGGGATTACAGGCATGTGCCACCACGCCCAGCTAATTATGTATTTTTAGTAGAGACGGAGTTTCTCCACGTTGGCCAGGCTGGTCTCGAACTCCCGACCTCAGGTAATCCACCTGCCTTGGCCTCCCAAAGTGCTGGGATTACAGGTGTGAGCCATCACACCCAGCCATTTTTTTCATACCCCAGTGGCACCTGAAACGTCAGTGAGGCAGAACTGTTCACTCCCCTGGAAAGGGGGCTGAAGCCAGGGAGCCAAGTCTTGCTCAGTGGATGCCATCCCCACGGAACCCAGCAAGATAAGATCCACTGGCTTGAAATTCTCACTGACAGCACAGCAGTCTGAAGTCAACCTGGAATGCTCGAGCTTGGTGGGGGTACGGGGGTCCACCACTACTGAGGCTTGAGTAGGTAGTTTTCCCTCACAGTATAAACAAAGTCACAAAGAAGTTCAGACTGGGCAGAGCCCACCACAACACCACACAGCTGCCGTAGCCAGACTGCCTCTCTAGATTCCTGCTCTCTGTGCAGGGCATCTCTGAAAAAAATGCAGCAACCCCAGTCAGGTGCTTATAGATAAAACTCTCATCTTCCTGGGACAGAACAACTGGGGGAAGGGGCAGCTGTGGGGTGCAGCTACAGAAAACTTAAACGTTCCTGCCTGCCAGCTCTGAAGAGAGCAGCAGATCTCCCAGCACAGGGCTCGAGCTCTGCTAAGGGACAGACTGCCTCCTCAAGTGGGCCCCTGACCCCATGCTTCCTGACAGGGAGACACTTCCCAGCAGGGGCCAACAGACATCTCATACACGAGAGCTTTGGCTGGCATCTGGCAGGTGTCCCTCTCAGACAAAGCTTCCAGAGGAAGGAGCAGGCAGCAATCTTTGCTGTTCTGCAGCCTCTGCTGGTGATGCCCAGGCAAACAGGGTCTGGATTGGACCCCCAGCAAACTCCAGAAGACCTGGAGAAGAGGGGCCTGTCTGTTAGAAGAAAAACTAATGAACAGGAAGCAGTAACATCAACATCAACAAAAAGGACAACCAAACAAACACTCCATCTGAAGGTCACCAACAGCAAAAACCAATGGTAGATAAATCCACGAAGATGAGGAAAAACCAGCACAAAAAGGCTGAAAATTCCAAAACCAGAATGCCTCTTCTCCTCCAAAGGAAAACAACTCCTCACCAGCAAGGGAACAAAACTGGACAGAGAATGAGTTTGACGAATTGACAGAAGTAGGCTTCAGAAGGTGGATGATAACAAACTCCTCCGAGCTAAAAGAGCATGTTCTAACCCAACATAAGGAAGCTAAGAACCTTTATAAAAGTTAGAGAAATTGCTAACTAGAATAACCAATTTAGAGAAGAATATAAACGACCTGATGGAGCTGAAAAACACAGCACAAGAACTTTGTGACGCATACACAAGTATCAATACCCAAATCAATCAAGCAGAAGAAAGGATATCAGAGACTGAAGATCAACGTAAGGAAATAAAGCGTGGAGACAAGATTAGAGAAATAATAATGAAAAGGAATGAACAAAGCCTCCTAGAAATATGAGACTATGTGAAAAGATCAAACCTACGTTTGATTGGTGTACTTAAAAGTGATGGGGAGAATGGATCTACGTTAAAAAACACTCTTCAGGATATTATCCAGGAGAACGTCCTCAACCTAGCAAGACAGGCCAACATTCAAATTCAGGAAATGCAGAGAACACCAAGAAGATTCTCCTCAAGAAAAGCCACCCCAAAACACATAATCGTCAGATTCACCAAGGTTGAAATGAAGGAAAAAATGTTAAAGGCAGCCAGAAAGAAAGGTCGGGTTACCCACAAAGGGAAGCCCATCAGATTAACAGCAGATCTCTCTGCAAAAACCCTACAAGCCATAAGAGAATGGGGACCAATATTCAACATTCTTAAAAGAATTTTCAACCCACAATTTCATATCCAACCAAACTAAGCTTCATAAGCGAAGGAGAAATAAAATCCTTTACAGACAAGCAAGTGATGAGGGATTTTGTCGCCAATAGGCCTGCCCTACAAGAGCTCCTGAAGGAAGCACTAAATATGGAAAGGAAAAACCAGTATCAGCCACTGCAAAAACAAACCAAAATGTAAAGACCATTGATATTATGAAGAAACTGCATCAACTAATGGACAAAATAACTAGCTAGCATCATAATGACAGGATCAAATTCATACATAACAATATTAACCTTAAATGTAAATGGGCTAAATGCCCCAATTAAAAGACACAGACTGGCAAATTAACCTTAAATGTAAATGGGCTAAATGCCCCAATTAAAAGACACAGACTGGCAAATTTAATAGAGTCAAGATTAATCAGTGTGCTATACTGAGAAGACCCATCTCACATGCAAAGACACACATAGGCTCAGAATAAAGGGATGGAAGAATATTTACCAAGCAAACGGAAAGCAAAAAAAAAAGCAGGGGTTGCAATCCTACTCTCTGATAAAACAGACTTTAAACCAACAAAGATCAAAAAAGACAAAGAAGGGCATTACATAATGGTAAAGGGATCAATGCAATGAGAAGAACTAACTATCCTAAATATATATGCACCTGATACAGGAGCACCCAGGTTCATAAAGCAAGTTCTTAGAGACCTACAAAGAGACTTAGAATCTCACACAATAATAGTAGGAGTCTTTTTTTAATATGTTAAAGAAATATTTAATTACAAAATTAAGCTTACACATAGTCTAAAAATTTTCAAATGTACTGTATTTTATAGCATACAAGTACAATTTGTAAAATGATTCACTAGTAATTTAATTACATTTAATTTACTTTTAAGTAAAATTAAAAATGCTTCTCTCTCACTATGATGCAGAATATTACTCTGAACGCCTACCTCATGCATCACTCAATATGAAAAGTAAACTAACAAGAGCCACTCCACTTAGATTTTCATCATAAATCTTACATTTTAATACCCATACTCTTCAACAGTGGGAGACTTTAACACCACACTCTCAATATTAGACAGATGAATGAGATAATTAACAAGGATATTCAGGACTTGAACTCAGCTCTGGACCAAGCGGACCTAATAGACATCTACAGAATTCTCTACCCCAAATCAACAGAATATACATTCTTCTCAACACTGCATCATACTTATTCTTATATCGACCACATAATTGAAAGTAAAACACTCCTCAGCAAATGCAAAAGAACAGAAATCATAGAAAACAGTCTCAGACCACAGTGCAATCAAGTTAGAACTCAGGATTAAGAAACTCACTCAAAATCGCACAACTACATGGAAACTGAACAACCTGCTCCTGAATGACTACTGGGTAAATAACGAAATTAAGGAAGAAATAAATAAGTTCTTTGAAACCAATGAGAACAAAGACACAGCATATGAGAATTCTGGGACACAGCTAAAGTACTGTTTAGAGGGAAATTTATAGTACTAAATGCCCACAGGAGAAAGTGGGAAAGATTTAAAATCGACACGTTAACATCACAATTAAAAGAACTAGAGAATGAAGAGCAAACAAATCCAAAAGCTAGCAGAAGACAAGAAATAACTAACATCAGAGCAGAACTGAAGGAGATAGAGACATGCAAAACCCTTCAAAAAAATCAATGAATTCAGGAGCCGGTTTTTTGAAAAGATCAACAAAACAGATAGACTGCTAACCAGACTACTAAAGAAGAAAAGGGAGAAGAATCAAATAGACACAATAAAAAATGATAAAGGGGATATCACCACTGATTCCACAGAAATACAAACTACCATCAGAGAATACTATAAACACCTCTACGCAAATAAACTAGAAAAATCTAGAAGAAATGGATAAGTTTCTTCTAGAAATTCTACCAGAGGTTCAAAGAGCAGCTGGTACCATTCCTCTTAGAACTACTCCAAACAATAGAAAAAGAGGGACTCCTCCCTAACTCATTTTATGAGGCCAGCATCATCCTGATACCAAAACCTGGCAGAGACACAATAAAAAAAGAAAATTTCAGGCCAACATCTCTGATGAACATCAATGCAAAAATCCTCAATAGAATACAGGCAAACTGAATCAAAAAGCACATTGAAAAGCTTATCCACCACGATGAAGTCAACTTCATCCCTGGGATGCAAGGCTGGTTCAACATATGTAAATCAATAAACATAGTCCATCACATAAACAGAACCAATGAAAAAAACACATGATTATCTCAATAGATACAGAGAAGGCCTTCGATAAAATTGAACACCCCTTCATGCTAAAAACTCTCAATAAACTAGGTATTGATGGAACATATCTCAAAATAATAAGAGCTATTTATGACAAATCCATAGCCAATATCATACCTGAATAGGCAACAGCCAGAAGCATTTTGAACACTGGCACATGACAAGGATGCCCTCTCTCACCACTCCTATTCAACACAGTATTGGAAGTTCTGGCCAGGGCAATCAGGCAAGAGAAAGAAATAAAGGTATTCAAATAGGAAAAAAAGAAGTCAAATTATCTCTTTTTGCAGATGACATGATTGTATATTTAGAAAACCCCATCGTCTCAGCCCAAAAACTCCTAAAGCTGATGAGCAACTTCAGCAAAGTCTCATGATACAAAATCAATGTGCAAAAATCACAAGCATTCCTATACACCAATAATAGATAAACAGAGAGCCAAATCATGAGTGAACTCCCATTCACAATCGCTACAAAGAGAATAAAATACCTAGGAATACAACTTATAAGGGATGTGAAGGACCTCTTCAAGGAGAACTACAAACCACTGCTCAAGGGAATAACAGAGGACACAAATACATGGAAGAACATTCCATGCTCATGGATAGGAAGAATCAATATCATAAAAATGGCTATACTGTCCAAAGTAATTTATAGATTCAACGCTATTCCCATCAAGCTATCATTGACTTCCTTCAAATAATTAGAAAAGAAACTACTTTAAATTTCATATGGAACCAAAAAAGAACCCATATAGCCAAGACAATCCTAAGCAAAAAGAACAAAGCTGGAGGCATCATGCTATCTGACTTCCAACTAAACTTCAAGGCTACAGTAACCAAAACAGCATGGTACTGGTACCAAAACAGACATATAGACCAAGGGAACAGAACAGAAGCCTCAGAAATAACACCACACATCTACAACCATCTGATCTTTGACAAACCCAACAAAACAAGCAATGGGGAAAGGATTCCCTATATATTAAATGATGTTGGGAAAACTGGCTAGCCATATGCAGAAAACTGAAACTGGACTCCTTCCTTACACCTTATACAAAAATTAACTCACGATGGATTAAAGATCTAAACATAAGACCTAAAACCATAAAAACCCTAGAAGATAACCTAGGCAATACCAGTCAGGATATAGAAATGGGCAAAGACTTCATGACTAAAACACCAAAAGCAATTGCAACAAAAGCCAAAACAGTGTGGCAATTCCTCAAGGAGCTAGAACTAGAAATACCACTTGACCCAGCAATCCCATTACTGGGTATATACCCAAAGGGTTATAAATCAATCTACTATAAAGACACATGCACACGTATGTTTATTGCAGCACTGTTCACAAAAGGAAAGACTTGGAACCAACCCAAATGCCCACCAATGTTATACTGGATAAAGAAAATGTAGCACATATACACCATGGAATACTATGCAGCTATAAAAAAGGAGTCCATGTACTTTGCAGTGACATGGATGCAGCTGGAAACCATCATTCTCAGCAAGCTAGCACAGGAACAGAAAACCAAATATCACATGTTCTCACTGATAAGTGGGAATTAAACAACGAGAACATATGGGCACAGGGAGGGGAACATCACACACTGGGGCCTGTCAGGGGATGTGGGGAAAAGGTAGGGATAGCATTAAGAGAAATACCTAATGTAGATGACGGGTTGCTGGGTGCAGCAAACCACCATGGCGCATGTATACCTATGTGACAAACCTGCACGTTCTGCACATGTATCCCAGAACTTAAAGTATAATTTAAAAAAAAAAAAAAATCCAAACCTCCTACTTAAAACCTTTAAAAAAAAAAAAAGAAGATAAAAAACATGCACAAATACAAATCAAAAATAAAGTAAAATTTAGTGAGTGAATACATTTCACTACTGCCTCCAAAATAAATGGTCTGCAGTCTAATTTGATCTGTCATCTGTAATTAAACTGAAAACTAACCAAAGAAGTTCGGAAACCTATGTCATGAAAACATTTAATATAATCATGCTTCTAAAACTCAAATATATTGTTAAAATGTTATAATCTTGCATACAGCTTAAGGTAATTGAATAAGAATCCTTAAGAATTGGTTACAGTGTTCATTTAAAAATCTCAAAATATATTCCATATATACCTAGTAAGAAGGTTATGATTTGATGATAAATATATAGTCGACATCTCTAAAAGAAGGTCTTTTTGTTTTGGGGATTTTTTCTGCAAATTTCCACCCCTCAAGTGTACTGTACAGATATAATTGGGTACATTGTATAGTACGGATTACTTTAAAATGTCAGTAGTAGAACAAATTAGCCTACCATTGTCAAGATAACTGCACCATAATTCTACAGTTTCAAATTCTACCTTGAAATTATCTAAAGAAGCATATCAATTATGCAACCACTTATTCTTTGTTTTTTAACGGTCTATTATCTATCAAACCTCCACAGTTTTGCAGCATTCTTACTCTGATTGTCACCCCTTTCCTTTCCACAATTCCTCACTCCTGTTGCAGAATCACAGTATTAACAGTGACAACAAAATATTGAAGGAAGGGGTTCAATGGAAGTGGAATATTATTGCATTATTTAAGGGTGTATTCGTTCTGAGATCTTGCTCTGAAAAAATATGATGAAATCATAAAGAAGATTAGGAAACCTTGGGCAACTGCCTGGCAATGTCTCCTCCCACAAAGACGGCTTCTAAATAAATCCACAGGTTTTGCACTGTCATCCAGCTCTCGATGATGTCTGTTGAGTTGGAAAGGTACTGCACCCATTTTTGAATCTGGGCTTTGAATGGCATATTGTACCTAAAATAAGAAATAGGTTTAGGATTTGGTGTTGGTTTTGGTTGTGCTGTGGTTTTCAAACTAAAAAGGTTTTTAAAGTATTAATTTTTAACCTCTTTCTTTACAACCTTCATTATGTTGCTGGCTTTTAAAGTGATGCAACCAAGTGATTAATTCATCCCCATTTATTGTGCATTGTTAGTCTAGCTTTTTCCCTTTCGATCCAGAGTGTAGAGAAGGGTGGGAGATTTGTAATCTAAGGAGTAGGTCAGGCATTAGACTTGATTCCACCAAGCTTCCAGGGTGATATAATTGTCCTCAGTGCTGCTACGGCTGTGAGAATCACATTTGCTCTACTGAACTTCTGTGCCTATTTCATGGAGTCTCTGGTTTTTCATATAATATGGAGCCTTTATAGAATCATCAGTGGGGACCAGACAACTAATTCAATCTTCAAATATGATAACACCCGGACTCTCTCATTAGCCTCCCCTTTTCTGAGTCTCTTCCTAACTTCCCACGTACCTGTGTCCAACCCACTCACGTTTGATGTACGTGTGTGCAAGGTTACTGCCTCTTCCATAGTTAATCTGTCTTCCCCTTTTCGTCTTTAAGACAGACTGCCTGCGGGTAGCCTCCCAATGTCCTTTTCTCCTTCTGCTTTTCCATGTGGGCTCATAACTACCCAGCTAAATTACTGAATTTCCCGGCTTCCCTTTGCAGTAATGTGCAGTCAGAAGACTAAGTTCCACATCAACAGTGCTTAATTTAGCTGAACACTGGAATCATCTCGCCAGCATTAAAAATTACTGATGCCTGCCTGGGTCCTACCTACAGAGACTCTGATTCAATGAGTCTGGGACATGGCCCTGGCATTGGGATTTTTTTTTTAAGTTCCTTCGGTGTATCTGGCATGTTGCAGTTCTACATGAAATGTTGAGTAGCGGCATTGGATGTAATGGGTAGCATGGGGAATAAGGTCACACCTGGGAAAGACAGATGAGTGAGCCAGACCAGACTTGGGTCCCTGATGATGTGGTGAAGTCCCCATTCCAACCTGAACCATCTACGTTAAGAATTCTTTTACACGTGAGCAATATAAGGATCAGTGTTATGTTAGCCATTTTGTACGTGGTGTTTCTGTTTTTACAGACAAACTTAATCCTAAATGATTGTACAGCCTATCTTTATGTTTCTTCTTCTCTTTCTTATCCCTTCATGGCTCTCTCTAGCCCTACATAATATGGACTTGAAGTCGTATTATTGCATAAAGTTTAATTTCCGTATTCTTAATTGTTAACCAAATTGTTTTAATATTCCACGCATCTTTCTGAATATTTGTGTGCTCTTCACTAGAATATAGGTCCATAGAAACAGAGATCTTTATTTGTTGTTCTATCCACAGCACCTAGAAGAGTACATTGCTCACATAGCAAAGGTTCAATAAGTATATATTGAAAAAATATTCCTCCCAATAACTCTATCTGTAGATTAGATGCCATTGATAAGAAAAGTTTCCCCAGCCCAACCAGATAATTTTTACTTAATTTATATTTATATGCGTATCTTTTCTATCTCCCTAGGGTATATTATTGTCTGTCTATCCTTTATTCTGGTTTGGTATGAATAGTAACCAAGTTCATTAAAACTCACCAATTCTGAGAAGTCCAAACTCAAGATCACTAATGGTCTAACTTTATATCCCCATATTACTTTAGTGTAATAAGTAAACTGAAATAAGAGAAATTTTTTGAAATAGCATGAAGTACATGGTATTTCCAACATTAAAAGTATTGACACAAATATACAGAGAATTGGGTGATATTTTAAAGTGAGAATAGAACAACAAATTTGTATCTCAATGGTATCCACATTCTGCACAATTACCATATATTTGAGAATATTCTGGGGAACAAAAACATTATTTCAGAAAGAGCAAATGGAAGCAATGAAACAAGGAAATGTAAATTCATGACTGTATGGTTTGTATGTCCAAAATGTGAGGGGTGGCCACTACGCATTATACACACGTAACAAAAGTTCACATGTGGACGGATGCGGTGGCTCATGCCTGTAATCCCAGGACTTTGGGAGGCCAAGGCGGGCAGATCACCTGAGACCAGGAGTTTGAGACCAGCCTGGCCAACATGGTGAAACCCTGTCTCTACTAAAAGTGCAAAAATTAGCCAGGCATGGTGGCTGTTGCCTGTAATCCCAGTACTCAAGAAGCTGAGGCAGAATCACTTGAACCCAGGAGGCTGAAGTTGCAGTAAGCTGAGATCGCGGCATTGCACTCCAGCCTGGGTGACAGAGCAAGAATCCGTCTCAAAAAAAAAAACAAAATTCACATGTACCCCATGAATTTGTACAAATATAAAAAATAAAGTATGTAAACAACTAAGAGTTTCTAGTCCACAGATATTGGCAAAAAAGGTTTTTCGAGGAAAATGATTATTCTGGAATTCAAAATAATGTTCCTTCTAGATTCTACAGCCTATAGAGCTGTGAGCTGTGCAGTCAGGCTTGTCAGCAGAAAAGCTGAAATGTCCCCAAAATCTGAGTAGCTAATGATAACGTTGCATTATTTTGTCCAGTGGATGGTCTCAGACATATCCCGCAAATAGAGGATAATGAAATAAAACCAGAGTTACACATGCTGTAACAAGTGACTGAGGCCAAAATGAAACCAAGAATAATTGAAATATAATCTCTTGATTATGTATCTATAAGTGGGTGCCTGAATAAAAACATGTTTTGGATATAAAAATTAATTAATCGATTTAATGAAAACAAGTATTTTCAACATTGAGTAGACTGTATGAAGGCTATTATTGTAATGGATTTTTCATTAATTTGAAATGTTTGCTATCATGGTTCTCAAATCTAAGGGAAAAGATAGAAGTGTTTCCCACCTGTTGCTCAGTAGGGAACCCAGCAACATCAAGCTGTCCTCCATGTTGGCGATGATTTCCGAGGTACTGTCTCCTCGCAAGAGGAGCTCTCCACGGGTTTTAAAGCTGCCGAAGGTGAATGTTTTATTGTCCCATTCATTGATCACTTGCTTCAGCTTTTGCTCAATGTCTCTCTCTTTCACCGCACTGATACAGATGTCCTATCAAAATGGCAAGCTCTCATGTTATTGCATGAAAGTCACATGTCCTTCCTTAACAGTCCAGGTGAAAGACCCTATCTTCACTATTTGCTTCATATATATATCTGTAAACTTTTGTATTTCCAGACCTAAAATGCAATATAATAAATAGAATGTGTATATGCAGATACTGATGCATGAGGAGAGATGGAGATAAAGATATGACTGAAAAACAGAACTTTAATTTATAAAATTTCCCAGCAAACTTGTCCAGGAAGAAAGATGACAGAAAATATATGGAAATCACTTTTAAATTTTGGAACTTTAACCACTGACTCAAAATTCAATGTATTTCTGATTTACCTCTAAAGTTAAATGAATGCAGCGTGTGAATGAACACAGGTAGCAGAAACCTGATTTCTCCCATGGCTCTGGTCACTTTCCCAGTCTCCTCTGCAGCCTCACCATTCTCCTAGACCATTAGTCAAGCCCTTCCTTTACCCTCACTTCTTCCCACACTCTGTTCCCCTCTGTGTGAGCTCATTTACACCTATGAATTCAATCACTTTCATATCTCCAGGCAAGACCCACATCCATTTGCCTACTGAACTTCCCTGCTGAGATGTTTCAAGGAAACCCCAAACACAATCTGTGAAATATCAGACTCATGTCCCTAATCAAGCCCATGATCTTTGCACCTTGTCACCCAATCTGACCCCCTTCCCATGTTCCCCATCTCCATGGTCAGCACCTTCATCCACTTAGTTCTCTCAGCAAAAAAGAAAAATCTAGAGTTCATCTTTAGCCTACCCCTTCCTTCTCCTATCATGTTCCCTTCATCACCAAATTTTCTTCAAATATCCGTTGATCCTTTCTCTCCTTTCTAGCTTTACTACTTCCCCTCTCATCTAACAGCCATTATTTCTTGCCTGAGCTACTCTTAGAAACTCTCAGTTGGTTTTTCCATCATTCTTCCCTTGTTCTCCTTCAATTCTTTCTCCAAAGATCACTACCAGTGATCCTTACAAACGGCCAACCTAACCATGTCAGCCCCTGCTGAAAACACATCTCCCAGATGGTGCCCACTGCCCGATAACATCAGGTAGGCCCACTCCACCTCCCTGGCCTCTGCTGTCTCCTCTCTGCCCTGCCTCCGCACCCCCGCCACATGGGCCTTCTTCTGGTTCCTCAAACACACTTCAGAGGCTCCATGCATAATGCACGATCTGCCTGGAATGGCCTTCTTTGCACTTTCCAACCCCTCACCCCAATCACACAACCATACTCCCTTCACCCAGCCAGTCCTATGCATGCATCCCAGCCCTCCCTAGCTTTATCACCCCCAGGTGAGCCAAACTCATCTATCATAGGCTTTCATAGAACAGCATACATTTTATTCAATGGTATTTGCCACAGCTTATAACTATGCCTTTATTTGTATAATTATTTAATAATCTGCAAATGTAGGACTGCATTGTTATATCCTGATGCCAAACCTGTCCCATCTTAGGCACAATAAACATTTGTTGAAGGAACTAGTGGCTGAATACCAGGAGAAGAGTTTCAATTGTCTGAGTGTAGTTTACTGATTCAATATTCCGTAACATAGAAATGTTATCACATCAATCCCATGAGACCTTGCAATCTTCCACCACACCATGCTCTCTGTCAACTGTACCTCTATTTCCTCTTTGTATTTCAGAAGAGGTGCCTCCATGATATTTCTTAACTTAAAACTTTCATTCCCCACATCCAGACTGTGCCCGGTGAGGGTGGTTATCCTTTCCCAGTGCCGCTCCATCATGGCTTTACTGGCCATGTATTCCAGCAGCGGGCAACACTCGCTGAAATCATCAATGATCTTCTTCAGGTCCAAAAAAGCCTGCCAGTCCTTCAAGGCCCGGGGCAGCTTCCGACACCTGTGACGGGAAACCAACATGAAAGGCCATTGAAATATGATCGTAGACAGCACTGGACGAAGACGGTCTGCTAGTATTTCTAAAACAGCCTCTTTGAATACCTATCCTATTTTTAAAACCCATGACTTGCAGGCTATCTGCTAATATAATATAAAGATGACTTTTATATTACAGAAAATTGTCCTCCCCGTTAGAAAAGACTTTTTCCAATCCTTCACAACTATTACCTAGTTAGAGGCATTATTTTAGAGGGTAGAGGTGCTGTTCAAGCTAATTCAATTCTACAAACACGTACTGAGAACTTACTAAGCACAAAGCATAGCATAGTGTATCAGGCTGTCAAGTGAAATACACAACAAATAGCTCTCCTTTTTTTTTTTTTCTTTTTTTTTTTTCTGAGACAGAGTCTAGCGCTATCTCCAGGGTGGAGTGCAGTGGTGCGATCTTGGCTCACTGAAACCTCCACCTCCCAGGTTCAAGTGATTCTCCTGCCTCAGGCTCCCAAGTAGCTGGGATTACAGGTACATGCCACCATGCCCAGCTAATTTTTGTATTTTTAATAGAGATGGGTTTCACCACGTTGGCCAGGATGGTCTCAATCTCCTGACCTCATGATCTGCCCATCTTGGCCTCCAAAAGTGCTGGGATTACTGGCATGGGCCACCGCACCCAGCCAGGTCTCCATTTTCTTTGGCTTCAACAGCTACAACAATACAGAAAAATCATGGGCCCCTGCTTTTGTTCCAGATGATAATCTAACATTAACTTCAAACGTTTCCTAAGTGCAATATAAATAAAAATCAGCTCCCACCAAGCTGCAGAAAAGCCCCTAACATGATTCATCCTGATAGACAGAATGTGCTTGTCTCATTGTCTATGCACAGGAGTAATTAATGAATAATATTTGACAAGAGTGATGTCAATGGACAACAACAATGCAGCAAGATGTGCTTTTGAAATAGCTGGGGTGAAAAGAGAACTTGGCTGCCTATCAAAGAAGAAAGCATTTGAAGTTCAATTGCTGGGCATGCTAAACATTTAATTTCTTACCTGTTCTGGAATTCCAATAGTTCATTGTTGATTTTTTCAATATTCACCTCTGACCAAAGAATATCATAATAGCTATTTACAGTTTCCATGACACTGTTGTACAGAGTGTATATTTTCTGTAGAAGATTTAGTTGCTTCTTTATTTCAAGAAGCTGAGGATACTGTGTAACTGGCAGGCCAAAAAGCTCCTCTCCTCCAGTATATGTGATGTATTTCCGATAGATATTATCAAATTGGTTCTAATAAAAACACAAGTGAAAATTCATCAAAATGATTTATACATGAACAAACATGCAAATGAAAATATAAGACTGGCAAACAAGCAAGCCAGAGATGTGTGATATCTGGGCACATGTAAATAGGAATACTAAGTTGGCATAATTAATTCATAGAAACCACTTCTAATTGTAATCCTATAAAATCATATTTTTAATGCAAGTACATACCATATTCCACAATAGCGCTCTCTATCTTACAAAGAAGAAAATATAAGTGTGTTTAAAACACAACAAGGTTTCATTGTTTAGAAAGTCATAGAAACTAAAAAGATTACCTGAAACATAACAAGCCTGTCACTGGCTTCCTGGGGCTTCAAGCCGCTAGCCATTGGACCATTCTGAACAAAAAGTTAAAAAAAAATAGAATGAAGTGTTTGCATATAAATTTCATGAACTCAAAGTATTTAAATATTAAAGTTAGGTTTCATCCATGATAGGAAACTTAGTTTTTATTTGTTAGAAAAAAAAGAGCCTTACAAAGTGATTTATTTGGAAATATTTTTCCAGTCTAAAAAAGGCAAATTAATGCCAGAACTTACCTTAGTCAAGAAACTTAAGATTAAAAATATGTATTACTCATTTCTTAGGTAACATAGGCAAACAGGAGTCAATGCCTATTCTATAAAGAAGCACATATAAAGTCTGCTTTTGAGCTAAATGCTATCATATAACTCATAGATTTTTATCATTCTAATACACACTTGTAAAGTGGCCCATAATCTTAACATTCCAATCAGAGTCTCCTACATTAGAAAACCTTAAATACGTGGATTTCTGTGCTTCTCCATCCATGGAGTTGGTACATGGGTCCAATCTTCTAACTTTATTAATTTTGTGGTTTATTGTGCTACTAGTTAATTGGTACAAATTTTACCCTAAACTCTATATAATAATTTCCCTTCTGTAGCGCATTATAATTGCCTAGAGATGGGTCTCGTTACACAACATATTTACATTAGAAGATTCAGTACTTAAACATATATGGGTAAATAAAATATGGACTCCATGGGGGCGGGGCTCGATCTGTCTTATCCACTACTGTGTAGTCAGCACCAAGGACAGGGCCCAGCACTTGCTGGGCTCTATATTATTTGTGGAACCAAGGAACGCTGTGGAAAGGAGGACAATTATAACTACATGTGAATAGTACTTTTCTACACAAATTTAGAATGCTACCAAACAACTTCAGTAACAGACCAAATTATACAGTGTTTGCACTTTTAAATTTATCATTTTCTGTTGAAATTATTATGTATGAACTCTGATTTGGTTAGGCTTTGTGTCCCAACCCAAGTCTCATCTTGAATTGTAATCCCCATAATCTCCATAATCCCCACGTCTCAAGGGAGAGACTAGGTGGAGGTAACTGAACCATGGGAGCGGTTTTTCCCATGCTGTTCTCTTGCTAGTGAGTGGGTTCTCATGAGATCCGATGGTTTTATAAGGGGCTCCTCCCCCTTCACTCGGCATTCTCCTTCCTGTTGTCTTGTGAAGAATGTGTCTTGCTTCCCCTTCACCTTTTGCCATGATTGTAAGTTTCCTGAAGCCTCCTCAGCCATGCAGAACTGTGAGTCAATTAAACCTCTCCTTTATAAATTACCCAGTCTCGAGCAGTTCTTTACAGCAGTGTGAAAACAGACTAATACAAACTCTAAGGGGAAAGGATTGTGAAAAGAAAATGTTTTTCTCTCTCATGCAAATAAAATTCCCATTCCTTTGGAATTCCTAGGAAGTTTCATAGAGTTTTACCCATAATTTTTAGACAACTACATTTCACATGCTCTATTCACTCATCCCCAAAAATGCACACAGAGAAAGCCAGAGACATACCAAATCATAGTCCAGATAAAACTGGTGACAATCTTGAAGGAATACCTCCACAGCACTAATAAGCTCTTTCTTGAAACTGGGCTGCAGTGACACTAATTCATTCTGGACTTCACCAGCACGTGTCAGCAGCTTCTCCCAAGCATAGTGCAGTGTATCAACTTTGTCCATCTCGTCCCTTGCTATTAGAAGTCTGTATCTGTTAAGCAGGGCATAAGATTCCTTAAAAAAAAAAAGAAGAAGAAGAAAAACTTAATTTTGGCCAGTCAGATGCATAAATGTACACACAGTCATTTATTAAATGATAAGAATGGAAAATACCAGAATAATAGTGAAACCACCGTGAGAGTTCTAGTTACTCTACCTTAAACTGCAAGAGGTTAACTGAGCAACTGAGCCGTTCAGCTTTAGTTTCCTCATCTATAAAATGGGAAAATCTTCTGACTGCTTCAGAGGATCTTTGAGAGTATTTAAAAATATCATTTTAAATGCTTTTTGAAAACGATAAACCATTAGACACATAAAAGATATTTTGACTTAGGTCCCCAAATTGTATTGGACGACTACAAAATTATAGCAAGTAAATGAAAAACAAAATAATTTAACTTCTAATATTGGAATAACAAAATAAATCAGGGTTTTAACTCTGCCTGATTTCACATGATTGATAAGAGGTTCCAATAGTAAGACACAAGGGAGGGTTCTTGAATCAGAGCCTTCAGCATGTAAAATCCTGGATGGCTTTCTTCGCTTAAAGATTAAAATGAGGCTAAGGTTGGTTTTCAGAAGAAAGAATTTTCTCTAAATATCCCTAGTCTCTTCTCCCACCGTTACTCCTCCCCATAGAGGTGGAATGAGGGCCTGATGGTCAATTTGAGGCAAAAAGAATTGTTGATTTGAGCAAGCATAGCCCCGTGCCTTTCTCTCTCTTCCCTCCCTCTCCGTGGAGGCATGCCTGTGGTCTGCACCTCAGTTCCATAAACTGGATCAGGGCTATACAAAGACCTACAGCTTTCCAACACTGTCTCTGATGGATGAGGATGTATAATAATCGTGGAATTTAGTATTCACTATCTTATAACGTGTGTGTGTTTGGGGGTATGGAAGGGAGGGGAATAACTGGAGTAATACACTAAATTATGTCTTCCAAATAACTTCCATTAGGTATAAAGGTGATGTTTTGATCTTGTCTACTTGATTCTACTTTCATTCTTAATTCCCAGGTGGGAGAAAACAGGATTGCCAGTTACTGTACCTCCTCTTCATACCCAAGGGTCTCGCCTGATCCTGCACAAAGAAAGGTCTCTATGCCTTGATGTTTCAATCCAAGGAGAGCAGGATGGACCATGTGATCGCCCTGGCCCAGCACAGCAGAAGTGAAAATGTGTAGCAGTGTGTACCATTTTCAGGGTAATGTGAAATTTTTCAAAATTCAAACAGGGATGCAGAAAATGGGAGACTACAGTCTGATCTGGACCATCGGAGTATAAGTACAGACATTCCAATTATGGTGTGATGAAAAGATGATGCTTTTACAACTGGAGATTTTTAAATTCTACAATTATACTAGTCTCATTTAAAAATAACAAATATAGTGACCCATTTCTGATAAGACATTTTCAGCTGGAGGTTAACACCGCCCCCCAACCCCACAGAGCCACCATGGCTGAGAAGTTCTTTTCCTTAATGTCTCCACTCTTGGGTCTTTGCCAACAATCACAAGTGGCAAATACGATTTAAAGACATGTACTATCAATTCTGATTATGAAAAGTTATTAATGATATTAATAATTCACACTCTTATGTCATCTCTAATAATATAAGTATTACAAGATGAATAAAAAATGGACTTCAAAATTGCACACACATACACAGACATGAAAAGAAGCTGGAAAGAAATATACCAACACCTTGGTATGTACTTGATTGATAAGATTATGGTAATTTTGAAATTTTATTTTATACTTTTGTTTTGTGTCTTCTGATTTTTCTGCAATGCTATTTTTTAATTAGGGAAAAAATAGTTTTGTTTTGTTTTTTTAAAAAAAGGTTGTTGCTAAGAGTGATTTTGCTGGTGGCTTAACATGAGATTTAAGGAGACTCCTTAGAAAGAGATGATGTTTACTCAAGTGAATCTATTTAAGGATGTCTGCTTGTAAAGCAATTAACTGTCTTTTTTGCCACTGCTTACATTACACTATGTATGTTGATAATATTATAATTAATAAGTCAATAAAAGCAGACTTCACTGCAAAAAAAAGACATTTTCATCTGGAAAAGATAGTATGATATGGTATACAAATAAAAGTGATGTGCAACACTGATCAAATTATGTAACTTCTTTGACCCTCAGTGTCCTTATGTGAGTAGGAGCCATAGTAAGGCTGAAATGAGTTAATGCATATATGGACACTGTTAGTGCCCCATCCAGTTCCTGGTTACCAGCTGGTATTCCCATCCCCAACTACTGAGAATGCTGGCTATCAGGACTGCAGCTGTCCGCTTCCCCGGAAGATTTTCCTCAGCTGAATGTGAGCCTTCTCATGGAGAGGTTATAGCCAATTTGCCACTGACTTAGGAGTACAAAGGGTAGTCTCCTTTGCATGAAGGAGGGCCCAACTCAATAGATGTTGTAGAGCGCCCATGGGATCATTCTCAAGTTAGTCCATAGCTGATTGGCTTCCTTTCCTGATTCCCTCGCTCCCCTTCTTTAGTGAACACTCATCAATAAATCGCTTGCACAAAAATCTTTATCTCAGGCTCTGCTTTGAAGGACCTTAGCTGACATGTGAAGGCAAGAACTGGTCCATGGAAGGCATGCTATAGGGGTTCGGTATCATCAACAATATTGAAAGTATTGTCTCAGTTTAGCAACCATTTAGTAACTTCACTCCAGACCCAGTCAATATCTCAGCTAATAGCATCGAACATGTAGAATATTTCCATAGTGAACAAATGATCATTAGTTACCTCAATAGGTCCTACTTGAAAATCAATGAAGATTTGCTGCTCCCTTATTTCTTTCAGTGCTGCCATTGCAATCCGAATATCGTCTAGGTCCTTAATTGGACGATTTAGTTTCTTATTGAATTCTTCAATAAGCATAAAAATGTTTTCCATCTCACTCCGGTATTTTTTGTTACAGTGGCGTCCAATGACAACCATCCAGGCCTTTGTCTCAGCAGTCAGGGCAAACTTCAAGTCAGCTGTAAAAACCCAAATGTCTACAGTTCAGTTTTAAAAACTCAAACCGGTACGAAAAGTCAAAGTGTCGCTGTTCTCCAGTAGTAAATACATTACAGTGTATAACCCTCTAACCCATAAAAAATTGAACTAGAAAAAAATCATAATTTTTCCTAGTCATTATATATTCATTCATTTTATAAAGTTTGTTTTTACAACAAATCAATACACATGTCAAAATGCTTTTTTTTTAAAAGCACATATCAGAACCCTCTGGGATAATCCTCAAATGTTTGCTATTGTTACTTATTAAATAAAGGGTAAATTCTAATTCAAAATATAACACACGTTTCTCTGACTTAGCCTTTTTTTTCAAGGTTTAGCAGCAAAGTGTTCAAAATAGTCCAGAATCAATAATTATACAGAAGGAAATTTTTAAAAAATCTACAAATTGGTCTTTTAGCTTGAGGCCCATAAAGTCAGTCTTTAAGACAGGTAGAACTCTCTGGAATACTAACCTAGGTAAAGGGACAGAACAATGCTGGCTAATTGATATAACTATATGAAAGAAAATGAACCAACCTGTGTACAGAGCAATGGGACCCACACAGATATATTCAGGCTCAGCATTAATTTCCTGCTCTAGGTTTTGGAAATAGAGGATCTGGGACTCAAATTCAGAGAGCAAGGGGCTCTGTGTAATAAATGTTTTAATGGCTTCTTCTTTCCCCTTTTGCCAAATGTGATTGTAGCGTTTGAAGCAATCCATGGATGCAATAACTTCCTGAATGCAAATAACAACAGATTTACGTTAAGAAGGAAGAATCTGGAATGGCATGATGATATAAGTGAGTATTTGCCAACTGCTGATGGTTCCTATGGATTTATTAAAATGTTGAGTGAACTGTGTGATTATCTGGAAATGCCAAAGAACTGAACTGGGACTATATACAATAGTGTGGACAGTGGCCCAGGGCTAGTAGCAGTTTCACTGTTATCATCCCTAGCCAAATGGGAGAGGAGCGGTTTCTAGAAACTAGAAGAGAGTCCTTGAAGATGCTGTGCACAGGACCCTCTTGCTTGGAGCTGGGCCTTAGGTCAAAAACCACAGCTCAAGGTCCCACTACAGGGAGGGTGCCATGGAAAACATCCTCTGAGGTCATTCTCCTCTGTCCCCGCTCCCCTCAGATCTCCTCAAAGCTTCTTCATTGACTGAACCCACTGGAAGCCTCAATGGGAATCTACTGACATGTTGCCTAAGGTCAGATAGGTGGAGGGGGTGGAGATTAGATCTTAGGGGCATGAAGGACAAACAGAACATAGCCAACATCACTCCAATGAGAGATTGCCTGGAATCACATAAAATGTATAAATTCATATAACAAAAATTGACATCTGAACAATACTGCATCTTACCAACCAGGAACACAGTGCATGTTTCCGTATCTTGTCATCTTTTTCAAAAATTTCTTATTAAGTTTTAGGGTAATCTTCATAGAGACCCCAGATACTTCTTATTACACATGTTTCTAGGTATTTTCCAATGATGTTGTCACTGTAAACAAGATCTTTTCCACTATTATTATAACTGGCTATGAATGGCATATACATTTTTAAAAATTTTTTTGTAAATGAACAGTCTAGTTTGCTAACCAAGTATGCATCTGTAAAGATGAAATGACTCTCTGGCAATTGGTAAATAGGGGATAGTATTGATCTAATGCAGAGGTCATGTTTTCAAATGCTATTTTTCCCAGCAAAACAAATGCTACTGCTTTGTACCAGCTAAAGCAGCAAGCCACAGAGGAGTACAGCCCTGTGTGCTACGCCCCCTCCATCACTTCTTCCTTTTGGACTGATTTTGCTACCACCTGTCTTAAGAATATCTTTGCATATTGTTTTCACTCATAAGTTAGTGCTTAAAAAAATGTTTTCTCATGGACATAGAGAGCAGAATTATAGATAATAGAGACTCAGAAGAGTCAGATTTCTCATCAGCTTCAGAAGGGAGGGTGATGAGAAATTCACTAATAGATGCAATGTACATTATTTGGGTGATGGATACCCTAAAATCCCAGACTTGGCCACTATGCAATCTATGCATGTAACACAATTGCACATGTATCCCATAAATGTGTACAAATAAAAGTAGATAAATAAATAAATAAATACCAATCAAAGCAGAAAGAACAACAAGAAAGAAAGAAAGAAAGAAAGAAAGAAAGAAAGAAAGAATGCAGAGTTTGGCCTGTTTTTTGTAGAGTTTATCTTTGCTTCTACGCTCCACAACTTCAACTGTTCCTTTTCCCACTTCTACCAACCTTCTTTCATCTTTTATAGTAAAGTTCTGTAATTACTATAGTGTTATTAAATGTGTGAATATTTTACTATGATTGTTACCGTTAATATTTTACTATGATTATTATTGTTTTTATTACTACTCTGGTTACAAATTGCATAGATTTTGTGTCTGCCTCAATCTTGTTTTTCTCATAATCCCTATTATTTAATATTAAATATGCAACTTCTCAAAACAGGATGATTTTCAGGAACATGTTTATTGTATTCTATGAAAAAATCATATAATTATCTTTCCATTGATGACTAACTTAACTCTTTTTGGGCCACAATTTCTTTTTCAGATTAGCCTCTTGGATTTACTTGGTAGACAATTGAATCATCTACAAATAACTAAAATTTTGTCTTTTCTTTTCTATTTAATTTTTTTGTTGTTGTTCATTTATTTTCATAGAGACAAGATCTCGGTGTGTTACCCAAGCTGGTCTGAAACTTCCGGCTTCAAGTGATCCTCTCATCTCGGCCTCCTAAAGTGCTGAGATTACAAACATGAGCCACTGCGTGTAGCCAAAAAATTTGTCTCTTCGTTTCTAATTCCTTTGTGAATCAAGTTTTTCCACTGCCTTATATTATAATTTCAGAGTCACATCTGCATGAAAAATAAATTTAACTGATAAAGAATAACAAATGCAATTATTTGAAATAATTGAGCATTACAGGATTCTAAATGGTCTGATTATTTTAAGTAAATTGCACCAATCTGCACCAAACCAAGAAGCAGTTCCACTCCAACTCCCTCAGAGCCTCAGGTTTAATGGATGGTGATACTTCCCATCCATTAAAATGCAGAAAGCTAAACCTATCACTGCCTGTCCCAACCATAAATGATTCGTTTGCGTGAACTGAAGTGTTGACATGCAGACCGAGAATGCATTGCAATGGCATGTAGACGTAATCACATATGTATGATGGTTTGAAGAATTAATTACAGATTATTGAAGATTCCCAGAAATGGGTAGAAGTTCCAGAATCTGGAGCTCTCTCAACACCCAAGCTTATAATATTAAGAGTATACTCTAACTAAATATGTTGGAGGGTATTCTTTTATATTAAAGTGTTTGTCTTTATTAAATTAGAAGTTTTTCACATGGAGGTAACCTAGACCTCAAAAGGAAAATGACCTCAATAGGAAAATTGGATGAACTACACATGTAGAGTTGTTCTGATTATGTAACCAAGGTTATTTTGATTGTTTGGTCCAGCTCAACGTAGTTTGTTTGTTTGTTTGTTTTGAGATGGAGTCCCATTCTGTCACCCAGGCTAGAGTGTAGTGGCACCATCTCAGCTCATTGCAACCTCTGTCTTCTGGGTTCAGGCAATTCTTATGCCTCAGCTTCATGAGTAGCTGGGATTTCAGACATCCACCACGCAGGCCTGGCTAATTTTTGTGTTTTTAGTAGAGACAGAGTTTTGCCATGTTGGCCAGGCTGGTCTCAAACTCCTGGCCTTAAGTGATCCCTAACCTTGGCCTCTCAAAGTGCTGAGATTACAGGCATGGGCCACCACATCCAGCCTCAGCTCATCTTTTCAAGCCAGGTTGTGTTATAAGCTGATGACCAACCTATGGGCATGCTAAAGGCAGGTTGGGTTTACACTCTAATCCAATCAGCTACAGCAACAGGAAAGGGGCAGGGATCATAGGATTTTCTGTGGTTGAGGCAGAATCATTCAGAAAGGTCTATGGCTGTGAAGGGCTGGCTATATCTAATACTATGACTAAGAGTACATATATTCTCCCAGAAACAATTTGGCTATCCTATAAATCTGGAGTAAGTTCTTCAAGTTGTTATAAATGCCAACCTTTTCTACTATTTTAAGAAAACTAATATCTGAGCATTTCCTTCATATAAAAGCAAATGTAATAAAAGTGACAGAGAGGCCGGGCGCGGTGGCTCATGCCTGTAATCCCAGTACTTTGGGAGTCCCAGGCAGGTGGATCACCTGAGGTCAGGAGTTCGAGACCAGCTTGACCAACATGGCAAAACCCTATCTCTACTAAAAATACAAAATTAACAGAGTGTGGTGGTACATGCCTCTAATTCCAGCTACTCAGGAGGCTGAGACAGGAGAATCGCTTGAGCCTGGGATGCAGAGGTTGTAGTGAGCCAAGACTGTACCATTGCACTCCAGCCTAGGCAACAAGAGTGTAACCTCTTCTCAAAACAAAGACACAGAGATAAGTATTTTGTTGCCAGCACTGTGTGTTAATTTTAACTATGATTTCTTACTCTTAGATTTTCATAATAGCAGTTGATCATACTAGAGAAACTAGTGGATCTTATTGCTGATTTATTTTATTTTATTTTCTAGGAATACTGAGATACTTGAAAATATTTCTGAATATTTATTGTTATCATGGAATACTTTGCTTACCATTCAGTATAGAGCCTAATAATCTAAGTACTAGATAAATATTTATTGAGTTATATGAATACTGTTCCTAGGGGAAAATTAAATACAGGACCTTCGATATATTAAGAAAGGAAAATTAAAAGTGAATAAATACAAAAGATGTCCAGTTCCCTTGGGAACACATTAAAACTAAACTTAATAGTATTTCCTTACATTGTTACAGCAATGGTAGCTTTTCAGAGTGCTTTCAAATGAATGTAACTCATTGTATCAAAACTGAGGAATACAAAAATGCACTCACTGAACAACAACTATTCCTTACACACTGGGAAACATTATTAACAAGTCAACAAGTCTTACTGGCCATGTGAATTAGAAGAGTTTTTTTTAAAAAAATAAAAGATGACTTCAGGGTTTTACATCCTTTTGTCTGTAAAATAGATTTGCATGAACAAAAAAGGGGAAGTTGAGAGGAGATTATGTTGAAAGAAAAAATTGCCTTGAATGTACATTCATTTCCAGTTCAAGTTTGTATTGATAGTACTAATATCTTCTTTATTCTCAGTTTCATCTAATTTCTATGTGGCAATATAAATAAATTTTTATCTGATATTTTATAACATTTGCCTGACTACTCAAATATGAAAAAATGACTACAAACCTTATTCTGTTTCAAATATGTTAGTATCATTGGTTCTTTGAAGGTGAATTATAACAACAGTCTGACTTGTAGTTTGGAACATTTTAGATTTTTTTTAAGTTAGATTCATTTGCATTAAAAGAAGATATTAAAGGCATTAAACAAAACACAGTATGAGAGTAGGAATAATTTTCTTTCACCTTGCAATCTAGAATGAAAGATCTTCAGTTAGATAAACATTTGCTGAGCACACACAAGATGCCATTAGCTGTCCCCAAAAAGTACAGTGGGTAAGACCCAGGCTACATACAGAACAACCTTGTGATGATCACCCTCACACAAATGCATGTTGCAAAGTAAAAGGTCTGGCTGCCAGACCCTCTTGACATACCTTTTTGGTGGAGTTGATAATTGTGCTAAGTACAGAAACTAATTTTACGATCTCTTTGTTTTCAGAAACATTCTTATAATAGTTCTTGGTTTGCACGGAAATGGGTAAATTTACAGATGCTATCTCCAAGGTATCTAAAAAGAAAAAAAGAAGAGAAAACTTTACTAGCAAAAGATGTACTTTTAGAAGATGAGGATATTTCTGTAATAGTAAAGCAAGGACTTCTGAAAATCTGCTCCTTTATAAAAGCAATGAAAACAATGGAAAGAATTGTCAATGTCAACTTTTCAGGTCTCTGTAAATTAATCAAACTTGCAATAATCCAGAAAGTGTTTATTCAAGAACAATGCTGAATCTTGGTGACAGCAGCAAGTTTTGTGGTGTTTTGACTTGCTCTAGTCCCACTGCCGCTCTCTGGCTATAGGGTAGCCGGGTAGCCTTGAAAAACAGCAGCCTTACAACCATTACTGGAGGGAAAAAAAAACCACCAGTAGCCTAGCAGTCCCTGGAAGGGCCAGCCTGGGCTTGGAGCTCCTTAGGGAGCTCCACAGAATTCTCACTCTTTGAGCTGTCTGGGAGCTCCCTGGAAAAGCCTTGTTCAAATAGTTAATTTTTATTTGACCTGATTCAGAACTCTCTGAGAAAAAAAGTCCTACCCCCAAAGCATTTGTCAAAAGACTATCAGCAACAATTGCTTAACTTCACAGCTGCCTGAGGCAATGATATTAGTTGGGGGCAAGTAAGAGATTGGCCAAAGAAGTTAAAAATCTGGGGAATGAGAAGAATGAAGTCAGTAACATGGCTGAATAAGAAGGTCCTGGCTCTCCTTCCACCCATGGACATACCCAATATACATCTATTCTCAGATCAATCCCATCTGAGAGAAAGTCAGAGACCTAGGGAGAGCCTCCTACTTATGTTATAACCAAAAACACATCCCCATCAAATGGGCAGGAAAAGTAGAGACACACTTGGACACGGATCCTGCCCTGGGCACTGAACCAGAGAATTGGGAAAGGAATCTGCAACACACAGCTTCTCTCTGTGGAAATGAGACTTTGGACCTCACATGTATCACCATAACTCTTAAGGTTCCCCATGGCTCTTAATTCAGCAGCTCTGAGAGTGGAGTGGATTGGACACACAAGAGTCTCCCTAGACCACAAGAAAACAGTGAGGGCTTCACACAGGCATGAAGCACTTACAGAGGCTTCATTCCGCGGAAGTTGTGCAGAAATGGGGCTTTAAAACCATGGCCCCTTGTTTCTCCCTCACACCAAGTGCTCCAACATTTACAGCTTCCACCCAAGGAACTACATTCTAAAACTCCCATCTCTGGGAGCAGACGGACTGGCATTTGTGTGTCTCTCTAGACCACAGGAAGAAGCGGCCATTTAATATGAGCACATAAGCACTTCAACAGGCTTTGTCCCCCAGGAGCAGTGCAGAGAAGGGGCTTAAAAAACACAGGTTTCTGCTTCTGTCCAGAAGGGGTTAATGCTAGGCACTGAGTGCCCCAACTTCTGTAGCCACCTCCCAAAGGACTCAATCCTAAACCTCTTAGCTACGTGAAGAAAGGGCATTAGGCATACGTGAATTTCCCTAGATCACAAAACAGAAAGGAAGTTTAAATGGACATGGAAACACTACCAGGGGCTACACCCCCTCAGAACAATGCAGAAAAGGATCAAGAATGTGCAGCTTCCATTTTCTTTCTGGGAAGGGGCTTCTGGCACACCCCCTAGTGGCTACTTGATGGCCTGGCTTCTAAAAACCATACATCAGAGAGCTAATGAGGCAAACAAACAGGACCCCTCCAGAAGCTGGAGCCAGAGCTCAGCACTTCATGGGTTTTCCCTCTGGCTCACCTAGTGATAAGCCTAGGCCTAGCCATTCTTTCTGGAAGGAGTTACGACATGCACCAAGTGCCATAACTTCTATAGCTCCTACCCAAAGTACTGTCTTTTTAATGATCTAGCTAGCTCTGGGAGTCAGTGGGTCTTTGCACTTTTGAATAGCCATAGACCATGGAAAACAAAGAGGTGGATGTACAACGGGCCAATTTCAATCACTTATCTCCCCAGAATCAGATGATGCGGCCTGAACATGATTGCAGGCATTTGCCACAGATCCTCTCTCTGGCTTAATGCAAAGAACTGAAGGTAAATGCCTGTGTTCAGCTTCACTGTGAAGACAGGAAAAATTGGAGCACGCATTCAACATGCCAACATTTCCAGCTACATCTAGAGGATCTGGCTCCTACCTTACCAATCTTAGGGGTACTGACAGGACATACCATATCCGAACCTCCAGGGTAGGGGGGACAAAAAACAGAGAAAGCAGTCTGGACAAACACTAAGATTAGAGAGGCATCTTGAAATCTCTGGCTAGTCAAAGTAGTGAGATCCTCCCACATGAGGTCAGTCTGACAAGACTGAAAGAGGTAGCTGTCTTTTATAATACACAGAAACCAACACAGAGGGTCAAAGAAAATGAACAAAAACAGGGAAATACAGTTCAAATAAAATAACAAAATAAACCTCCAGAAACTGTTCTGAGTGAAGTGGACATATGTGATTTATCTGACATGGAATTAAAAATACAGATGCTCCTTGACCTATGATGAGGTTACATCCCAATAAATCCATCATAAGTCAAAAATGCACTTAATACCCTAGTAAGCCTATTATAAAGTTAAAAAAATTGTAAGTCAAACTATTCAAAGTACAGATGCTCCTTGACTTACTATAAAGTTACATCCTGATAACCCCATTAAAGTCAAAAAGAACTTTTTTTTTGACTTGGTGAAGCCAAACCATTGTAAGTCAGGCACCATCTGTAATATTCATAAAGGTCCTCACCAATATCAAGACAGAAATACAAAAACAAACTGAGAACTTCAACAAAGACAGAAAGTTAAAAAAGCACCAAACAGCAAATATAGAACTGAAGAATGCTATAACTGAACACAAAAATTTAATAGTTTCCACAGAAGACTAGATCAAGCAGAAGGAGAAAAAAAATCAGGGAATTCAAAGAGAGGTCACTGAAAAATCATCCAATCTGAGGAGCAAAAAATAAAAAGAATGAAGATATCTTAACAGACTTATGGGACACCATCAAGAGGAACAACTTATGAATTATTGGCTTGCCAGAAAGAGAAAAGAAAGAGAGAGGAAACATACTCAGTGAAATAATGGCAAAAACTTCCAGGCCTGGGGGAGGAAATAGAAAGCCAGCTCCAGGAAGCCCAAAGGACATTAAATAAGATTAATTCAAAAACACTCACACCAAGACACATTATAATGAAATTGTCAATAGCTAAAGATAAAGAAAGAGTTCATGTTGAAAGTAGCAAGGGAAAAGTGTTTCATTATATGTAAGAGAACATTCATAAGACTATCAGTAGATTTCTTAACAGAAGCCTTGCAGGTTAGAAGGGAGTGAAGTGATATATTCAAAATACTGAAATAAAATAACTGCTAAGAATACTATATCCAGCAATAATATCTTTCAAAAACAAAGGGATGGTATAAACTTTCTCATACAAACAAAAGCTGAGAGTTTATCACCACAAGACCCACCTTACAGGAAATGCTAAATGGAGATTAAGCTGAAGGAAGAAGATATTTATTAGTAACATGAAAATATATGAAAATGTAATACTCACTGATAAAAGTAAGTATATTGGCAAATCCAAAACACTCCAATACTGTAATGGTGGTGGGTAAATCATTAATATTTCCAGTAAAAAAGTTAAGAGGCAAAACTACTAAAAACAACTAGAGCTACACAAATTTATTAAGAGATACAAATTATAAAAATGTGTAAAGTGTGACATCAAAAAACTTAAAATGTATAAGGTGGGGAGTAAAAGTATATAATTTGTATATGCAATCAAAATTAAGTTGTTACCAACTTAAAATAGCCTATAATAAGTATAACATGTTTTATGTAAGGCTCAGAGTAAACACAAAACAAAAGGCTACAACAGACACACAAAAGAAAAAAAAGAAAAGATTCAAAATATATCACTATAGAAAGCTATCAAACTGCAAAGGAAAAAAGAAACAAAGGATCTACAAAACAACCAGAAAACAATTAACAAAAAGGCAAGAGTAAGTCTGTACCTATCAACAATTACTTTGAATGTAAATGTATTAAATACGCCAATCAAAAAGCATAGAGTAGCCAAATGGATTAAAAGATCACAAAAAGACCCAACTATATGCTGCTTACAAGAGACTCATTCCACCTTAAAGTTCACTCATAGATTGAAAGTGAAGGGATGAAAAAATATAGTTCATATAAATGAAAACACAAAATAGACTTCAGATCAAAAAGTGTAAAAAGAGACAAAGATCATCATATAACAATAAGGGAATGAATTCTTCAAAATGATATTATAATTGTAAATACATATACACCCAACATTGGAGCATCTAACTATATAAAGCAAATAATAAGAGATCTGAAGAGAGAGACAGACTAGAACAGAATAACAGCAGGGGATTTTAATACCCTACTTTCACGATTGAACAGATCATCTAAACAGAAAATCAATAAAGAAATACTAAATTGAATGACACTTTAGACCAAATATACCTAACAGACAGAATATTCCATCTAACAGAAACAGAATACACATTCTTCTAGAGTGCATACAGAATACTCTCTATGATGGATCATATGTTAGACCACAAAACGAGTCTTCCTTCACAAACTTAAGATCAAATTATAACAAATATCTTTTCCAAACCAATCGTATGAAACTAGAAATCAATCAGGAAAAAAATCAAACAGGAAAAATCATGCAAATGTTTTAAATATGTGAAAATAAAACAATATGCTTCTGAAAAAAACTTCTCAAATCAGATCAAAGAAGTAATTAAATGAGAAATTTTTAAACATCCTGAGACAAATGAGAATGGAAACACGACATATCAAAACTTACTGAATTCAGCAAAAGCAGTTCTAAGAGGAAACAGTATAGCAAAACGAACAGCTAAGTCAAAAAAGGAGAAAGATCTCAAATACATAACCTAACGTTACAACTCAAAGAACTAGAGAAAGAAGAACAAACAAGCCCAAAGTTAGCAGAAGGGAGGAGATAAAGATAAGAGCATAAACAAATGAAATAGAGACTAGAAAAACAATAGAAAAGATCAATGAAGCGAAAAGTTGTTTTTCTGAAAAGCTACACAAAATTGACAAATCCTTAGCTAGACTAAGTAAAAAAGAGGACTCAAGTAAATAAAATCACAAATGAAAGGAGATATTACTACTGATAACCCAAAAATACAAATTATCATGAGAATGCTAAGAACAATTTTGTGCCAACCTAGAAGAAATGAATAAATTCCTAGAAACATATAATTAATCTACCACGATGGAATCAAGAAGAAATTGAAAATCTGAACAGACCAATAGTAAGAAAAAAGATCAAATCAGTAATTTAAAGTCTACCATCAAAAGAAAGCCTACCACCAGATGGTTGTACAGCTAAACTCTATCAAACATTCAAAGAACTAATACTAATATTTCTCTAGCACTTCAAAAAATTAAAGAGAAGGGAATACTTCCAAACTCATTTTACAAGGCCAGCATTACCCTGATACCAAAGCTAGTCACACACACTACAATTTTTAAAATCTACAGGCCAATATCACTGGTGGACACAAATGCAAAAATCCTCAACAAAATCCTAGCAAACTATATTCAACAGTACATTTAAAAGATCATTCGTCATGATTAAGTGAAATTTATCCCCTGGATGCAAGATTTATTCAATATATGCAAATCAATAAATGTGATTCACCATATTAACAGGAGTCAACTAAAAGTATGATATTAAAATACATGGACCTTGATACTTTGTCAACTTCAAATTGGATCATAGATTAATATTCTGATCTAAAATAAATTGAGAATTACATGGAGGGGTTAAAACACATTTAAGTTCAATGAATGTTGATTTACAATGCCTCTTTTAAAAGACTAAAAGAACATTTACCTTGAAGTTCATTTTCTCCTATTTCAACATCAGAATCACTGTCTTCATTACTCTGCAAAGCAGCCATTTTTCTTTCTTGTATCTTTTTCTACAATGTAAAAGGATATTTTTCAGCTCTGTCCCATCTGTAAAAGAAGTGGTTTCCATATGAAACCATTCCTGCGCCCCACACCCACCTTGGACAGCAGTTCGCTGCTCCACTGTCTGACCCCCTTAGGGACACTGATGATGCACTCCACGGCTTTGTTCAGGGTCTGCTGTACATCTTCCAGGGCAGGGGCCATGACGATGTTGGGAATGGCCAGAGTGACGCTTGCCCGGAAAATGGGCAGACTGTTCTGCTTCATGTTAGAGGCACTGTTACTGTCTGAGTTAACCCAAAACAAGGAATAATTCACATTTTTAATTTAAAATAAGATTTGTTTCCTTTGTAACCATAAGAATTAAAACAATACATAATAGCTATAAAATCCAATAAATACTTGTTGAATGAATGAGTCAATTAAAACTCATGGAGGATCTGGTATTGCTGAATATAACAAAGCAATTCAGGGGAACCCAAGGCACTTTTTGCTGTTTACAGCTTCTTGGAATACTCTCCACAAAGAAACCCACTGTGTGGGATCAGGCTAAATTATAAACACTTCTCTAAAATATTAAAGATGATTCTTCCAAATAACAGGATGCCAACAAATTAGTTAAATGTAACTAAGTAAGCCAGGAATGAAGAACAAGACTATCGGCATAAGCCAAAGTTAGAATAAATAACCACTTTGGAATTTCAGATAAAACATAGATCTTTCCTACCATGGTGTGTATAATCCAAATGTGGAGTAGTTAAAAAAAATGGAAAAGAAATAAAGCACAATTTGCCATTCATATTGAAGGAGCTTTAAAGGTGGAACACAGGTATAGGTATGTAGATATAGACATGTATGTATCATACATAACTTTACATCATACATAACTTTACGTAGTTGCAAATATCTGTAATACAAAAGCTGATAAATAATTGTGATTGAATATTTAGCCTATCAGCCAACATTTATTAAGTTCTAATAATAACTCTGTGTCAAAAGAAAGAACTATCCTCCATCTTGAATGAAGTAAAACATAATACTCCATGGCACCAAACAAACAAACAAAAATCTTTCAGCGTTTCCACTTTTATTTACCCACTTTTAATTAAATATTAAAGATGTTTTCCTTCAAATGCCAATATTCAAGATACATAAAAAGATTTTATTATCCTATTATTTGAGTTTTCATTAATTACTATTATTTGTTTTCTTTTCACCATTTTTAACTTAAAATTTAATTTCAGGATGCCTCTAGATTTGACGGATCTTTGTGGCCCACCTGAGAAATACATCACCTGTTTCTGAACTGTGCTGAGGAAAAGACGATGCTATTGAAAATGAGGAAACCAGCTAGAAAGTACTAAATTAGCATAAAAATAGTAAAATACATACATATCCTTTGAAGAGTGTGACATTAGTAAGATGTTTCCACTTTGTAAGACTGGCTGACAAACCTAATGATTTAACAATGAAAGAATCTTTTCCATATAACTTCTTTTAAAGTATGTACCTTTTTCTTTCACCAATTAAAATAATTTTATATATTTTCATCTTATTACAAAAAGACTAAACGTACTACCAATTTTCATGTTATTAACAAAAGCTTAAGCAAACTGTTTAACCTCCCTGTGCTGTGCTCTAGTTCTCTGATTTAACATGAGAGTAAAGATAGTATCTACTTAATAGAATTGTTGGGATGATCAAGTTCATAATGTTTAAAACTACAAGAAGGCACTAAATAAACGGCGGATATGGCCAGGTGCAGTGACTCACGCCTGTAATCTTTGGGAGGCCGAGGCGGGTGGATTGCCTGAGCTCAGGAGTTTGCAACCAGCCTGGGCAACGCGGTGAAACCCCGTCTCTACTAACGTACAAAAAATTAGCCAGCCATGGCGGCTACTCCCAGCTACTTGGGCAGCTAAGCCAGAGAATCACTTGAACCCAGGAGGCGAAGGTTGCAGTGAGCAGAGATCGTGACACTGCACTCCAGCTTGGGAGACAGGGCAAGAATCCATCTCAAAAATAAAAATTAAAATTAAAAAATAAATGATGGATATTTTTAATTATTTAATTTTAACAGGAATGTACACATGCATGCACACACACACACACACACACACACATAAGCAACTATCCTGATCATTCACTAAGCAAACCATATGAGATTATTACCCCGGAAGTTAATTGTGTGAGAGGAATGAATGCGTTTGCGAATGGCCTCTAGTGTATTCCTTGTAACTTTCAGAAGAGCATCCATGTTCCGATGGTTGAAATGAGAGAGCAACTCGCGGGCTTCTTCCTCTAACATCTCAGTTTCTTTCTTTTTCCTCGTGACTGTCGTCAAAAACAGGGCATCGGCTCTGGCATTAATGAATGATGTCAAGGTGTCAAAATTTCCTTCTTCTCTTTTTGCTGTTACAAGATGAAAGAGATAGCGATAAGTTAGATGGATAGATAGATAGATAGATAGATAGATAGATAGATAGATAGATAGAATCATCTGTTGCAACTAAAGGATAAATTACATGCAAGTTTAATATCACTTAAACCTCACACTTCTTAGGAAGTGAGGACATCAAAAAGTAGGAGGAGGAAATCAGGAATCAGATGGATTGATGGAGGCATCTCCTTCTCAGTATGAGAAAACAGCCAACAAGAGAGGCAAGAACTGAAAAAGCTACACTGGCCCCCAAGGGCCTGGGTTCTGGTGCTACCTCCCACCAATAGCCCTAAAACTTTGGGGGGATAATTTCCCTTCTTCATATCTCAGTGTTCTCCTCTGTCCTGCAAAAGGTTTGCTCGGTCTAGATGCTCTCTGAGGGGAATTCCAATCAATCATCCATCCAACTCTATTGATAAGGTAAAATAAAACACCCACCCATACATAAATGCAAAGAAAGCTAACAAGGGCCAATGAAAAGTGCATGTTTGCACAGTTTAACCAAAAGTAGTAAGAATTAACAACATAGAGTCACTAAAATATGTTCAGGGCCATAATTTCAGATTTATACACATCATTAGAAAATTGAAAGGATGTTTTATAGAAGTATGAAATTAATTGCTATGTAGAAAATTCAGTTTTAGTTTTTAGTAAATATCATAGAAAAACAAGACCCTTTCATTACCCCATCTCTTACCTGAATTTTCATTTTTGTAATTAATATTATTTTCATTGGATATTTTTTCACTTTCTTCTTTAGATAAAACTTCCACATCCAGCAACATATTTACAAGCTCATTGACTGCCTCCTCCACTAATGAGCTTTTAAAATGTAGTATTTGTGCACCATTTACACAAAGATTCTAACCAAAAAAAAAAAAAAAAAGATAGCACAGTGGTATATTGTATATTGTTTATCTAGCTCTTGAGAGCACAGAAGCAGTGGAAGGAATGCTGTGGCTCAGCCTCCAGGTGAGATTTTAGCCCCAGTGATGCTTGGCCACATCCTTCACACTAGCACAGGCCAGGCGTCCTGTAAAGGAAATTGTTAAGGACAAGGGAACCAACTGGATCAGTGTAGATGGACCAGAATTACAGGCACTTCTCCATCAGTAGAGAAAATACCTTCAAAAGCCATCAGCAGCCTCTCTTCCCATCACATTTCCTTCATATCACATAAATCGGATCCAGCCACCCTTCTTTCTCTCCTTGTCTTTGCCAACAAACCATAGTCATCCCCTCATTAATTTCAGACATTACCCAGCCCTCTAACTATATTGTACATTTCTCAAGAATGGATTTAATAAATATAAACTAACATGATTTGGGGCATGGTGATCAATTCTGGAGGAGATTAGGTAGACAGATAGTTATAGATGGATGATACAGACAGAATCAGTGATTTACCACCTAGTCGGAAAGTAAGCCCATGAAACAACAGACTGTCAGTTAGGCACAGTGTCCAGCTCCATTCCAAGTTCCAGCATTACACATCTTTAAACTTATATGGCTTGAAACTAGGATTCAAATCCTTGCTCTGCATGATCCTGAAAATCCTTCTCAGTCTCAATTCCCTCATATGTATAATGGTGATAATAGTAGAACTCACTGTAGTTTTTGCAAGTACTCCATAAAACAAATGCAAGTAAAACACTAAGAGCAGTGCCTGGCATAAAGTAAGCACACAAGAAGTGCTCGTTGTTATTACTGGTTGGAAAATCACAAACATCCACAAAACCTAAATATTTGCAAAGGTCAGTCATCTCATTCTATGTAAACTAACTCCTCAGTTCTCTGAGAGAACACTAATATTTTTTAAAGTCTGAATCTTAAGTCCTCTGACTCTACCTTGGAGAGAAACACACATGTGGTCTCCATTCTCAGGGCCAGCTCTCACAGGGAATCATCAAGTAACTTGCAGCTCTTTCAGTCCTCTCAGTAACACAAACACGTGTTTGAAATCATAAAATTCCTTTGTATTGAGGGTTCTAGAAGATAAGACTGATAACCTCTCAAAGACTAATATAGTTCCAACAACATTGTTTACATCTCTTAACTCTTTCTCTCTGTGAGAAGGCATAACCATAAAAATGTAAACAGCATAGAAATTAACAAAGCAGAATATAAACACAATGAGGAAAAAGAAGTAATAAATAGACTCATTAAAATATCTCCTAGGACAAATAAAATAAATGAAAGAAGCTGACTCTACTTATCCTGCTTCATTTCAACAACTAACCTCCATGATGACACCCAAAAGCTGAAACCCACTAAAAGGGCCTGTCTTTGAATCCTGAATGGTGTCCTCCTTGAATAATCAGCGTGGAGCTCCACCATTTCCTCATTCCCATGATGCTTCGGCTTTGGCAAACCAGGAATCCACTAGATGCCACGTCTTCTCCAGGTCTCTTCACCCTTACTCCCTGGTTCATGCCCTCTCCTAACATGATTTCACACTTCAATCATTATTTTGCTAATATCCTTCACTCCATCACTCTCTGAACCTTCCACTGCCCCACCCAGGAGAAGCCCAACCCAAATGAACCAGGTGACCTACCCTTTCCACCGGCATGCATAGGTCATGGTGATGCAGATGCTTGGCACTGGAAATTCATGGTCCCCGAACTCAAACTGGCCCCTAATGCTACTTGGGAATCATTCTACATGACTATAGCCACTTCCCTCTACCAAGCTTCATAAGAGCTGTGTCTTCAAATCCCTGTGTCCTCAAGTTGTTATACCATCCTTCCTTATCATACTCAAAGAATGACCCTGATTTCTACAGCACAAAGCAAATAGAGGTCATGACACAGGGACTCAAACAACTCCCACTACACTCATGCAGAAGACAAATCGGCCTCCATCAGGAGCCCCTTTTCCTCTTGTTTCAGTGAATGCAATCATTCTCCTTTTATTCAAAGCTAACTCTACAACTTGAGCTCTGAATCACAGCTTCTCTGGCTTCCTCAGAAACCAAGCCTACCCCTTTCTTCCTCTCTGTTGATTTTCCACCTGAGCATATGAACACCCAATGTACTTCAACTCAACACCTTTCTCCAGCTGCAACATGCTTCCACTTCGGAGCCTTTGCACATGCTATTCTCTCTGCCTGGCATGTTCTTCCCCTAAAATGTTCACATGGCTTGCATTCTCACTCCCTCCCTTCAAATCTAACCACAGAAGTCATCACTGACCATGGACATAAAATCACAACTTTCTGTCAGGTAACTCCTTTTCTCCATCATCCTTTTCATTTTTCTCCATCATCCTTTTCATTTTTCTCCATAACTGAATTATGAAAAATAAACAAATTCAAGAGAAATGATTTACTAATACCTATATTGGTAATCAAAAATCCAAATTCAAATTGGGTTCCACGATTTTGCTACTTAAGCTAAAAGTAGGAAACTATAATGAAACAGTGTTTGTTGGAAGTAAAATTGGTACTACTGATTGCTGGTGGCATTCTAAGTTGGTAACATCCCTTTGAAAAGCAATTTTGCTACCAATATCAAGAGCCATCCAATAAGGCCATACTCTCTGACACAATAATTTTATTTTGGGGGAGGGAATAATATTAAAGGAGAAAACACATGATACATGCATATATTCACTGCAGCTCTTGACGAATTAGCAAAACTTTGGAAGCCATCTAAAGGTTCAGCAATAAGAAACTGGTAAGTAAATTACAGTATATCAACACAGTAGAATATTCTGAAGGCACCATTAAAAGGCTGCCTATGAAAGCCATGTAGCAACATGAAGAGTATTTTGTGAGGAAATGCTAACTGGGAGAAAAAAGTACTATTCAAAACCTGATATATATGGAGTAGAGATCACATCTTTATTAAAAAGCTTAAAATGCATTAATATTATAATAATGATGGTATACTTGATTAAAATACTAGTTTCTTTCCATTTTTAAAATATTCTAAGACTTTCTTTTAAATTGAAAACAAGTGTATTTTTATAAAACAATCATCAGAAAAGGGGTAAGAGTAAAACCATGGAGGCAAGCGATTTCTCAGAGGAAGAGATCGTTTCTTAAATGATCCGGAAGAACAAGGGGAGGGTTAGGTGTACCCACAGTTAGTGAATGTGAGGAGGAGGGACTAGAAATTTCTAACATGTAGACAGTAAGTTTTGAGTATAAAATGACTTAATATAACCTGCCATTCATGCAGAAAGGGGTGAACACAGCAGGCCTGAAACTGTTCTCCTTAGAAAGTCCTGCTTGGGAGGTGGTACCTTGGCCGGTGTCTGTAAGCTTGGATTTTGGGAGAGTTCCCCCTGTTGCCCTGCTGATAAAGATAGTTCGCTGTGCCTAAACTGCTTGTGCACACAATGTAGTTCATGCTGAACACCAGATTCCTTCTGGAAGTCTGGAATTCTGATCCATGCTAAGCACAGTGTGTGACCAGACCCAGTAAGAACCTTGGGCCCTGAGTCTCTAATAGGTTTCCCTGGGCAGAAACATTGCACAGAGGGGACAGTGAGCTCCAGGTAAGCCTCACAGGAGGGAGAAAGCATGAGGAAGCCTGGACAGGGACTCCCCAGACACCACCTGTCTTTGTTCCTTGTGATTCGGCTGCATCTCTTAACTATGTCAGGGCAGTGCAACTACGTGCTGAGTTCCATGAGTCCTCCTAGTGGGGGTGGTCTTGGAGACCCCGACACACCGTATTAAAATCATGATCGAGGAGTCCTTATCCTCAGGATGCCCACTGGGAATATTGTAAATGACGCTAACGTGACATGCCTGAAGGGGCACTTCGTGGAGCGCTGCTCCCAGGAGCTTGCTCCTGGCACAGGGAAGAAAGTGTCCCATTTGCAAATGTGTTGGAGAAATAATGAGCTAGGAAAAGTTAAATGAAGGGCCAGGCGCAGTGGCTCACACCTGTAATCCCAGCACTTTGGGAAGGCGAGGTGGGCAGGTTGCCTGAGCTCAGGAGTTTGAGACCAGCCTGGGCAATACGGTGAAACCCCATCTCTGCTAAAATACAAAAAATTAGGCAGGCGTGGCAGCATGTGCCTGTAGTCCCAGCTTCTCTGGAAGCTGAGGCAAGAGAATTGCTTGAACCCAGGAGGCAGAGGTTGCAGTGAGCCGAGTTCACATCACTGCACTCCAGCTTGGGCAACAGAACAAGACTCCATCTCTCTCAAAAAAAAAAGTTAAACGGAGATCTTCTGAGGGCCTTTATCTTAATCTGTTAATGTGTAGTGGATCTGTAAGCACAGCCTTCATCCTAAGCAGTTTGCACTCACTCCCTGCCTCTCTCAGGATTCCCAGCAATGGTTCCAGAATTGTGTGCTATAGAACACCAGTTTGGGAAACCCCCCTCACCAAAAATGTTTAAAGAAGAAATTTTGTCTAGAAGCTGTTCAAAACAATTCTTTTGTTAATTAACCCTAGCTGATGAGAAGCACTTCTGCAAGACAGCTCTATCCTTCATTAAAAAATGGAAAAATGAGGCCGGGCACAGTGGCTCACGCCTGTAATCCCAGCACTTTGGGAGGCCGAGGCGGGCAGATCACGAGGTCAGGAGATAGAGACCATCCTGGCAAATATGGTGAAACCCCGTCTCTACTAAAAATACAAAAAATTAGCCGGGCACGGTGGCGGGCGCCTGTAGTCCCAGCTACTTGGGAGGCTGAGGCAGGAGAATGGCGGTGAACCCGGGAGGCGGAGCTTGCAGTGAGCTGAGATCCTGCCACTGCACTCCAGCCTGGGCGACAGAGCGAGACTCTGTCTCAAAAAAAAAGGAAAAATTATTTCTTTCCTACTGATCTGAAATGATGTGCTCCTCATAGCTAAGTGACTGTTTACTTACATACATTTCTCTTCATTGGCTAATTATTGTCAGAAGATTTCATGTTTGAATCACATCTATCACAGAGCATTGCAAGTAGAGAGAAAAATCTAATTTAAACTTCAAAAAAGTGACCTTTATAGGAAAATGAATCACCAAAAAACTTTAAACAAAAAAATCAAGCCTTTAATGACCTTTGTCATTTGGAGAAACTCTTCACAGGTAAGCGGCTCTGCCTGGGGAAGCTGACAAAGAGGCGTGCTGCTCATTTCTTCTAGAATGGCATCAATGCGGAACTCAATCAAATCATTGACCCTGTCAAGCAGCAACTCCAGGTCCTCTTCGGGAAAAAATAAAAGAAATTAAGTAAAGCATTTTGTTTTTTAAAAACATCAACACTTGATTAAATGACAGTAGTAAAATCAGCTTTAAAGATTCACAGTTACATGTGTCCCCCCAATTCCCACTGTTTCACACTTGGTTGTTGCTAACAAAATATCCAAATTGTTAACTCTCTCATACTAATATTCTGTAGGGAGAAGAGAAAATCTATCTTGGTAGCCCGTTCTAATTTATGATAATTCTTATTATGAAGTTTTAATACATTTTATAAATGCCTCCTTAGGGAATTTTAGTCAATTTCCTTTTGTTTTGTTTCCTGGGGCCATCATTCCTTCTCTGTGACCAGTTTCTCAGCCCCTGCCTGCCTAACTCTCACTCATACTTGAAGATCTGGCTCAAGTGCATTTCCCCGCAGAGGCCCTGGGTGATCCGTGTGCATTGGAGTGGTCCCTCCTTCTGTAAAACCACAAATGGAACAGCCTTCCATCTCTGCAGATTGTCTACCCATGTGTCTTATCTTCTTTAGAATTCATATTTTTTTATCCTTACATCTTCAACATTTAACCCAGTGCCTAGTCCACAAGAAGTGTTCAACAAATTTTACTAAAGTGAAAGTTCCCTAATTTTTCTTTCAGTGTAAATATCACAGGGTACAATTATTTTTAGTTATGCTGAAGTAATATTGAATGCTAAGTTCAACTGATGCAAAGGCCAACTCTGAAGCAAACTAACAACAACTGCACATCAAAAGTAAGAAGGATCACTAACGGATATCCATCTAAGAGTAATACATTTTTCAACAATGCCATACAGTAAGATTTCTCTTTTTCTAATACTCCTTTCTCCTGGAAAATAAAGTTGAAATTGAATACAGGAAAGACAACGTTACATACCAATGATGTATCAGAGATGTAAACACTTCCTTAAATAAATACCTTTATTTCCTAAAGAATAAAAGCCTAAAAGTTTTCTATTGTTTCTAAGCTAATTATTAAAGAGGCTACTCAACATACCAAATAGTTTTGCCTGGTAAATTGATTCAATACCAAAAGAGAGCCAACACTTTCATTTAAGTATGTGTGAGCAATACAATTCTCTACTCTTTCTAACAGACTGCTTCATCTTTAAGGACATCTGTGTTAAACTGAAAAAAATAGTCCCCAAGGATGTCCACATCCTAATCTCCTATGCGTGTTACCTTTTATGGCAAAAGAGATTTTGCAGATGTGATCAAGTTAAGGATCATGTTATGTGGAGAGTGTCCCAGATTATCTATATTCTCTTAAATGCATGATGCAAATGACAACCTGTAAGTAGGACTGGCTCACTAATCCAATAAAAATCCAACTGCTCTTGAGATTTTACATAGTTTTCTCGCAAAGAAACTTAATCTTTGTTCTATTTTAGTTCCTTAAATTACAAAAGGAAAAACATAATAGAAAACAAGAACAAGAAGTTTCTCTAGAAACTAACTCGTTAGCTTGTCTCCAGCTAACATTCTAATAAAACATCCAAATTGTTAGTACTCTAATATTAACGTTCTAAAGGAAGGATGTTACTAAATTCTACCTTGGTCGCCTGCTCTAATTTGATTATGATAACTCTCATTATGAAGTTGTTACACATTTCATAAGTTCCTCCTTAGGAAATTTTAGCCAATTTCCTCTTGTTTTATTTCCTGGGGAGAAATATTTATTTTGGAAGAAATACTAATTTAGAGCAAGGAAATTGGGTTCTAAACTCATTGTTACACCTCTGTAACATTAAAAGCCATTTATTTAGCATCTCTGGCTTGATATTCATTCATATTCAAAAACTCCATTATCATTTGTTTTTGAGTCCAGCTCCCAATCTATAAAGCACAACAAAGGTGAGGTATGGGCTCAACCATAATTTCTCACTCTACTCCCCTCCAACCCAGTACTTCTCAAATATTCCTAAATATAAAGCACCTGGCTATTTAAATAGTTGGACCTTCTGGAACCTAAGGAAAGTACAGTGAAAACCTCCTGAAAAGACAAGCTCTTGACAATTTAGATTATAAATAGACTAGGTACTATGTTAACAGCCATAAATACCAGAACAAGAGAGAGACCTGAGGGGCAGAGTGGGGGAGAGAGAGAGAGGATAAAAGGAGGCATCATGAGAGCTATCTAAAAGGGAAGCCCAGGAAGAGGTATCCAGAAATAAGGTAATGGGCTTGAGGGGTAGGATTGGGGTTACAATGATAAAAAATGAAGAGAGACTAACTATATAAAATTATTGCAATTATGAATCTGCAAGTACATGGGTGTCTACTACACACCCAACAGAGAATAACACAAAACAAGTATGAAAATGAAACAGCCTGGATTTAATTATTTCACATTGCATTCATAAATCATAACACCATTTTGTACCCCATCAATTTTTCCCCACGCAACTCCCTCTTCACAGAATCCACAAATCTATACCATTATAAATTATCAGTTTACAATAAAAAGTTAAAAAATTAAACAGCCTGATGTTCAGGCCCTTTGCAGTCTGTTTAAGGAGAAAGATGAAACTGTACTAAACCATTAGAAGACAACCAAAATATCAAGTCTGTGGTCCCAAATGTGAACCCAACAGGAGGTCGCAGAAAGAAGTGGTCACAGGAGGCAGAGTAATCAGAGTAGGCTTCTGGGGGCAAGACTTACTCTGAGCTATAAGAGCGGAGAGGACTGGGCCATAAAGAGGAGAGGGTGCAAGACACTGGCTAGGAAAGGAGAATAGCAATGTCTAAGTCTTTCTGAGAAAAAAAAAAAAAAAAAAAAAATTACCATGTTCCAAACTGTGCTACACTGTCTGCCACAGAAGATCTATAAGGTGTTAATGTGTCCTCCTGGAAGACAGTCAAGGAATTCTGGGAAATACCACACACAAAAGGCCACTTTTGGAGAGCTAATGGACACGGGCATGTTAAAGGCTCTGAAAAGTCATCCAGCAAAGAAACCTGTCCAACTGCTCCTCCTGGATTTCTCAGACATATTTGAGGCCTTCTTTGCAACATACCTGTACACATTCCAGAAAATCGCATTTTGTGGAATATACTACCTTACATATATTTTAGACTATTATATCTTTTTTTAATGAAAATTGTGTTAGTTTAAATGTTTCCCATTTATCCTGTTGTTCAGCACTGTACCCTATCCAAATCTCTACATCTTTCAAATCAAGCTCTCAAAATATACTAACCTATTTATATAAAAAGCTGAATAACTCTAAAGATACTTTAAATCCTAATATCCAAAAATACAAATAAATGAAAATATGTGGTTAATCTCTGGGGATAAAATTAAATAGTGAATATTTATAGTTTCCAGGAAATTACTGAATTCACATGCTTTGGAACAATTCCTTATGAAACAGCTTAAGAATAACACTCCCCATTTCATTATTTATATCTCCATATTTATAAGAAATTATACAACAGATGTTAGGAACTCAGCCTTCAGAATTCAGAGATAGTAATTATTCAGGCAGACTTACTGATCTTTGCAAAAGTGTTTTCTAAATATGTCTCAATATTCAGTGATGTCCAGGTCAGTGCAGCCAAGCCGGGTTGGAGAGCTTCATCCACTTTGGCCAAGTGAGGGACAATCAGTTGCTCAATGGCAGAAGGGATTTTTGACTTCACTCTCTGATATTCGGCTAGCATCATCTGCAATGAAATTGGTGGTAAGTAATCAATGAATATCTCACTTCTAATGTCTGTTAATATCTCATGTTTTATACAAAATGACTACTTTTATTTAGGGTCAAACTGTAGGGCTCTAATAGCCTGGCAGGTAGAGTGGCCAAAACAATAAAAAGAAAAGAAGACAAGGACTCTCTCCATAATTACAAATTCCTAATCCAAAAAAATACAACTGAAGATGAACAAGAATTTAAGACTAAGAGTGCCTTACCTCCTACACAGCCTAAAAAGGAAGAAAACCTAAGGCCAATAATTTTTCTAAATCATGCAGAGGCACGGGTATGGCACCCTCCCCTGCTCATCACCAGTCTTGTTTGTTCCTCTTTGTACACTGGTACGACACGCGTGTTGCTCCTCTGGGAACCTCTTGCAGACCACACCTATCACCCAAAACATCTGGGTCACCAGAGGTCTACCTCAGTCCTTTGCTAGGATTATAGGCCAAATCTTGTTGCCAAGACCCAAAGCACACGGGGAACCAGTGTTGATTTCAACTAGTGTCACGGCTTTGAATTTCATCCAGATGCCAGAAACAAACACGTTTACATCTCCAGCCCAGATCTCACTCCTGAAAGTCTAGGTTCACAAGTGGCAGCAGCCTCCCAAAGTTTCCACATCAATATGTAACAGATATTTCAAACTTAATAAGTCCCAAACTGAAAGTTTGTTCTTTTCCCAAAACCTCGTCCCAGCGCATCCTCCAACTCAGCTGATAGTGACTTTATCCTTCCAGTCCACAGGTTAAAACCCAGAGTCATCCTTGATTCCTCTTTCACTTTCATGCACACAGGTAACCCATTAGGATACCTTGTTTGCTGTCTAAACTGTATCTAGACTTATTGGGAGGGTGAGTGGAAGCAGAGAGACAACGGTAGACCATCCCAATAATTTAGGTAGGAGCCAATGATGGCAGTAACTGCAAATGTGGAAAGCAAGTCAGAGTCTGCTTCCACTCACCCTCCCAATAAGTCTATGTACAGTTTAGCAGCAAAAATGATCCTTTCAAAATGAGAATTCAGATCATGTTACTCCTCTGCTCACATGGTTACACAGCCTCCCATTTAATTCAGGGCCACAAACCTTTATACAAAGGACTTGGCTAGGTGCTTGGTCTAGAAAGATCTACCCGATTTTGTCCCATTAATTCTCTTATCTCATCTCCAAACACTCTTTCCTTGTCTTACCTGCACTTGCCTGACTGTCTTCCTTTCTGATCCTGAGCCTCAGGGCCTTTGCACCTCCTTCAAATAATTACTCAAATTATACTTTCTCAGTTATACCTGTCCTGACTACCTGTTTAAGCTTATAAACCACCACCAAACCCACTCACACATTTTATCGCCCTTTTTTGTCCATAATAACTATCACTTTATTACAACAGACTATATTAATTTGCCTACTTAAACAGTGTTTATTTTCTGTCTCACCCAATTAGACTGTAAGTTCTACAAGGACAAGAATTTTGTCTGCTTTGTCCAGTGAGCCTGAACCTGAACCAGTGCCTGGCACATAGGAGATAATAAATCAATATCTATCAAACTAATTAGTTGTTATCGGAAGGACTTTTCATCTGAAATGGACATTCTCATCTTTCATTGAAATGTACATAATGTTGAACTGTGTCAGTATTATTTATAGAATGTCAAACTGTGTCAATATTTTGTTCATATGTGACCATGTCAATATTAATAATCATTAATTATAAGAAACTAACTTTAATGTGCCTCATAAATACAGTTGGTATTAAGACCATCTATGTGCATGTTGGTATTACCTTGATAATAGATTAATGTTTTCCAAATTGTTCTGCCTGGAGTACTAGACCAAAGAGATTCTGTAAGAAAAATGGCCCTTTGATAGATAAATTTTTAAAATGCTGCATACAATATCTCCCCTCTTGAGTGATCACAGCTAATATTAATGATTCTTAGAAACCTGCTTAAGGAAGTAAGAAGCCTTGCAAGGCTTTGAAAATTTTGTTAAACTCAGTATTTCCCAAGTGGACCTCATAATCCTTTCCTCATATAATGTTTTTCCACAATTTCTATAAGATTCTTTCAATGTCCATAAAAGCCGCTTTACGAAAGTCTAAATTTTCTGGTTCTATTAGCAGCTACTTACACATTTCCTGAAACTTGTATCCACTGCTTGTCTTTTTTCAATGTCCACCAGTTATTCTATCTGGAAGCAGTTCTTAGAATCTGCTTCTAGCAGGCATTCTACTTCCCACCTTTAATCCCAGAAGGTATTACTCAACTGATTGGACAAAAGAGAAACCCAGGCTTAGAAGGTGAAGTCATTTACCCAAAGATAATGATTTGAATCCAGATTAAATTGGCTTCAGAACCTATATTTGTAACTATTAGCCTGTACTTGGTCTTTTCTTTCTAGTTAAACTGTCTTCCAAGGAATAGATGAAGAAACAAATTCTCAGTTACTTTGGCATATCTGCAGAAACCTGAAAGCTCTATCAAATATTCAACACAATAACTCTGCAACACTTCAGATGGCCCCCTAAACCTGCCAATAGATCTGCTTTGACCTGCTACTCATGTTGAGCAGGAACTTTTAACTCTCAACCTCCAAGATAATAAATATTAACCAGATAATAATTTACTCCCTTGAATTGTCATTTAAAACATTCTTTGATCCTCCTCCCTTCATGGGGTGGGGACCATATCCCCTTTCTTTGAATCTAGGTAGGTTTACAGTCCAACAGAGTATAACAGAGATGATGCTATGAGACACCTGAGGCTATTATAAAGACCATGTGGCTTCTTTATTGTTCACTGTAGTGCTTGTTCTTGAAACCCTGAGCTGCCATATAAGAAATTCTACTAGCCAGAGGCCTCCATACTGGAAGGTCACGTATAGATATGCCTGTTCACAGGAAAGAAACAGACACTAGAAGAGCCCTTCTTGGACCTTAAAGTTTGACCATCTGCCAGCTGAATACCAATAAACAATCTTTGTCAACAATACATGGAACAGAAGAATCATCTAGCCAAGCCCCGCTCAAGTTGTTTACCCATAAAGTCATGATATGGTTATTGCAAACCCTTCAATGTGCTTACAAGTGTTTGTTGCCTGAAACAGACAACTGAAACAATAACTCTGCAAATCAAGTTAAATTATCAGTAATTTCATAATCGTATAATTATGGTTTCTTAGTAAAAATATGATTTTCTTTATGAATATGTAAATTGACTAAGTAAGTTTCCTAATGTGAAACAGTCTAAAAGGATATCTCCCAACATGCGGACTGGTATTTTATGAGTCTACATTTGAGGAACATCTGTCTATTGCCAATACAACTTTTTAATATGACATGAAGTGGTGGGAAGACAGTGCACTACAGGTCTGGGTTCTGGTCTTACTTCTGCCACTGTCTAGCTATCAGACCTTTGCTAAATCTTTTTAACTTCTCTCAGCCACAGTTTTTTCATCTATGCAATAAAATAATAGCATTCTATCCTACTTACCTAACATGGTGGTAGAAAAGATCAAATGAGAAAATGAGCACGAAGATGGTTTTAAATGTAAAATACAATGCAAGTGCATGGACTTAGTATTGTCATGTGATGTTAACCACTATGAAATTTTAACAATGGTTTCCACGTTGTCAGAGTCCATGGCTGCATCTCTGATCTCACCTTTTTCATCCCCTGGGTAGCAGCATTTGTCACTGGTGACCAGTCCCTCTCTCTGTAGCCTTTTCATACCCTTGGCTTCCTTTGTTTGTTTTTTGTTTGTTTGTTTTTTGAGACAGATCTCGCTCTGTCATCCAGGCTGGAGTGCAGTGGCGCAATCTCAGCTCACTGCAACCTCTGCCTCCTGATTCAAGAGATTCTCCTGCCTCGGCCTTCCAAGTAGCTGAAATTACAGGCACATGCCACCATGTTCGGCTAATTTTTGTATTTTTAATAGAGACGAAGTTTCACCATGTTGGCCAGGCTGGTCTCGAACTCCTGACCTCAGGTGATCTGCCGGTCTCAGCCTCTCAAAATGCTGGGATTACAGGCGTAAGCCACCGCGCCCTGCCATCCTTGGTTTCCTTGACACTTGGTTTATTCCCAGCTCAAAGGTCAATCCTCTGTTTTATGTGCACATCTGTCCTCTTCTTTCAGATCTGTTAATATTGGAACAACCCAATGCTTGGTCCAGTGGCCCTCCATTCTTCTCTGTCTGTATTCTCTCCCCTAACAGAGCTCATCCAGGACAATGACACTAAATAAAAATCATATTCTGATAACTCTCAGAAGTATGCCTCCAACTTTGGCTTCTCCACTGAACTCGAGACTTACATATCCAACTGCATGGACAACATTGCCACTTGGCTGTCTAGAAACTATCTTATACTCAGTTGGGAACTACTGATTCCCTCCTGCTGCCCCAAATACACTACTTCCGGTTCTTGCCATCTCCATAAATTGAACTTACAGTCAGGGCCCCTGCATGGTATTGTGCAAGTTATAAAGAACATAGCCTACACAGCACTCTATGGCACTCCTACTTGAATTCATTGAATTGCTCACACCAAAAGCACAGGAATTATTCCCAAGTTCTCTCCTAACCTGACTGTTGACATAACTCTAAATTCTCCGAACAACTCTGCTGCCATCCTAGTTCAAGCTCTCATCTTCATCCAGGGCCAGTGCAACATTTCACAAACTGGCTTCTCACTGATACCTTTGTCCCCCTTAACATCCACTTTCCACCCAGCAGTAAGAATAACTTTTATTATAAAAAGAGATTGTGCCTTTTTCAGTGGCTCAAAATCCTCCAATGGTTTCCTGGTACACTCAAAATAAAACCCAAGCTTCTCAACTTGGCCTTCAAGACCTGAAACGGCCTGGCCCCAGCCAACTCTGCAGCCGCACCCCATGGCACTGTCCCCTCAGTCACTCCATTCATCCTGGCCACTTTCTGCTCCTTGAATATGACACGTCGCCATATTTTTTTACAATACATTCCAGAGCTAGCCAAGAAAGGGGGAAAAAAATAAAAGTAATATACCTTCATGTTACTGAAGTTCCTTTTGTATCTATCTCGTTTCTGGAAGAGGGAAGCTGCCAATGGAGAGACTTCCAGACCCATCTGGGCCATGCACTCTGTTTCTCTAAATAAGATTAATATCTGAGGGTCAAAGTTTACAAACAATTCCCCTGTGCCTGGGGCCTTCACCAACAATGAAGCCTCAAGACCTACATGAATTTCTTCAATCTGTGGGAAGAAACCAACATCACTACTATTAGAAAGTTCAATTCATACAGAGTATCTGGCTCAGCTATCTCTGGGAATAAGGATCATTAAGTGTTGTTCCATGGATTTGAGTTTCCTAAATTAAGGGCAGTAAGATCACTCACTCTTCTCCTAAATCCAGTCTCATAAAATAACCTTCAAGTTCTTGGTGGTGACGTTGGGCAGTCAATTCAATAAAACCTTTCAATGACTCTCACACTGATAAATAAGTGGACACTGCAACAGTAGTGACGTCTCAAAAGCCATTTAGCTACTTGATACCTTCATGCCTACTCTATTATTCTTCCTAATAAAAGTTTCATAAAACCTCCTAAACTCAGTTTTTACTTATCTAGAAAACCAATGAACACAGCTATGGAGCCATCGCATCCTGACAACCTACAAAGAAATACAGGTATTGGTAGGATATGCTATGATTAACCAGTTGTACAACCAAAGAAAATGTGAGACTTTGTTTAACAGATGTACTGGTGTTTACTGACACATTTAGGATCTGAATGAATTTTAAAAAGGAAGATATCCTAATAGATTGGGCATAGCAACCAATAGACAAGACCTTCTCACTTTGGAGTTTGTAAATTAAATTTAAAATGGGGTTCTGTTACCTGGCTTGTGATTTTTTTTCAAACCTAATAATTATTTTTCTTTGTGGACATATTACACTCTGAATGCTTAGATTCAACCCATCTGCCTTACAAAATACCTACAAATCCAACTTTCTACAGAAACAACACTGTCAAACGCTAGAGGAGGGGTTCCCATGATTCCAACAATGGGAAGAGTATAAATTTAGGGACTCACTTGCCGAAGCCACGCCCTGTGGAAGAGGACCTCAAACTCCAGGAGGACCTTGGCCATCCTGTTGTAACTGCGAATTATAGGTTTGGCTTCTGCCGTGCTTAGCACAGTTGGGTGCTGCTGGAAAAGCTGCATGGGCTGCTGAATCCTGTGAAAGAGCTGGCGGGCCCACAAAATCTTTCCAGCGATGGGAGGCTGGTTTCGAGCCAGAGGAGGGTCGTATTTCTGCTTTGTATACAGCTTTGAAATCATATCAATGTCAGCCCCATAGTTCTCAAGGATAAGTCGATATTTGTCATCAATACCAAGATTAGGTATATTCAACCTGATTTTTTAAAAAAAAAAAAGTTAAAAGTTTGAATTAATGGAATAAAATAAAATAAGTAAAATACACAATAAAAATATCTAGTAATCTCATTTATTAATATTTATTTTTTAAAATGCTAATGGAAAAGAATGAGATATTTATGTGGAATATTAAAAGAACAAAAATAAAACTCATCCATAAAATGTTGGCAAAACTACTAACTTGGGAAGACTTTTTTCAAATTATCTATACATTAGGAAACATTCTTATAGGCAGTCACAAGGTACTTCAAAGCTAAGAGTATTCTCTATTTGCAGAAATAAAATAAATCCTGAATCCTTAAAAGGATTCTGAAAAACTTAAAAACTATGACCTTGTAACCCAAATTGCCAAGAGAGTTTTTCCTTCCCATCAGAATATGAAATAATAATAGGAATAACAACAATAAAAGCTAAACTATCCCAATTTTAGAAAATAGACAATTTCTTGAAACTTTTACCTTTCAAATTTCTTCAACATTCTTAGAGCTTGATTTGTGTTTTGAATCTTCTCAAATGTAACATCCATGAACTTCTGCAACTCGTTCTAAAATACAATAAAATCTGGTGATGAACAACAGAATTGGGAATTTACTGTTTAGCAACAAGATAAAAGAGCTTTCCATTCTCTGCAAACACATATAATATGGAACAAAATGGAACCGAAAATTGAATGAGCTTAAAAGAAAAATAAATGCCCAGAAGCCAGAAACAAAGAGACTTGAAAGCCAGGGCAGCCATGGGAGTTGGCACCACGTCAGGTTCCATAGGTATTGGGCCAGACACAGAGCCTGGGGGGTGGCATTGGGGCCTTTTCAGAATATGGGGAGAAGGGCTATGGGGTCCTAACACTCTCAACAAATCCTGCAGAAAGCTGGGATCCTTGACGTGCTGCCCAGTACATGCAAAGGGAATTGATTCACAAGTTGGGAAAGCTGCAAAGAGGCTTGACATCTGCCCAAACCCTTGGAGAGTTGGGAAAAAAGTCACCCTACAATAGGGTTCCCATACTTTCTCATCACAACTACTCACTTCTACCACTGGAATACCAAAGCACACATAGACAGTGCACAAACAAATGGGCACGGCACTGTTTGGCTCTTGGACATAGTTTGCTGACCCCTGCCCTAGAGGAACTGAAATCCCACATGTGTGCCACACCTAGATAAGGAGTCCATGAAATGCAAGGGATATAACCCAAGACATTAACATAAAAGCTAGTCTGGGAAGGTAAAACCACTAGGACCACAGCAGAATTCAGGAAAAGTCACTCTATAGAAACACTTTCAAAGCCCAGGGCCAAAAGATTGCTACAGGGAAAAATAAATAAATACATAACTTCTAAAGCAGCTCACAAAGTTTCTGAAAACCCCACGAGAAAATGATCTTTGAGAGAAAAGGAGCAGAATGCACAAACAGAATTAGTAACCAAGAACTAGAAATGACAGAGCAGTCTAAAGGAGACTATGAAATAAAGTATATTTAAAATGATTAAAGAGTAAAGAGGAAACAGAAATCATAAAAAGAACAGAACAGAATAAAATAAGAGCACTCAGATTTTTAAAAACAAAATTTAGACATATAAAGGGGAACATAATTACAATTCAAAATACAATAGATGCAAATTGTAAACACCTGAAAAGAAAAATGATGAACTACAAGACTGTTTTCAAATAAAATCACCCAAAGTATAGCCGAGAAATAAAGAAATGGAAAAATACAAAAAAAGATGTTAACAAACATGGAAGTTAGAAAAAGAAGGTGTAACATATGTCTATTGGAAATCTTGGAAGACGAACCTAAAGTATTTAAAATAATAAAGGCTGAGTATTCTCCACAATTAAAAAAAGACTTAGTCCTCAAATGGAGGAAGCACATCAAACTCTGAACAAGAGAAATATGTTTTAATCACACCTAAAACTCACATAAAGATGCCAAAGGTAAAGAGAAAAACAATATTAAAAGAAAATATTAATATTAAAAGAGAAAAATATTAAAATCACAAAAGGGAGAAATCAAATTATCTATAAAGCAATAACTATTTGATAGCAAATACCTTGTTGAGAACAATAGCTGACAAAAATCAATGAAAAAAGATCTTCTAAGGGCTGAAGGAAAATAACACCCAAACTAAAATCACATATAAAACGAGAATAAAGTTCAAGACTGAGGGAAACTTTATAGGCATTTGGGTGTAAAGACTGGAAGAGTTTACCACTAACAGACTCTTGTTAAAACTAAAGGATATACTTCTTTAAGAACAATAATGAACCCAAAAAGAGGGAGAGATACAATTAGATTACTAATGAGATGTAAGAATAAGCAAAGCAATCTGTAAATATGTTGCTACATTTAATTAGCTATTAGTAACAACAAGTTTGAAAAGTTGAGCAGCAAAGGTAAAACTAAAATTCAAGACAACCATAGCATGATTGAGAGGTAGGCTGATAAAACAAACTTTTTAAAGTCAGGTATATATGCTAAAACCACCAAAAATATAAATACAACATTAAAAATATAAATAGAAGAGGAATAAAGAGAATAACAAAATGTAATCAACAAAATATAAAAAGAAAGAAGTCAAAGAAAAAAAGCTCACCTCATTGAAAATTCAAAATAGATTGTAGAAGTAATTCTAACTACACTAGAAACAACACTCAATGTAAATGGCTTAAACTTGCAATTAAAGGAAAGGGTCTCAGCTATTTTTTATATATACATATATAAATTATATAGAGCGATATGGATTATATATGGGTATTATATATAAAAATTATAGATATATGTATTATAGATACATGGATTTTATATATATGGGGATTATATATGTGTATGTATTGAATTATATATAAGGATACTATATATAAATTATAGATATATGGATTATATATATATATGGATTCTATGTATGTGGATTGCGTGTGTGTGTGTGTGTATTATATGTATATAATCCAACCATTGCTCTTTTAAAGAGACATGTTTAAAATATAATAATTAAGAAATAGTAGGCCAGGTACAGTGGCTCGTGCCTTTAATCCCAGAACATTGGGAGGCCAAGGTGGGCAGATTCCTTGACCCCAGAAGTTTGAAACCAGCCTGGGCAACATGGCAAAACCCTGACTCTACAAAAAATACAAAAACTAGCTGGGCATGGTGGCATGCACCTGTAGTCTCGACTACTCAGGAGGCTGAGGTGGGATGATCATTTGAGCCCAGCAGATCGGGGCTGCCATGAGCCAAGATCACACCACTGTGCTCCAGTCTGGGTGACAGAGCAAGACCCTGTTTCAAAAAAAACAGAAAATGAAAGAAAGAAAGAAATAGTAGGAAGTAAAAGAATAGAAAAAATGTTTATTTCAGGTAAATAATAACCAAAAGAAAGTTGAAGTAGCCATATAAATAATTCACAAAATTGATTGTAAGACAAAAAGCCTCACTGAAGATAAATATGGTCATAATTTAGTGTTAATGGGAACAATTTCTTTGGCAGATATGCCAATTTCGAGTCTGTGTTTAACCAACTGAATCAAAATACATGCACAGATTCTTAGAAACCCATGGATCAAGCATGCTATGGTTTGAATGTCCTCTCCAAAACTCCTGTTGAAATTTAATTGCCATCGTGATGATATTAAGAGGCGGCACTGCTAAGAGGTTATTAGGCCTTGAGGGCTCTGCTCCCATTGGTGGATTAATGTTATCACAGGAGTGAGTTGTTATAAAAACGAGCTCAACCCTCTCTTGCTTTCTCAGGCTCTCTCGCTCTTCACCTTTCTGCCATGCAGCAAGAAGGCCCTCACCAGATGCAGCCTCCTCAACTTTGGACTTCTCAGTCTCCCAAACTGTAAGAAATAAATTTCTTTTCTTTATAAATCACCCAGTCTGCAGTTCTGTTATAGCAACACAAAAAGAACTCAGACAAAGAAGATCAAAAGATATTCAGTATACCACTACAAATATTAGAATGGTCAAAATCTAGTACACTGAAAACACCAAATGCTGGTGAGGCTGTGGAGCAACAAGAACTCTAACTCATTGCCAGTGGGAATGCAAAATGGTATGGCCATGTTGGAAGACAGTTTGGTGGTTTCTCACAAAACTAAAAACGCTCATACTATATGATCCAGCAATCATACTTCTTGGTACTCACCCAAAGAAGTTAAAAACTTATATCCACACAAAAATCTACACACCAATGTTTATAGCAGCTTTATTCATAGTTGTCAAAACTTGGAAGCAACCAAGATGTCTTTCAGTGTGTGACTGGATAAACTGTGGTACATCACAACTGAATAATGGAATATTATTCCATGCTAAAAAGAAATGAGCTATCCAGCCATGAAAAGGCATGAAGAAAATACAAACACATATTACTAATTAAAAGAAGCCAATCTAAAAGGGCATATTCTGTATGCTTCCGACTAGATGGAAAAGGCAAAACTACAAAGACAGTAAAAAGATAGTAACTGCTGGGAGAGGGAAGGATGAATAGGTGGAGCACAGGGGACTTTTCGGGTAGGAAAACACTTTGCATGGTATTATCACGGTGGATGCACATCCTTATATATTTGTCCAAACCCATAGAATGTATAACACCAAGAGTGAGCCCTAATGTAAACTGTGGACTTTAGATAATAATGATGTGTCAATTTAGGTTCATCAGTTGTAACAAATGAACCATCCTATTGGGGGATGTTCATAATGGGGGAATCTATGCATTCTGGGGGAGTGTAGGGGGAATATAGGAAATCTCTGTACTTCCTCTCAATTTTGCTGCGAATCTAAAACTTCTCTTTAAAAAATATTTAATGAGGACCTAAAATATTTGAATAACCCAATTAAAAGTGTGATATAGTGACATCGGAAGACCCCAAATCCCGACAGAAAACACTACTCTTTTCAAGTACACATGGAACATCTGCAAATCTTAACTATGAACTAGGCCACGGAGGACATCTCAGTAAATACCAAAATACTGACATAAAGTATTCCATGTTCTCACATCAAAATATAATAGTCTAAGTCAAAATAAAATAAGAGCCCATAGAGTATAATAAAAAGCCAAAAGTGCTTTTAAATAATCCATGAGCAAAATAACAAATCATAATGAAAATGATGTGATACTTTAAACTCAACAACAACATATGTACTACATATTAAAATTTGTAAGAAACAGCAATAGTGACACTTTGTGGAAAAGATATAGACTTTCATGCACCTATTTTAAAGAGAAAAAGAAAAGAAATTGAAATTAATGAGCTACGCTGCCAGTTGAAGAAAGGTAAAAATAATAAATCCAAAGAAAGAAGAAAAAAATGTTTTAAAGCAAAATGTAATAAAATTAAAAACAAAGAAACAAGAGACAAGATTAACATCTCCAAAGCTGCTCTTTGGGGAAAATAATAATACAGACTAACCTTTGGCAAAATTAAGCAAGAGCAGTGGGGTGAATGCAATTTCACACCGAAAGCATCTGTCAAATCAGAATCTAGCAGAATGAGGCCAGGCATGGTGGCTCACGACAGTAATTCCAGCACTCTGGGAGGCCAAGGCAGGTGGATCACTTGAGGTCAGGAGTTTGAGACCTGTCTGGCCAACATGGTGAAACCCCATCTCTACTAAAAATACAAAAAATTAGCCGGGTGTGGTGGAGCATGCCTGTATGGGTGGTCGTTAGGGATTCTTCTGAGAACGTCACACATCTTACACTATCATGTAACTGTGACCCTCCCCCGCAAAAAAATTGCACCAAAAAACTAAGCACAATTTATTCTTTGTGTAGCCTAAGCTTTAGTGCAGAGCTATAATTAAAATCTAAATTTAGTTAAATAAAACATAGAAAAATTATTTCCTTATTTTATATTTCATGCTTCAAGACAAAGTGAACAACTTTTTTTCAACTTACCAGTCAGAAGTTTTAATTAAGTCCTTGCAAACTTGAAGAGACATTACTTGATGTAGTATTAAAATGAGGAGACCAGTTTGATATGCAATAAGAATTAGTACCTAAAGGGGTTTGATTTCAGTAATGTTAGGTCAGAAGTAATACAGTAAAACAACCAGCTGGCGATATCCAGACCACCGCAGGAGACACTACCTGTGGAGGAGACGGAGCTATTGGCAGGGTGGGGAATGGGTAAGCTGCAAATCTCCTGCCTGATACAGCAAAGCTCCAAAATGGAAAGACCTGGAAGCCTATTACAATACTTCCTTGCCCTCAATAGTTTCAGCTACTTCTACTGGAAGTATATGTATTTTTTAAGTGACATTATTTCTTCTGCTAAGTCCACATCCTAGGATGAAAAAATGTTCTTGCATTAAAAAACAGCACAGTTAGCCTACCTAAATAAACATCTACATTTTTTCACTACATAAAAAAACTCTATTTATAAATTATGAAAACTAGAGCATTTATAACCCTTCCACTGCCTCCCTCTCCTTCAGAAAACAGTAAATCTCTACTGAGCCCTAACAGTTTTTCTGGTTTTTCCTTGCCTTTCTACCCTATGGTTTCGCAAAGGCCTAGGCTGAACTCTTTGTCAACATGTAAGACCTAGACTTAATTTTCTTGTTCTGAGCCTTGGTCCATCCTTACAGTTTGTGGGATCTGGGTTGTGGAATCTTCATATTCGTCTTCCCATTAGTAGGGGTCTCAGCTCCCACTAAGTTTTCTTTTAACTCAGTTTGCCACCTCAACACCCATCCTTTACTAAGTAGTGCCTTCTCCATCTGCTGGGATCAGCATGCTTCTAGACTTCCAATAGCCCACTTGGTTCCAACATGCTGCCCTCTTTGACCTGTTAGTACCAGCACGAACCCTAAATCTGGAGAAGATTCCAGGCTGTGATCCCTTTGACAGGGGAGCCCTGGACACCACCTGATCTAAATCACTCATGAAGTCTTACACTCGAGATGCCACTGTTGCTGAGTCTCTCCAAGACCCCAGGATGCATCACTGCCTTTACTCCATCTAGAGTCATGGGAAGGTATTTTTGCCCCAGTTTTACAAAGGTGAGGGCTGAATTCATGAATGGGTGAGTATTTAAAGAGACACTGCAGAACAATTAGTTAAGAGAAAGAGAACGGACAAAGGAATAAAGAAGTATAAGTCAAAGAAAAACTCATTGGCAAACCAAAGACAGAAGTGAACAATTTCTGAGGTGGAAGACAAGACGGATAATAGTGTTGAATTTCTTTTAAGAAGGCTGAGTAGAATGGGGACTAATACAGTAGTCCCCTCTTATCTTCAGGAATATGTTCCAAAACCCCCAGTGGGTGACTGAAACCAAACCCTATATATACTATGTTTTTGCCTGTACATACATACAAACATAATGATGTTTAATTTACAAAATAGGCAGAGTAAGAGATGAGCAACAATAACTAATAATAAAATAGCACAATTTTTAACAATATACTATAATAAAAGTTATGTGAATGTGGCCTCTCTCTCAAAATATCTTATTGTGCTATACTCACCTATTTTCAGACCACAGCTGACCCTGGGTAGTTGAAACCATGGAAAATATAACCACAAAAACATCTTTCTAGCATCAACCACAGCCTCCTCCTCTCTGAAGGCTTTCCTAACCCCAGCCAAGCAGAAGTATCAGATTATCTTTTCCTAGTTTCACATTATCAAATCCTATGTAATGTTTCGCAGGCCTGATCTCCCAATACATTTTTGTAGGCCTTGAGCTATGTCTCTTTATTTTTGAATCCTCACTTTTTCATATAGTATCAGAGTAGCATTCTTTCATAACTAGCCACTTTAGCCCCATTTGCCCTTTTTTAAATGCTAAATTCATTACTCTGTTCTTATGTATGTGCTTATATTTTAATCATTTCACCATCTGCCTCCTTTCTGACTATGAGCTGCGAAGGCATATCTACTTGATTTATTTCTATATTCATAACCTACAGCATAGAAGTGTAATACATAATTGCTGTATAGCAAATGCTTGTTTCATTGCAATAAATCTACATCTTCTTATTTACATATGGGAATAAAACATGATCCCTGCATTTGAGGTGCTCACCATCTATGTTCCACATATAAGCTACAGAAGTACCACGTGGTCAGACACTGCTGGGGAAACACAGGTGAATATCAGAATCTGCCATTATTCATCAATCTCCACCAAAAAGAGACCAAGATCCACTATCCTTATGTCTGAATCTGCCCCCAAAAGAATTCACTGCCTAAATTATTATAGGCACTCTTCCTTCCCATCAAATGAAGACTGTTGCATGCCACAATGGTTAAAAACGTTGAATTCTAAAGCCAGATTGCCTGGATTTCACCCCCACTCCACCCCTTCTTATGCCTGTGTTGGGCAAACCACTTCACCTCACAGTGAAGTTTGCCAGTTTCCCCCTCTGCAAAATGAGAGTAACAAGAGCACCCACTTGACAGGATTGGTATGATTATTAAATGAATTAGCACATACAAAGTGCTTAGAACAGTACCTGGCACATAGAATTAGCTAGCTTTGTTACGAGTCATTCTAACACTGAACTCACTCCTCCCAAGGTGTCTCCTTTTACTCTGAAGTGCACACATTTAATGCAAATCAGAAACCCTGGGAAAGAAGAAATAGAGTGGCTATTTTCCTCTTATAGTCAGAAAGATAAGACATTTGCACCTCACTGGGATGAGAAAATGTCTGCATATTCATTATGGTAGATACCTGTTGTGTGTCTTCCCATCTTACCCTCCCTGACTCCCCTTTCCTGATAATAAACATTCCCAATGACCCAGCGGATCCCATCCTGCCTGTGTCCACCACAGGATCTCACAATTGAGAGGCCCAGTACTAGGCACCTCACCAGAACTGGCCAGCCCAACCCCTTCCTCGGGAATCTGGAGCTGGCCTGGTCCTGTGAAACAGCCTCAGAAGCTGCTGATGCCATAAACTGCTCATGTGAGCTGCAAGGCAAGACGGCTGGTCTGCAGTGAGCAGTGAAAGAAGGAAGAGAGAAAGGGGTTGAAAGACCAAGCAGGGTCCAGATGCTGAGCTGGTCCTGGCGCCACCGTTACTAAGGCCAGTGGCAACCAGGCCTTGGAATCTGCCAGACATTGCTGACCATTTGCCTGAGCTACCTCTGGTCATAATCATTGCTACACAGTGACAAATGGAAATAAGCATCTATATTCTAATCATGCCGCAATGTTCAACAGAAGATGAAAGTTAACTTTCTAAGAACTTCAATGGAAGACATGTAGAAGTCTCATACACATCATTAGCCAAAGCTATATTTATGACCCTTTAATCTATGAAAAACAGCCTTCAATTATTAATCTGAAATCATGAAACACAGGCTGAGGTTGCTATCGGTCACCTCCATGATGAAGACACCTCTGCCTTCTGAATGGGTAATGATTAACAGCATTATACAGAAAGGAAAAAATAAACACACGACTGTCAACAGGAATTGTATTATACAACCTACATGAAGGTCATTAGTCTGCTTGCAAAACTCTTCATAATCTTGGTCAAAATCCATTTTCCGCTGGTCTAAGAAATTGTATTCCTTTTTCTTTATGGTTGCCACAATGCCCTGAAATATTATGAGATAAATTAGATAGTATTTCAATATTCTTAAATTACCTAACTAAATATGACCCTTAAATGTAGAGCCTATACAATAATTGCCAAAAAAAATAAGTTTAAAGGAAGCTTCATTTTTTTACTTACATTGTTTCATGCTTATTATTTTATAGGCAGTATAAGGTTGCCATACTGCATTCAAAGAAATCACTTGGACAGCATTTTCAAGAAGTTTTATGTATTTTTGAAAATATAAAATAAAATAAAAGTCACATCTGAAAATTGGGAAAGGTCTTTTTCACTAAAATTTTATTGTTAACCATATCTGAAATAAATTTTTAAAGCCCAGAGTAGAATTTACCAAAATATTTTGTGTTGAATAGTTTAAATCTTCTCAGAAAATAAATAAGGCTTTCACAGAATACAAACAACATAGGAAGAAAATAAATTATGTTATATCTACAGATGAGTTACTATCTTCCAAGCCCCAAACGTCTTAAAAATGTCAAACCGGAATCCACCACTTAAAACCTCTCTAAAATTAATTGCTGCCTACTGCCCTGCAAAGCTGCAGCCTGTGACTAGGAAAGTACAAACTAGGAAGTTCATCTCCTTGAAAATACTATTATCAGAAGCTTTGTTTGCTTTGAATAATGAGCTATAATGCTCTGCGATTCTTCTTAACCAGGTACTAAGCCATTCTCAAACTCAGGTGCCCACATTGTTGACAGAAGCATATAATTTTTATGAAGAATATTGGGCCTCCTTCTTCTACAATCTCCTCTTCAAAGTCACTTCCATTTAAACATCAAATCTCTCAATAGACAAAAGTGTATAAACAGCATAACTTCTTGAATCAAGTTTACTAGATAAAACAACCTACTCTTTCATGTTGCATAACTACAAAATTAGTTCTATTTAGAAATTGTGTGTGTGTATATATACATATACTTTTTTATATAACATGCATATGCATGGAATGTTATATAAAATATACATACACACACAATATATACATGCATGGAATGACACAATGTCTAGGATTTACAGTGCTGATGTTCCTTAATATCAAATGAATCAAAAGTATGTGTGTGTGTATGCATATATATATATACACACACACACACACACACACACATACACATGTAGCTTTCTAAAAGAAGTATAGAAAAGCTACTACATTTTGATGTAGTAATTTTAAAGATTTGGGGACTTGAGAAAATCCCGCTCTATGATGGGATTTAATGGTCACTTAAGATTATTAAGTTAAATAAAGGAAATGATTAATCGTGACCTTTACAGCAATTATTCAAACTCGATCTACTTAATTATTGTCTTGACAGATATTTATTGCACATCTACTATCTGTCAGTAAACTTAAAATGTTTCCTGCTATATAAAAATCTTTTCTTTTTCTCTCCCAAAACTTGATATACTCAGGAAATAAAAAAGATTCCTTATATTGGTCTAAACTGTTAGAGTACAAAAATTAGTGTATACTGGTTAATTATATGATCCTTTTCAAATTCAAGTACCAAAAAACTTTAAGATTTAGTGTCAGCATCCCCAAAAAAAGAAAAAAATTGACTATGTCCATATTAAGAATTTAAAGCAAATTGTTTGTAAATTGCTTTTCTAACATCTTCAAAATGTTATTAGGTCACTATGCCCACTTTCAAAACTAAAATTAGTCACACAGATACCATGACAAGATAAAGCAGTTAAAAATCAAAATAATTAGGGAAGTCAGATCTAGAATAAAATCATGTCCTTTATATTTTTTAATATGGGTCCAAATAAAATGCTTAAATGCAGAGATAACTGAGTGCCACACAGTACCTGGTGTCGACTAATGCCTGACACAGTATAGTCTTCATGAAATATTTCTTGCATGAATAAATAAAATAATAAGTTACATTTAAACATTTTTCTTGTGCTACTAATGAAAATGCTTTTTTAATGTGATTAATTTTAGACTATTGGAAAGTCATTCTTATAACCACACACCTGAAAAGAACATATTAGCACCATTACACAATTCTCAAATAAATCTAATTTCTTTATGGTTAAAAGGCCATGAGATTATTTATATTTTACATTACAGATGGATGATTTGAATCATTCTAAACACTGTTATTTGCATAAAATATTGCAGTTTAGTTGTGGATTATGGTAGAAAATATAGCTTGAAAGTACAATACCTGGTATTTAGTGACCATGTCTTCCAGCCCTTCGATTGTGGAATCTTGCAGGACTGAATACGTCTTGAGGGTTGTAAAGATGTCTATTATCTTGCCAAGGCGTCGGTGAAAAGTTTCAAATTTTCCAAAAATATACATCTCACTAAAATCAAATTGTTTTGCATTTGGATTTTGTTTAAGCTTTTGCTTTGTCTTGTGAAAGCAGTGCTGGTATTCCTTAAAATCAAAAGAAAAATATACAAAAATATACAACAAAGGGAACGAGAAATTTTATTTTTTTAAGTGAAGGCAACAGAAAAATTAGGATGGAATTATAAGCTTTTTCATAGTTTCATGCCTTTGCATGTACTCACTCATCAGCCTGGAAATCATCTTTTCACCTCCTCTAATCTAGCAATTCCAGATTCTAACTGGGTTACTCATGATGCAACTCAAAGGTGTGGCCTTCCCATCTTGGTCCCACGGTTTTGGTAATAGCATCCTTCTGTGACTCTCTCTCCATTCATCTTTAAGACGCTTAAGGAAAACTACCTCATATCAGTTGTCTTTGTATCTCTAGTACTTACTGTGGTATCAGGACATAGTAGGCTCCCAAGAAGGGTAAAAAAAAAACTGAATAAATTTCCTGGGAAGGTATATTAACATTCCATTTTCTTAATAGTTAAGAATCACTGTTCTTTTTAGCAACCAAAGATGTAATAATTACAAAATGATTTAAGATGGTCTCAGCAAAAATAAGACAAAAATAATAGAACCTCTAAATACTAAACTAACCATTACCTGTTTCAGTTTAATCGCAGATAGTATTTTTTCTACAACAACATCCTGTGGCTGGGTCCAGATGGAAGCGGTTCCATTATTGGTGATATAGGCTTTACATGCAGATATAATCTGATTTGTCACCTGGGATTTTCCAATAAAATGATGTTAAGCACATAAAACAGCCATGGATTGTAAACTGAACTAGAAGGTCCTTAACTCTTCCACTTCTCAGAGTTCACCATCTTCTAACTTGAGGTTGGGTTTATTTCTTTTTCCATCACAGATGCAATCAACCAATAACCCTTTGATATTGTCAAAATCATTTGTGAAATCGCAGAGTTGGAAGCACCATGGAAAATCAACAATTCGGGCCACCTTGTTTATGCAGGATGAATGTCTTAACCAACCACGGAATGCTTCATTTCCTTCCCTAAAAACTGATGAGTTTCCACAAATCTCCTTAGGTAACCTGCTCTAAATATCTAACTCACAGTTTACTAGCACCATGTAAAATACTGCCAATCCTGATCTTTTCATGTGACCAAGATCAGCAATGGAAATGTCAAAAGGAGAAGGCCACAGAGAGAAGGAAAGCTAATGTACAAAACCACTAACATTTTATTCATCTCTCCAAACTTTACAAAAATCCTCAGAAATATATTAATTTTTTGCATAAAGCACAAGGAAAATTAAAATGACTATGCTGTATCCATGGAATGATATGATGCCCAGGATTTACAGTGCAAGGGGTGGGGGTATAGGTGAAACAAGATCAGCCAAGAGTGGATATCTGCTGAATCTAGGTGATATGTACATGGCATTATAGTATACAATTCTCTCTCCTTTTGTACCTAATTCAACATTTCCATAATGAAAGGTTTTCCATAATTAAATGGTGGTTTCATTATTTTATGCTAAATCATGTTTTGCAAATAATATGTATAAAATCTAAATTAATAACACAAATTTACTTTTGGGCGTCATTTACTCAGGGAATACTCCTGCAACTCTAACATATAATTTTAAAGTATAAGGAAGTTGGGAGGGAATTTTGCAGTCATTCCTCCTGTCTACCTGAACTACCTATATGAGAGGAGGAAAAAGTTTCCCATTGAGCTCTTAAGGCTGGATGTCTTTATTCCCAGGAAGAACTGTGCTTCCTACTGCGTTAGTATTCAGAACACAAATCTTCATGAGTCAAAAACTCTTCTATTTTAATACAACATTTAAGATTTTTGCTTTGATAATGAAAAAGTCATTTACTTCTTAGAGACTATTCAGAATGAGAATAGCAACAGTGCTTACCATAAACACTTACGAGTTAGGACATAAGGTTTAAGCATCGTTATGTTTTTTGGCAGAATCATTATAATTGCTTTATAGATTCCTAGAACATTGCAAGTGGCTTTTATTACCATGATTATTGTTCTAATAACACCAAGTAAACAACTGTGGCATCAAATAAATTTGGAACAGTGGCATATGAAATATGAAACAAGAGATAGTCAGTTAAATATAGCTTTTCTTAATTAAAATTTACCCAGTAGGAATACATGATGTGCTAAACCACATAGGGAAAGAAATCTTTTTTCATTTGTATTATATAAATAATAAAATATTTATCATAATAATTACTTTGGGAAATAATGCTTTATGATTTGCTAGAATCAACCTCTGACATAAATTTAATTCTATCTCTATTGATAGCCTAAGCCTTTTTAAAATTTTAAAATACATGCATATTGAACTGAGCCAAGATGGTAATTTTTAATTATCAAAAAATTGATCATTGGTAAAGAAATATAAATGAACATGAACTCTACATCATGCACTTACCTTTACAAACAGAGATGTGATCTTCTCAGAAGTGTTATAGTAATGAGAGATATTATAGATCATTTTAATTGCATTTATAAGTGTAGGAATAGCATCCATCATGGATAGCTGAAAGATACCATCAAAGTTTTCAGAAAAAAATCATCAAATTCAGCAAAATTCTAATAGACTAACCATTCCATCTGCATTAAAATAAAGTTTAAGAGATTTATATTAAAGATTTTAAAATACTATCTAATGCTTTACATGAAAATAATATATTTAATATGAATTTTATTATATTAGTCATATATGGTTAATCAAATTTTATTTCAATGGAAGAAACATTGACCTGCTGTTAATGACAAGCAACAGCGAGTTACCTGTTAACTATTATTAAGGATGAACTGTTAATAACAGTTAATTTTGTAATAAGTAAAAGCAGGCACTTCCTAAAGCTAAAAGATTAAAAGAAAAATCACCAGCTAATGATTTTTCCTACAGTTCTTTGAGATATATAGTTCAGAATGCCCTTTGCAATATTTAATGGAAAATGTAACGTGCAATAAATGTTTTAAAATATAACATCTCATATACATCTTCAATAGATAGGAGATAGACTGTTTAGAGAAATAGATATAGAAATATAGGTATCTGTGTGTATGTGTATATACATATATATATAAATATATAAAATTTTCTTGAAAATAAAGTTTCTAAGACCTTTCCAATGAACTGTAATATCGATGAACCAAAATTCAATATTCAGTTCAGCTAGTGCAAAAAGAGTTATCTATAGACTGAAAGAGTAGAAATCTTTAACTCACTGGATCACTGCTGTACAAAGGGTCACAACATTTTTCAAGTGTATACAAGTATTTCACATTGTCCTTCGCTTCATTAGTTGCATCAGTGATTCGAATATCCACCTCCCGCCAAGTCTAAGCACAATACGGAAAACCAATTTTAATGCAATTATTCATAGAGGAACTTCCAACATAACCGCTGCTAACAGTCACCACAAGTCCATTAGGCCAGACTTTCTGTGCATCTCACATAAAACTGAATCCAGAGAGGCAAGAGATATTGCTATGCTGGGAAGCAATTTAAAATTTTTGACTAAACTTTTTAAAACATATCTTCGAGGGCTTCTCATATAAAATCTGTGCCATGACTATCCTAGAGCACCAAGAGGACAGCACCTCCCTTTAAACTCACACCTTTTCCCCTGCACCAGACCCATTTGATACCTCACTACCATATTTTCTATCTTTCCTCTATTCTAACCTGAACTCCCTTCCTATATCCCTATACATTTATCCATAAATGTAGTAATTGTTTATTATCTGCCAACCATATGCCAGTACTGTGCTATGAGCTAAGAACTTAGAAATGGAAAGATAATCTAAAAGTGAGAGCAGTAAAAGGAAATTATTTAGCACGTCAATACATTCCATTGACTTCATGGAAGTCCGACTGATAGTATTTCTGAACTGTATTGCAAGGCTTACCTCTGCTATTTCATTGAGGAATAAAATAAAGTAAATCTATAGCATGTTTATTGTAACAAATTATTATTGATTATTTAGATTATTTGCATGTATCAAAACATGCAAATAGCTAATAACACCCATGCAAATAGTTAACAAATAGTCTTTCCAGCACCAATGCCAGGTGAGTTAGGCAGCCTCTATGATGGTCCCCAATGACCACAAACTCCCTGTATTCAAGCTCTTGTATTCGTCCCTTCTCCTTGATCATGGACTGAATCTAGTGACTTGCTTCTAATAAGGAGAATATGGCTAAAGTGAGAGGATGTCACTTCCAGAATTAATTCACGTAAAGACTGTGGCTTCTAGGTTGGGTGCTCTCTTGCCCTCCCTCACTTGCTCCCTTTAAGGGAAACCAGCTGCTATGTTCTAAGCTGTTCTACAGAGAGGCCCATGTGGGAAGGAACTGAAGGAAGCCTCTAGCCAACAGCCAGCAAGGCGCTGAAGGCAGCAACAACCAGATGAGTGAACCCGGAGGCAGATCTTCCACGAGTTGAGCCCTAAGATGAACTCACATCACAGCTGCAGCCTCATGAGATACCCAGAGTCAGAGGCACCCAGCTAAGCTGCACCCAGATTCCTGGCCCATAGACTCCGAGATTAGAATATTGGCTGGTTTTTTTGTTGTTGTTTGTTTTTTTGAGACAGAGTCTCACTCTGTCACCCAGGCTGGAGTGCAGTGGCACGACCTCAGCTCACTGCAAACTTCCACCTCCCGGATTCAAGCGATTCTTCTGCCTCAGCCTCCCAAGTAGCTGGGACTACAGGCACGCGCCACCATGCCCAGCTAATTTTTGTACTTTTAGTAGAGATGGGGTTTCACCATATTGGCCAGGCTGGTCTCGAACTCCTGACCTTGTGAACTGCCTGCCTCAGCCTCCCAAAGTGCTGGGATTACAGGTGTGAGGCACCGCGCCTGGACTATTGGTTGTTTTAAGCTGCTAAGTTTGGGGGTTGTTTTGCAATATAAAACTAATATACAAGGACTAAAAAATAAATATGGATTGGGTGAGTTTTCATTATTTTTATTTCTAGCTTGTCTGAAATCATAACATATAGATACATGTATATAAACATGCTATCATGTTCTGTCTTAATTACATGCAATGCCCTCTAATAACATATATACATATGTGTACGCCAGCTAACAAATGTCTTTAATTCAAAGACTATTGCCACAACCTCCAAAGTTATATGAGGGAAATATTACATAATTATAAATGTTTTTCCTCAAGGTATAATAACATTCTTTGCTCCTAATCACTCTATAACTTGAAAATATGCATAGAGAACTCTTATTCCCTTTTTACGAGGCAAAATGAAATGGCTGACGACCTTCAGCAGTTTTGACTTGGCCGCCACAAGCACCGCCAGCACAGCCTTCACATCTGGGCTTTTCAGTTGTTCCAAAAGGTAGTTAAACTTGGAGAGTCTTTTTTTCCAGTGCTCCAGCTCCGCTCGTGGCCCAACGTCATCCGCTTCCTTCCGCAGCTGATTGTTTTCAGCAAGAACCTGCAAATGCACGGGGAAAACATGAGCCATTGCATGGGGCAGGAGATACTAAACTTATAGGCAAGCAAAAAAAATAAGGAAATCAGTTATCCTATCTGGATCATGATGTATGCGTATTCCATGCTTCCAATAACAATCTTTTACTAACTTAGCATGTATCCATTTTTAAAACTTCAGTGAACATTTCTTTGACCTGTTTTAACTGAAAACCACTTATGCTTTCCTCATATGAAAGTAGCTTATATTTTGGGGGGTTTTTTAAGATTTTTGCTTCATACTTTTTTCTTTTATTAATGCTTATTTTACATATTTATGGGGTACATGTGAGTATTTGTTGTATGTGTAGAATGTGTCATGGTTAGGTCAGAGTATTTGGGGTATCATCACCTTGCGTACTTAACATTTCTATGTGTGGGTAACATTTCAAGTCCTCTATTCCAGGTATTAGATTGGTGCAAAAGTAATTAGCCATCGAAAGTAATGGCAAAAACCACAATTACTTTTGCACCAACCTAACACTTTGAAATATACAGTATACTGTTGCTAACTACGGTCACCCAATCTGCAATGGAAAACTACCTATTTAATGAGCTGTAATGAGCTTCTGAAGGCCTTGACTTCAGGAATTTTTCTTGGCTATTCATTTACTCTATAACCTTGGAGGAACATGGCCTTGTTAAACTGCATGGTTCAGGCTAGTGGATTTGAATTGTGCTTACTTTTTAATGTAATGTCCACCTTCATTCCTTCATTGAGAACTTTTCTGAATTTTTTTTTATCGTTAAGTCTCAAGCTCCCTTTGGGAGGACATACTAAATGAGAAAACTCCTCATGCTTCTACAGGGGTTCTCTCCAAAGTAAACTAGACCTTGAGAAAAGAAAGTGGCAAAGTGCAGCCTTCGAGTGGTGTAAGTACATACAGCCATTTTCTTTCATTTCTTAGAATTCTTACTACCTCTTCTTAATTCATGACAGTAAATGAAAACCACATTGGACCTCTCACCTCCTCACAAATTTACAGTAAAACTCTTAACAAATGGAACGTCGTATGTGAATCCACCTTCTTCCACTGTCTAGTGAAGTAACGTGGCACCTGAAATTGATGTTTGGTTTCTCAAAATTACCTGTTCTGTCTGTTTGATCCATACTTTCATACAATCCTCTATTTTTGCCAAGGTCTCAGGGTTATTTGCTAGAGTCAAGTAGTCCGTAGGTTCCTTTAGGTTTTTCAGGTCAAGTATGTCACACTTTTGAAGATTCACCTAATTAGAATGAAAATTAAATAATAAGATGATGCTTTTGTAAAACACACAGACCATGGGCCCTGTGTTTTCCACTTTGCTGCACTCTGACAGCGCTCTGGAAAGCCCATCGGGTAGCACCTCTCCACTCCCACGTGCCTTTGTCCACGCTGCCGCGAGACTGACGGAACCTTCCAACACTTCCCTGTGATCCTACACACCCTCACAATTCAACCCAAAGCCCGCTGCCCTCTCCCACTCAGAAAGAATGCCTCCTCCCACCTGGGGACCCATCCTATTTTGTTAATACTTTTATTGCAGTATGAAGTGGACCCATATGAGAAAAAACACTGCTTTTTTCCACAGAATGTCAACAATTTTATTTGGTCCAACCTGCATTTTGGTCTGGCCTCCATCACAGTTAATCACAAATATAATGCGGGTGTTAACTGGAGTCATCCTGTGTCTGTCTGGATAAAATTTGCTTAACTCCCCCATTCTACATCCTTTGGAAAGCATAATGCGCCTTCCCCAATCCCAGCAGAATCAGCATTCCCGGGAAAGGAGGGCAGAGTGTCACACTGTCATCATGACCATAGGATCCATTTCCCTACCTGCCCCTACATGCCTGATCTGGGCTCTGTCGTCTCTCTTATTCCCTTGTCTTCTCTCTCTCTCTCTCTCTTTCTCTCTCTCTCTCAATCTCTCACGCTCTCACTCTATCTTTATCCCTCTCTCACTCACACACACACACACACACACACACACGCATGCATGCATCCCTCAACCTCTGCCCCAAGTAATCACAAACACAGACTTATTATAAACAGCACAAATCATACAGAAGCTAAATCTCACATTTGCCAAAATTATTCTTAAAGGCCCTTTTGATCATTGACTGAACCACAGGATCCAACTTGCTCTCTCCAAACATATCAGTTCCTCTTTCCTTCTTCTGTTTCTTCAGGATCTCTTCCCACCTCCATCTGCTGCCCACCACACACACACAGACACTTCGGTTCCAAATTCCTTTCATTCTAGGATGCACAGCAGTGCCACAAGCATTTCTGACTCTTACCTTTGGAGACACTCATCTGACTGACCGGGTAAAGCCCTACATCACTGCCAACGTTTTTATGAAACCCCTGAATGTGTTGATCATTATAAACTGTAGAAATTTAAATCTAATCACCACCACGTCTTGAGGGAGCAATAAAATTGCCTACCAAAATTTTTGAAGAACTGCAACATAGAGGAATTAAGACCATCCAAGAGAAGCATTACACACTTAGGTACTGTGCCTGTTGACCACCTGATCATTTTTAAAGGAACAGCTTATTCATCCTCACCTTCTCCTTCAAACTCTCCTGTGCACCCGACAGGACGTTCACAAAGCCTTCCAGGGAGCTCAAGAACTCCTGCCGAATGTTAGCTGCGTCCTGAAGGCCCTCGAGCTCACCCCAGCCATGGCTCGTGGCTCTGAGAGCAGGAATGAAGATGTCGGACAGCAAACGTCTCACGCTGTTGAGCAGGCCTCCATCTGCCGCATCTAACATGTTAAAACTCACCTCCTGGAAAACAAGCAGGAGATCTTCTATTGTAAAAATGATCCTCAAAAGCAACACAGCTACTAAGTCATTTCTTAAATGTTGTCACTTTACCAAATACCCAGTAAATTATTAGTTTGTGACGAGTGTGGTGGCTCACACCTGTAACCTCAGCACTTTAGGAGGTTGAGGTGGGGGGATCACTTGAGGTCAGGCATTCAAGACCAGCCTGGGCAATATGGTGAAACCCCATCTCTATTAAAAATACAAAAATTAGCCAGCCTTGGTGGCGTGCACCTGTAATCCCAGCTACTCAGGAGGCTGAGGCAGGAAGCCTTGCTTGAACCCAGGAGGCGGAGGCTGCAGTGAGCCAAGATGGTGCCACTGCACTCCAACTCAGGTGACAGAGCAAGACCCTGTCTCAGGGAAAAAAAATATATAAATAAAAATAAAAATAAAAAAATTAGTTTGACAACCTTGTTAAGAAATAACCTTTATACTATTCTAAATTGTAATCATCAAAATAAAAGCATGAAATAAATAGAATACCAGATGTTTATCAGTTTATTTGCTCCAAGAAGATAGTATACCCATCAGAGGGAAGGGGAAAACTTGTACAGATGCACTTTACTTTGCACAAAAAAAATAAAGTTATATATCCACTTTCAGAAATCTTAACTTAAATGTATAAAATTTGCCATTAAGTAAATCATGCATGGGGAATCCTTTAGAAAAAGAAAGCCTTCACTGTTATACACACACCCAGAAGGTTATATCAACTGGTGTTAATAAATTGAATATTAAGTCCTCTTACTCAAAAGATTTAAAGGGAATGTCCTCTTAATTTCTTGCTTTAAAATTTTAAAAAATACTTCTCTGAAAGTAGTCTTAGATACTGTAGTGAATATACTATGATTGTCTCCACCGGAGGAATATTTGTGTGCAAGTTGTGTGTTTTTTGGTAATTCAGAGTAAACAATGGCTCTTGCCCCTTACCCGGTGGATGTTGTCAGGGGTGATGGCTTTGGAAGGGTCAGTCCTGATGAAGAACACACATACCCCAGTAAGAGCCACATCTTTTCCCTCGGTCACGAACACCTTAGGTTTTTTAATCTTTCCAGAAACAAGATTTACCCCTCCTAGAGAGCCAAGTTGTCCTACAAAAGCAAAATAATTTCAGTTTCACAAATGCTTTTCACAGTCCATGTGGTTGCCTTTGGAATGAACTTTCTCGTTAAAATATTGCCACTGTTGACTTGTCCATGTGCCTTAGATGGGTCCACCTCTTGAACAATCTCTAGCATGAGCCCTACAGGGATCTAAAAAAGTCTGTTTGATTCCAGATCATAGGTTCACTTCAAAATTGTTGTTTGGGGGCAGTGAAAAGAGGGAAGGAGGACAAAGTATCTACTGGCATGTACTGTGTTCCAGACCCTCTGCTAGGTACGCTGTGTACATTATTAAAACTCACAACCCAGCTGGGTGCAGTGGCTCACGCCTATAATCCCAGCACTTTGAGAGGCCGAGGCAGGTGGATCGCCTGAGGTCACGAGTTCAAGACCAGCCTGTCCAATGTGATGAAACCCTGTCTCTACTAAAAATACAAAAATTAGCTGGGTGTGGTCATTGGCACCAGTAATCCCAGCTTCTTGGGAGGCTGAGGCAGGAGAATCACTTGAACCCAGGAGGCGGAGGTTGCAGTGGGCAGAGATCACGCCACTGCACTTCAGCCTGGGCAACAGAGCGAAACTCAGTCTCAAAAACAAAAACAAAAACAGCTCTGAGGGAGCTGTGACATGTTCCAAGTCAAACAGCCAATAGGTGGCAGAGCCAAGGTCAAAAACCTGCTCTGACTACAAAACTCAGGACCCCACTTCCCCATGCTGTCCCTACTCTGTCATAGTCAGCATACTAGGTTATCTTTCAAATACTGCTGGAGTCAGGGTCTTGCAGAGGTAGGATTAACAGCGTGGGCTCTAGAGTCAGACTCTCAGAACTTCAATCTCAGGCTGCGCTCCCAGCCGTGTGACCTTGGCAAGTTACTTTATCTTTCTGTGCCTCCGTTTTCTCATCTTCTTATCTTAAAAATGAGAACAATATGGCCAGGCGCGGTGGCTCATGCTTGTAATCCCAGCACTTTGGGAGACCGAGGTGGGGGGATCACTTAAGGTCGGGAGTTCGAGACCAGCCTGATCAACATGGAGAAACCCCGTGTCTACTAAAAATACAAAATTAGCCAGTGTGGTGGTGCATGCCTGTAATCCCAGCTACTCAGGAGACTGAGGCAGAAGAATCACTTGAACCCGGGAGCTGGAGGTTATGGTGAGCCAAGATCATGCCATTGTACTCCAGCCTGAGCAACAAGAGTGAAACTCCATCTCAAAAAAAAGAATGATACTAGAACTTCTAGAACTTAGCATCTGAAATTGTTGTGAAAATCAACACACTGTATAAAGCCCTTAGAAAAGCATATAAGAATATTAGCCTCTGTAAGCCTTATTATTAGTATTTGAACAGTCATCTTTGATTATCCAAGCATGTGGCTCACTGAGTAGATATTTCAGTACATAGAATATACTCTGAGCTATTCCTTTATGTTTTAACCTGTCTAAGAAGTGTTTAGATCTCCAAATGGACTGGTAGCTCAATCAGGATCACTGGGGTGGGAGGATGATGCTAATGGTGGACTTTGGGATGGGGAGTGGACCAGAAGTTGAATCCTAAAATCCTGGGATTGGAACCTCTTGGAGTAACCCTCCCTCAGGGATCATCCTCCCATGGTGCTAGGCTAGAGACCTTGACATGGGCTTGGACAGTGAGCCCTCATTAAAGGTAACTAGTAGATCAATCTCCCCCTCATTCAAAATTGCATCCCACTCCTGGCTAATACCACCTGGGTCTCATGAGTAATAAGATGTTAGGCAACAAGTTTCAACCAAGGCACCAAGGCATGACAGACATCAGAAAACAGAGTTTCAAAGGAAAAAGAAAATTCTGCAGAAATTTCAAAGTGGTTGTCCTAGAACTGATTGAGACATCTTCTCCCTGGCCCCCATCAGAATGCAAAAAGGTCAAGAGTGTGTAGACTAAGGAAGGATTTTGTGAGGACAGTTATGCTAAGTATTAGTCCGTTTTCATGCTGCTGATGGAGACATACCTGAGACTGGACAATTTACAAAAGAAAGAGGTTTAATTGGACTTACAGTTCCACGTGGCTGGGGAAGCCTCACAATCATAGTGGAAGGCAAGGAGGAGCAAGTCACATCTTACATGAATGGCAGCAGGTAAAGAGAGGATAAGACCCAAGCGAAATGTGTTTCCCCTTATCAAACTATCACATCTCGTGAGACATATTCACTATCACCAGAACAGCACAGGAAAGACCTGCCCCCATAATTCAATCACCTCCCACAAGCTTCCTAGCATGACACGTGGGAATTGTGGGAGTTACAATTCAAGATGAGATTTGGGTGGGGACACGAAGCCAAACCATATCATGCTATGCAAAGGGTGAGGTTATAAAGTGTTCCTACTTTTACCTCAGGTCAAGAATGAGATTGCAACTGTCCCAGCTTGCCCAGGACACGGGGGTTTCCTGGGATGCGGGACTTTCAGTGTTACACTCAGCAGTCAGTGACTCCAGTCAGGAAACAAGGTGTTCAACCCAACCACCTAAAGAGCTTGATTTATGTCTCCTGGAGTTTAGGAACAAAATGACTGTGATATGACACCTGACCAAGAAATCTAAGCACAGTGCTCAATAAGGCATATAGAGAGAAACTGGACTGTACTGGGAGCTAACAGCACGACATGCATGGAGGGCAGGGACCTAGGAACCCAGGTGGGGGCACTGCTGAAAAGATCCAGACTGAAGCCACCTTAAATCCTACTCAAAAGGAGCACCTGAGGGAGGATGGGACAGAGTGAGCGAGACTTACACTACCAAATTTCAGAGGCTATCATCATCAGGACAGCCTGTCACCTCAGGAGAACCCACCACTGTGCCCACAAGAGCAAGGTAAGAGTGCAAGATCAGCAGCTCATGACAGTGCCAGTCCAGTAAAAACTTTCCTGACCCCCTTCCCTCTTACCTCTGCCCTGCCTCTGGCCTCACACAGTCAGGCCCTTTAGTTAAGCTGATGTGGACAAGGGGTGGAAGATGAAGGTATGGAGAAGAGCACATGGTCCTCCCTCTTCTCCCACTGAGAACTTCAACCTTCAGAGAAATGGGGGACTCAAGGGTGAGGAGGGAAGAATATTTCACTTTCCATCAACTGGACAGTTTTTCTTTTTGAGTTGACATTGTGTTCGTAATTTGAAATGACTATAGACATTTTTGTAATCTAAGAATGTCCAGGAAAGTCATGAGATTGCCTGCATTCTAATCCAAGTTCAGAAGAAGAACTATCACCAGTGAGAAGAGTTAAAGGTTAAACTTGCTTTTATGTTTACATCCTATGAACACTTCTTGGTCCAAGCAAAATTTACACAGAAGGTCAGTTTCATCCAGTGTTCCGTTCATGGATAAACTTGATCTTTCATTTGAGCTTATGTTTTGCAATCTGGTGTAGAAACCAAAACTTCTATCTCTTGATTTTTCACTCAAAATGTAATAAGTTTTCTAAGCTTTCTAAAATATCAAACTGACAGCTTTGAGAAAATGCCAGTTCGAATTTGCATGCATAATTTCCTCAGTTTTTAAACAAAGAAGTATAGTCTTACTATATGCCAAGAGCAATAACTATTTTCCCTTTTATCAAATGGGTCATAAAAAGTATGTATATAATAGTTTAATATATCAAATAATACATTTAATCAGATATTGACTTATGTTTCTAGGTAGGCGTTTAAAATTACATTAATCCACTTAAAAATAGACTAGACTATGCCAGTTGAATCCATAGAAAGATTTGCAAATCTGGGCCAGGCACGGTGGCTTGCACCTATGATCCCAGCACTTTAGGAGGCTGGGGAGGGCAGATCACGAGGTCAAGAGATTGAGACCATCCTAGCCAACATGCTGAAACCCCATCTCTACTAAAAATACAAAAATTAGGTGGGCATGGTGGCGCACACCTGTAGTCCCAGCTGCAGGCTGGGACTGTACTTTGGGAGGCTGAGGCAGGAGAACTGCTTGAACCCCAGGAGGTGGAGGTTGCAGGGAGCCAAGATCGCACCACTGCACTCCAGCCTGGTGACAGAGTGAGACTCTGTCTCAAAACAAACAAACAACAAAATAACAACGACAAAGAAAAAAAGATTTGCAAATTTTTCATAAATGAGAACAATGAAAACTGTCATCCAATATTACTTATTTAAAGCAGTCAGTAGAAAATAAACAAAATGTGATATCTAACTAAAAAGGGGTGTTACACATACTGGCAACAATTCCTATGCTAAAAAGAAATAATGCCTATAATCCCAGCACTTTGGGAGGCCAAGGCAGGTGGATCACGAGGTCAAGAGATCAAGACCATCCTGGCTAACACGGTGAAACTCCATCTCTACTAAAAAATACAAAAAAAATACAAAACATCCCGAGTAGCCTGTAGTCCCAGCTACTTGGGAGGCTGAGGTAGGAGAATGGGGTGAACCTGATAGGTGGAATTTTTAGTGAGCCGAGATCACGTCACTGCACTCCAGCCTAGGCAACAGATCGAGACTCCGTCTCAAAAAAAAAAAAAAGAATGCCTATATACCTGCAAAACAGGTGCTCATTATAATTTCCAGACCATAAAACACAGAATGAACTAGAATATAAGAAAAGGAAATCAAACGTAATCTACTTTATTATCTTTATTGCAAGTACAGCCTGAGAAGGAAAACAAAACATCTCCAATAAAGTTAGCACAACCAGGCTAAATACCAACTGTAATCTGTCTCCATCCTTGAGGTGAAACAGAACTTTTTCCACAGGGCCACACCCAACACACTAATGGTTTCCCACATGGACCCACACATACACCTCCTTCACGCCCGCAAGGTGAAACAGGTCCATTCTCACAGTGGCTTTCTTCTTCAAGCTACTCTCAGATAAATCTAATGACACATTTCTGGGTCATGTCACATCAAATTCAGATACCTGTTTCTGCTTCCTCCACATCTTGATAGTAAAACATGAGGTGTCGGAGACCTCCAACAGCAAAAAGTTGATCAATTCTTTCAATCTGGGAAAAAGAAAAAGGCAAGATAATGACTTTCAATCCAAATTAGAAACTGCACTTAAATCAGAATTAATAATATAAAAAAGGAAAATGTACTGTTATCTTTCATATTCAAACAGGACAGCATCTAATGTATCCTATAAAAAAGGAAGCATTTATGTTAAAAGAATAAATGTCTCACCATAGCAAAGACTCTGTTCAAAAAAGTAATTTCATGAATCTTAGAACTCTTTGCTACTTATGCACATTTGAAAAGCATTGTCCACCCATATTTGCAAATTTCCTAAAGTGTTGAGCTGTGGAAGGGAGGTTTAAATAGAGAAGAGTGCTTCAGTCAACTGCAGATAAGCAAAAACAAACCTTTCAAAACTTAGTCTAACACCCTAGAGAAAATGAATATTAAATTGCAATAATCACCAAAACTGCCATGAGAACGTATCTGACTATGAACACACCTTCCAGTAGCAACCTGGCACTAAACTGGGACTAACAGTCCCATCCCTGAGGCTCACTTAAGTCTACAAGCCTAACAAAGGGTCTGCTACCAATAGAAACACTTCTCTTAAATAGTCAGTGGCACAGTTTGGAACTCATATGAAAATAAAAAGATAAAATCTACACACCCATTAAGCATTAGGATGGCTACCACCAAAAAACAGAAAATAGCAAGTGCTGGTGAGGACATGGAGAAACTGGAACGCTTGAGCACTATTGGTAGGAATGTAAATGGTGCAGCCATTGTGGAAAACAGGATGAAGGCGCCTTAGAAAAACCAAAAATAGAATTGCCACATGATCCAGGAACTCCACTTCTGGGTATATATTCCAAAGAATTGAAAGCGGGGTCTCAAAGAGATATTTGTATACCCATGTTCATAGTAGCATTATTCACAATAGCTTCCACAAAAGGTGAAAGTGACAGATAAAGGGATAAACAAAATATGGTATACATATACAAGGGAATATAATCCAGCCTTAACAAGGAGGGAAATCCTGGCACGCATTACAACATGGATGAACCTTGCAAATCTTACACTAAGTGAAATAAGATAATCACAAAAAGACCAATACTGCATGCCTCCATTTGCATGAGGTATCTATGGAATAGTCTAATTCCTAGAGACAAAAAGTAGAATGAGGGGATTGTCAGGGGCTGGAGAGAAGGAGGAATGTGGAATGGTAGTTTAATGGGTACAGAGTTTGTTTTTGTGATAAAAGGCGTTCTGAAGATCTGTTGCACAGTAATGTGAATGTACTTAACACTAATGAACTGTATACTTAAAATGGATAAGATGGTGAATTTTGTTATGTGTATTTACTACGTCTTAAAATAATGTTTTTAAAGGATAAAATCTAGCCTGAACAATTAAGTGTGAAAAATAAAACCCCTTCAATTTCCACCATGATTGAAGATGCCACAGGGAAGAGGAGGAAGGACTCCCCAAGATTCAATTCCAGGCCAAGAATGTGGTGAAGGGCATGCTTCCATCACAGCCAGTATTGAAGCTCCTATCCCTCTCGTCTGTGCTTGACAGCCTGAGCCAGATGCTTTCTTTAAACCTCCAGGTTCTGAGATTCCTGGGTTGTGAGCTTGACATAGCAGTTTATCCTGGGATCCCTACAGAGCTGAACTTTTGCCTGCTTCTTCCCCTTGCATATTCCCAAATCCAGATGTCTAAATTGGGAAGCAGGGTGGAGTTAAGCATTTCACCTCTGGAACAATCTCCCCAAGTGGCCCTCTCTGCTTTTATGCCTCCATATTCTGGGAATAATATTATCTACCTTCTGATATTATGAAGATGGAAATGAAGTCATAGATGAAAGGGATTGAGAACAGGGACGGACACATGGTAAACATTCAATAAGTGTCAGCTATGAGGAGAAAGAGGAGAAGCACATTTCCTCAGCTCCTGCTTGATCCATACTGTAGTTTACCCATTTTCGTGTTATCCATTCTTAATTGTTCCCCAACTCCTACTAACCCCACCAGAGCAGCCCAGCAAGAAGGAATGAAGCCAGCGGTGTGCCACAGATGGCTCGTACTGGCCCAGGATATCCAATGGATCACAACTCTTTCCACCTCAGCATTTCGTAACATGATGATAGTAGTTTGGAATCAGCCATTGTGGAAGTATTTACACCACAGAAATTAGCAGATGCTCAAACCAGTACCTCCCTGCCTACTTCCTCCATCCTTGCCCAAAGTCAGTTGTTAACATTTACAAGCCTACCACTGAAAAGAATTCCCAACAGTGTGGTACCCTGTCAACAAAAAGGGCTTGCCTTATTTCTTTTTTTTTTTCTAATGTCTAATTAGTTTCTTCAAAAAATCTTCAGGAATCATCATACGACTGTTTATACGCTTTTTTCACTGCCCAGGAAATTACATCTTCCCATATTTTGGCCTTTCCCAACCAAGGTCAAACACAAAGCAAATCATACGCCTGGTTTTAAAGAAAAATTGTAGCAGAAGATGGGAACCAAGGTTAGGAACAAAAGAAAGCAGGTTCAGCTGCCAAACCAAAGTAAAAGCCAAAAAATCATGGCACAAATCCAGTGCCTAGAACAGAAGAAATGCACAAAAGATGAATTGGCAACTTAAGAGGAGATTCTGTTCCCCGACTTTAGCTTCCAAAATGGCATGAGAGCCCAGCTTCACTGGACGTAGAGAGATGCAGACAATGCCGTCAGAATCACGGAAGTCAAATGACAATTAGAAGTGCCCCTATTGAACATGGAGAGCTGGAGAGCCTTAAGCTCATTCTGCAAGCACCAGTACAGTCAGAATGGAGCCCTGTCCACGTTAAGACAGGCACCTCCCTCTGGGCACAGCATGGGATCTTGCCACAGGACCACGTCAACAGACCATCTGTGCCCTCTATAATCAAGTCAGTGAGAAGTCAAATGCATCCCACCTGATCCCCTTCAAGAACGGCATCCTCCACTTCGGTTTTGTTCAGGTCCAAACAGGAAGCCACAATTGCAAATAAGTAGTTATGCCTCCCATCCAAAAGAGCCCGCTTGGCTTCCTTCTCTTCCTTCAGTCTTTGCTAAAAGAAAAGAATAAAAATGTTACCTGGAAACTGCTGTTCTCAAGTGGATTCATTTTGTAATAATTTCATACAATTGTTGTTTTTCAAGTCTTAGGTATCCAGATAACAGACAGCTTAATGGTACCAATTTTTATGTACTATCTTCTATTTTTAGAAATAATTTATTTCTCTTATGAAAATAAAGCATGCTCATTGTTTTGAAATTGCATAATACAGAGAAGCCAAAAGAGAGAAAAATCCTCTGCCATCCAGAAATTATTACTGTTAACATTTTGTTCTAAATCTTTACACACTTATTTCTATGCATATATAAGCATTCAACAGAATACCAAAAAAAAAAAAAAAGAGATCACCATTTTTATAAACATTTTCCTAAGCCATTAAAGTAATATTTTTCTACAGTATGTCCTATCTTTATTATTTACCTACAGCTATATATTTGGTCTTCAAATTAACTTCTGAATGCCATTGCTTGCTCTTTAACTATTAATTGTTAATTATGAGAATAAGGCATGCTTAATGTAACCGATGTTGGCAGTTTGAAGGATGTCTTTCCTTATGCTCTATGCTCATACAATCATATTCAAACATATGCCCACACCTATATTTACATCATACTATAAAATGTTTTCATGCATTTTTCCCTTAACAATACATCACCGACTTCTTTCTAGTTTAATACAGACTATTCCATCCTCTGTAATAGCTGCAAAAATATTCAGTATGAATGTACCATAATTTATTCAATTATTTTGACAATGGTAGACACTCGGCTTCCAATTCCTTCTTGGAATAATACATTACCTTTAATGCCAACCAGTAGCTCCCACTGGGAAGAGGAAAAGTGGACCCTCTGGATCCCTTCTTTTAATCAACAAACATTTGTTAAACCCCTAATACGTGCCAGCACTGAAGAGGACAACACTACCTGGTAACTTCAAAAAAGCTCATGGCCTGGCTGGCAGGATGTGAGCTGAAAATTTAAATATGACAGATGTCATGGCGGTTGCCACAGGGGCATCAGATTTATGGGTCTCCAAATGCAGGGGCATTTATAGGTCTTCAGAGAAGGAGTAAAAAGAAGGATCTCCCACTCTAGCCTGGAGTTGATAAGGGGTGGGGGTGGGGATGACAGGAAAGCTTTCAGGAGGAGGTGGCTCAAGCCTAGCATTGAAGGAGGGTTGGTCATACTTCTAGGACAGTTGCCTTTCTGCATACACAAAGGCCGAGAGGCACACGAAAGCACATTCTGAAAACCACAAGGCAGCCAGGATGGGTGAACTAAAAAGGACTAGGAAAACATAACAGGAAATGAAAAAAAAGTCAGATCACAAATATTTTCTGAACCACATTACAAAGTTTAACTGTTATGTGAAATCCATGGAGAATCACTGATGATTTTCAAATCAGAAGAAACAGGTGTTTAGCTGCCTGTGCAGCATTGAAAAATCCATCATTCTAACAGTAGTGTGGAAAGTGGGCTGATGCAATGCATGCCCAGAGGCAGTCTGGTGGGTAATGGTGGCATTCCCAGACACTGGGTTCATCAAGAGGAACAGGTTGAAGCAACACAATCATAAGTTCGGCTTTTGGATGTGTAAGATTTTGAGGTGAGTCAATACACAGGTGGACGAGGCAGACAGGCCACTGGAAATGTTCAAGGGGAAATGGCACTGCAGATACAGATAACATGCAGGTTCTCAATTCAGCACAATGACTTTATGAGATAGACCATTGTTGTTGTGAGGGGCAGTCCTGTGTGATGTGAGGTTTTAGCAGTGCCTTTGGTCTCCAACTTCTAGGTCCCAGTAGCCCCCACCACCGACTCGTGAGAATAAAAAATGTCTCTAGACATTGCCAAATGGCACCTGTGGGACAAAATAACCTCCCCTGTTGAGAACCACTGATATGATACAGACATATATATAGATATAGACACAGGCACATATAGACATAGACATAGAGAAGACGGTCAATATAAAAGCTACAATGTCAATCAGTGTGAAAACAATGTGGTACCTGTTGCAGTTGTGCAGTACAGAACCTGCAAAAGTACATCAACAGCTCTTTCAACCAGCAGATGGTGTGTGCATTCAATAAATATTTGTCAAATGAATGAATAAATCAAAGTTTAAACCATGAGTGCAGACATGATTTTCTAACAAACATATGGAAATGAAAACACAAAAAAGTGAAGAAAATTGGGGACCACCAGTATCCCAGGAGCAAGGAGAAAAAGAAGTGCAAATCAAGAAAGCTAAGGATGAGGCTGGGGGCAGTGGCTCATGCCTGTAATCCCAGCACTTTGGGATGCCAAGGTGGGCAGATCACCTGAGCTCAGGAGTTCAAGACCAGCCTGGCCAACATGGTGAAACCCTGTCTCTATTAAAATACAAAAATTAGCCAGGCAAGGTGGCACATGCCTGTAATCCTAGCTCCTCTGGAGGATGAGGGAGGAGAATCACTTGAACCCAGGAAGCAGAGGCTGCAGTGAGCCGAGATCATGCCATTGCACCCCAGCCTGGGTGACAGAACGAGACTCCACCTCAAAAAAAAAAAAAAAAAAACTAACTAAGGATGAATGTGCAAAGAGATAGGAAGGAAACCAAGAAACCGCAGCATCAATAAATCATGGAGAGTGACCAATAGCAACAATGCTATACAGGATTGGTTGGGTTAATTAGGATATCTTTAAGCATTATTTTTACAGGATGGTTGTGGCTTCTTATAGCTCTTTTGCAGTGTGACTGTGCCACTAATCTGTCAAGAAATAGATGTATTCCCCCTCCCCTTGAATTTGGCTAGCCCTCTGGCCAGTTTTCACCAAAAAAAATCTGAGGGTAAATGAGATGGAATTTCCTAGGCTAGTTCTTAAGAGATCTTCACCTTCTGCCTTTGCACTTAGAATGTTTCCTCAGAACTCAGTCACGTAGGGAGACCACACGGAGAACAAAACGTTCTGGTCAATGGCACCTTCTGACCTTCTAGCTGACTCCAGCACCAACTTTCAGCCATCTAAGTAAGCTGTCTTGGATGTTCCAACCTAAGTTTCCCCTACAGATGACAGCAAGCCAGCCAATGGCACCTGCAGAAGAACCACCCAGCAGAGCCCAGTCACTCACAGAATTAAGAGAGATAACAGATGATTGTTTCTGCTTCAGGCCCTTAAGTTTTGGTATGGTTTGTAATGCAAAAATAAATAACAGAGTAATTTTGTTAGAATAATTTCATTGGTTGGACAGAAATAAATATAGACTTGAGAAAAGCATGATTGGAAAAAGAAATATTAAAATGCTGAATATTAACTACTCTTCCCAGAAACTTGACTATAAAGGAATAGGGTGTGGTAGTAATAGAGAGGAAAATTTAGAGTCAAGGAAGAATTTTTTAAGGTACAAAAGAATTATGGAAAAGTAGAGATGAAAAAGTTGGAGATTTCAGAGCAATTGAAAGGTTACTGCTAGACCTATAAAATTGACATACATTTCTCTGAACTTGAAGGACTACCTATCTGAGAGACAACTTTGCTGGGGAGGTGGCAAGAGGAGGCAGGATTCAGGTTTAAAAAACAGATAATCTACCTGTTTTCTCACCATTTCTTTAAAAAGGAACTAACATAGGTCCTGACATAAAATACACACTCCATAAACATCAAATAAAAGTAAATTTAAAACTTTTCTCAAATGTCACTAAAGCCAGGAAGATGTCCTGTTGTTTTGAACTGTTTTCTACCTTCCTGGCAGGGAGAAATAAAAGACTTTTCTCTAAGTGATCGCTCTAAGTTTGTGCTAAATATCTTTAGCAGCTTGAGAACTCAGAGGTCAACCGGGGAGCCAGGAATTCAGCAACAACACAAAGAGCTGGCAAATGCTTGGTAGCCAAAAATAAAAGTAAAAGAAGTAGAGAGCCAGAAGATTCAAGATGTAAAGGAACAGAGGGCTTCCAAAGAGCACAGAGATTTTAAAAAGATTCTTCCATGGCAAGGAACTGAGGGCTTCCAAAGAACACAGAGATTTAAATAAGATTCTCCCATGGCAACACATTACTCCATAACCCATTGTTTCCGATTCCAGAGGAAAAAATATTCTAATGGAAAAAAAGAGAAATCACTCCCTAAAATAGAACACTAATTATTCTATTTTGTTTAAATATCACAGGAGAAAGAAATTTCCAAAGCAGCTTTATTTATACAAAGCTAATTATTGACATATTTTTAAGTAAATGTTTTCGGAAGCTATTTAATATATTTAAAAGCATGTTAAGACTTGAATATATGTTCTTATTTAAACTGATTGTTCTATTGCCTAAAGACAAGTAATATGAAGTCAATCCTAATGTCATCTAGATGAAAGGCCACAATGTTTGTCAATCTCAACTTTCATTGCATTACACTAAGGTATCTTGATAATACTGAGATTGTTTTTTAACTGCCATAAAAAAGTCAATAATGTCAAACAAATATTTAGTAATTAGAACAGTGCACTGTCAATCCACAAACCTAACCCTGCAGCTTTCTGGCTGCTAGGGAACCGCAGCAACAAGCAGTCAGGTGACTAGGTCTCCGGGGGTTGGCTTGTCCTGCTGGCCTTTGAAACACCTAGGACACTTGGAAAGTGAAGGCAGAGAGGGATTAAGAAGGCAGGAGGTAAACTATGTCAAGACTTTTCTGGAGTCCTATTAAAATTTTTTTGCATTGCATGAACAAGCACTAATGGATAAGGGTTGGGAGCATGGCCAGAAACCTATTCAATATCCAAGGAAATCTAGAGCAGTATTAAAACATTGCAGCAATTTGTGATGAGCTGTTACTACTGCCTTGAAATGGGAGAGTGGCTAGTGTACTATCTCACAAGAAGGGAGCTCTGCTTCCCAGGTGGCCAATTCCTCTTAGACGAAGAAGCACTGCTGTCAGAATGAGGTGGTAGGTTCTAGTCCCAGCTCTGACACTAATTGCAAGACCTCACGTCTTTCATTTAACCTCTCCAGGCCACAATTTCCTCAACTACAAAATGAAAGTGTTGGACTAGGTGACAGCAAGGTTCATTCCTTCTCCAATATGTGGGCTACTTCTCATGACTTCAAACGTTTATACAATCTACAGACTCAACATTTTAAAATACAAATCCTAATGAATACCCCAAAAAGCTCTATGACTGTCTCAAAACTAATCCATCCATCCAATGTTTAAAATATACTAACCTTTGCCTTTAACTCTGTAGAACCAAAGCCCAAGTCTGCATGTTTATATACATAAGTTGTGTACAAACTACATACATCACCAGTCTTCCATTTTGTCTCCAGGCTTATAATCCTCAGCTATCCTCATTTATAGAAATGAAGATAAAAGTAAAAGGAGATAAAAGTCCCAACTTGAAAGATGTTTGTGAGGGTTAAATTGCATGCAGTTTGGTGATCACACTAAATCAAACAGCACTCGAATTAAAATGCATGACCAAGGATTTCATCCTGGACATCAAAATTTAAGTGAAACAAAACATTTTCATAATGATTGCTTTTAAGTGTACAAATGTTTAAGCTTCCTCCACCCTTATGAAGCTCTGCCTTGTTGGCAGACTTGTTCCTGACACAGATCTACTCCACTGACCCCACTGGCAGCCAGCAGAAGTGGATGGAGGATGGGGCTATTGGGTCTGAGAGTTCCTTTGTGCCTAAGCAAGGACATCTTTTCCCAGACCCTCCTGAAGCATACATTTTGCACTGTTTGCCCTAGTTGCATTGCCAGCTTGGTTCTGTTAGTCATCATTTGCTCACTATGTTTTGGTTTAATTGTCACAAAATCCCTATGAAGCAGACATTATTATCTCCACACCAGGAAATCAAGACTGTGAACCATTAACCGCTTTCCCAAAAGCACACAACTAAGAAAGTGGCAGGGCTGGAAATCAAGCCCTTGCTGTCTACAGGACCAGACCAAGACATAGGGTGCTCAAGGGCAACTAAAAATTTTGCATAACTTCAAACTGATATTCTATAAGCACTTTCTTAAAAATATGCACTTAACAGTTATCTAGTGTGCTCTAGCAGGAGACCCCATACAATGGTTATAAGAGGAGCTGTGGATGGAGACCAGTTAACTACACCCATTTCCTGAGTTATATCACTGATATTTTGGTGCCAGTGTGGACTGATACCCAGGTGCTTCCAGCTGGGATGCATGTATTCAGTTCTCACTGCACTTCTGTGTCTCTCTGAAAATGATAACACCCTCACCCCATCTTCTACTCCTGAAAGTGCCTCGAAGGTTAGTTCCTCACTTGGGTAGTCAGTAGGTGAGGCTCCAGATTCTCCCTACTCAATGCTGCTTCCATCTGACAGCATCACTATTATCTACATCATACTGCATATACCAGGTCCTCGTACAATACCTTTGCACAGAGAAGTTGGTAGGGAAAGGAATGGGTCCTGCAGTCAAAGAATATTTTGTTGTTAAAAGAAAAAAGTTTTTCTAGGTGACATGGTTAGCTTTGTTGCACGTCTGAATCTGAGAAAGAGAAAGAGATCTGACTTAAGGAAGTCCAGTTGCACATATTGAAATGAATATATTTCTATTTGTTTCATTTAAGTATTTTGTTCTTTATATATGTATATACATAGAGTAACATACCAAATATAATACAGTATATGGGTTAAAATCCCCTTCTGAGATAATTGTAAATAATGTACTCTATGAATTATAGGTGTTCTCCCATCCCCATCCAAGGTTTCCCTTTCTATGGTTTCCATTACCTGTGGTCAACCTTGTTCCAAAAATATTAAATGGATAATTCCAGAAATAAACAATTCATAAGTTTTAAATTGTGTGCCCTTTGGAGTAATGTGGTAAAATCTCATGTCGTCCAAATCCATACCACCTGGGATATGAATCATCCCTTCATCCAGCATCTCCACGCTGTAGACATTACCTAACCATTAATCATCAACATCATTTCTCCCAGCATCCAATCATTGACATCATCATAGCTCAATGATCCAGGATCACCCAAAGCACATGGTCCTCCTGCTATACCATCAGATGGTCAGTAGCAGCCAAACACTATATCACAATGCCTACAGCATTCACCTCACTTCATCTCATTATGCAGGCTTCATATCACCTCACATCAACCCACGAAGGGTAGATACAGTACAAGAAGATATTTTGAGAGAGAAAGACCACATTCACACAATTTTTACTACAGTATATAGTTATAATTGTTCTATTTTATTATTGTTGTTAATCTTTTACTGTGCCTAATTTATAAGTTAAAGTTTGTCATAGGTGTATATATATGTATATATTTAAAAATTTACAGATATAAATGCACATATATATACATATATATATGAAAAAAAACATAGTATATATAGGGTTCAATCCTACCGATGGTTTCCAGCATTCACTGAGGGTTTTGGAATATATTTTCCGTGGATAAGACAGAACTACTATATCATTAAAGTTCCTTATCTTAAATAACTAAAGTAAATACATCCATGACTGGTTTCCCTTTGGCTGTCAATGTCAATCTCAAGTCCACAGATAATTGATCACTTGATGAGAACACAGTGCTAACGAAACCAAGGACATGAATTTGATCATCTTAGGCCAGTTAACTTCACTTTATTTCACCTTCCCCAACTGTGGATGAATCAGGACAAATTCATGAGCAGAAAAAGAAAATTATTCAAAGTGTGTACATGGCTGAAATACCTGGTTATTGGTAAAATATGTATTTCTTTTCTTTTTTAGAAGACACCCAAATGGTTTACTTCTCCTATCTGCCACATACGTAACCTGATCCTTCTTATCTCCTGAGCAGTAAAACAAAGTAAATAACACGAGAATCTCATCATTCCTACAAGAGCACCGGCTTTACAGGAAAGGGATGCTTTCCATTTTGATTTTTTCGATAGCAGCAGTGTCAACAACAGGCCCTGGCACACTGAAGATCCTCAATTAATATCTCTAAATAATTTAAAAATTATTTTACAAATCACTCTCAAGTAATTAAGGGCTGGAACAAATTATTCTAGACCAATGTGATTCCACGATTGCAGAATCAAAATTAAGCCAATAGGATCCATGCTGTTGTGCCTGGAACGTAAATGACTACACAGAATTCTACCCTGGGTAGGATAGTAGCTCCCCCTCAATTTAACAGCAAATACAGCTAACCTTGCTTTACCTGCCTCCCATTTTATTTTGTTGAATTAGAGAAACTGAGGGAAGCAGTTCTGTAACTCATTTACCCTTAGAGCCCTCTACAATCAACCCTATTTCCCTATCTTCCCACAGAGAGAAGCCTCCCTCTTCGTCTTCCAGCTTTTCTGTTTCAACCCACAGGGCCCTGTCTCCTTTCCCAGCCTCTCTCAGAGAGAAGAGGCTGCTCTGTGATGCTTCGCAGCCCAGCCTAACCTGCTCTTTAATTGGCTGGGAGAACCACAATTTAGAGACTCTCCACTCCTAACTGAACTTTTCAAGTCTCACCTTTTCTGACTCCCCTTTCGTTTCATGTTTCCCGGTGAAGGGCCACAGCCGCAGAGGAAGCACGGCACCACCTTCCCGAATTAAGAGCACTTCAGTAAAGTGGTTTCAGGAAAGGAAAGAGACACCACGCTGGCTAATCCCACTCACAGCAGGTGCTTTAGTGAAGCCCTCCTTTATTTAACAAGAGCCACACTCTCCCTCTATTGCTAAGAGATAGCACTTAAGCGTGTGGTACCATCCATTTTCTTCTGTTCAGGGATAAACTTTGGCACCCTGTCTATTTTTGCTGGAGTTTCCAAGGCCTCTAACTCTCCCCATTCACTCACTCCCTTACCTATCATTCCTTCCAGGCAAATAAAGAACTCTCTCTTCAGCATTTATGATGTGTGAATTTTTCACCCCCAAATCTGCTGTAGGCATATCCCCGTCTGCACAGCCTCACCTCTCCCTGACATTCCATCACCCAAATTCTAACTTAGAGTCTGTTTTCTGCGCACCAAACTTCTGGACCTGAACTGAGATTTGGTGGACCTTCACATGGCCATGTATCCTCTTTCCCTAACCCCACAGTGATTTCATTCCAAAATCAGGAACGCCTCTCATGTAGAATTTCAAGAGGTCCCTCTGGCAGCAGGGACCATATGACTCAAATGGCCCTTACCCATATTCTAAAAACATATATATAATATGTCACCATTCACATTATATATGGCACAGGAGTGGAATTCCCAAACTTCCCTTATTCACACAACAAACCACTGTGCTTAAAGCTGGCCACTCATTCGAGTCATTGGAGAGCTGTAAAATACTGATGCCTGGGCCTCCCACCCCTGAGAAATTCTGATTTATCTGGTCAGGTACAGGGCCCAGGCACTGGTATTTCTCAAAAGCTCCCCTGGTGATTTTAATGTACAGCCCAGCCTGACATCACTGTTCTCAAGGAAGTCATTTTATAAGTTGATCATGATGGATTAGCATGACCAAGTTCTCACTTAAGGTAGAAACTTAATAGAGAAAGTCCAAGGACATAAATTTTGGGATCTTCTAACTCTAACTTCTTCTTTTCTCCTTACTAGACTTGGGCAAACATTGAATGATAGAAAGAACAAGTTCAGCTCTAAATTCCATGGGGTCTAGATGGGTTTTTCCCTGCCAATCACAGAGCACAGCGCTTAGTACAAAGTAGGCATTCAAGAGGTATTCGTGGAATGGATAGGTTTTGCCATACAGTTACATTCTCCCAGGGTCTAGCTATGGCACGATAATGATGAGGCATCTTTGGGCCTTAACTACTTCAGGCTAGAGAGTGCTCACTGGGCCTTAACAAGCAGCACTAGGACTGGCACAATGGCTCACGTCTGTTATCCCAGCACTTTGGGAGGCTGAGGGGGGAGGATAGATTGAGGCCAGGAGTTTGAGACCAGTCTGCACAGCATAGGGAGACTCCATCTCTACAAAAATTACAATTAAAAAATGAGCCAGATGTGGCAATGCATGCCTATAGTCCTAGCTACTGAGGAGGCTGAGGTGGAAGGATTGGTTGAGCCCAGGGGTTCTAGGCTGCAGTGACCTATGATGCCACCACTGCAGTCCAGCCAGGGTGACAGAGTGAGACTCTGTCTCCAAAAATGAAAAAAAAAAAAAAAAAAAAAAAACATTTAAAAACAGACAATACCTCTCTCTTCCCAGCTAAACCCTAGATCCATTCACCTGCCAGTGCTCTAAGGAAATGGTTTTGATCTGCTCTATGTGAAATCTGTTGACTTGGCCCAACAGGCCTGGGCCTGATTAACAGGATGCTGAAAATGGTTTGGTTAATTTGCCGGGGAATGAGAAAGCGGACACCTTTACAGATTTCAAAAGATAATCTGAGAGCAAAGGTTCTTTCTGTCTTGGCTTCTACTAAGCACCCCACTGGAAACAATGGCTGCCCTCCTGCAGAGCTTCTCAGCAGGGGAGGGAGGTGTGCTCTCTTCCCCCACAGCTTCTACCCACAAGAGAGTCACTGTTCAGAGAAAACTTGCAGCAATCTGAAAGTTCATGGGCAACAGCATTCCCTAACACAAATACATACAGCACAAAACAGGAACAATACACATTCCACTGCAGTGGGGAGAAGATTTTTCTCCATTTTGAAACCAGCTTTGCAATTAGGTAAATTTAACAGTCTAGAGGACTATCATCTATCTTTCAAGTTATTCTTTTTTCTGGAAGTCAACAAAGTCAACCAACAAAATTATAGACTTCAGTTTTATTTTAGAGAAGTAAGGAAAAACAGAATTCACAAGTCTGGAATTCCTGTCCATCGTACACCTGTAACTTGGTACTAAGCATTCTTTATCTCTGAGAAAAGCAGAAAAAAAGACAGACATCAGATCTGGACCATAATTTTTGCAAATGAGTGAATGAATATATAAAGAATAATTTCAAGTTTTTAAATTTAAAATAATGTATGTTTATTGTACAAGAGAAAAGATATATGGCTTGATTTTGTTTATGGTACATTTGGTTGTTATTGGCATGATATTTATGGATAAAGTCAATTATTACATTACAGTAACCTAATTATAACATAGCGTCATTGCAATAATAGTTTCAGACCTTAGTCTGGAACTTAGTTAAACATATACGGAATTGCAGTTAAGTACATACATACTTATAGTTAGGTAGCTCTGGAATGTTTCCCATTGGTCATTTTAGATCATGAAGTTATAAGTTATCTTATCAGTTGACAAAGTTTCTTTGCTTGGCCAAACTTTAGTTAGGCTTCTGAATCTTCTCCTAGGTCCATCTGTACACGTCCTTGTAAAATCTAGTTTTAGCAAAGAACTCTGCTAAGTCAGTTAACAAGAATCCCTGGTAGAGGGTACTCAATATCTGATCACCTTCGATAGCTGATTGGGTTCCTCATCCTCCACCATCCCCCATGTGCTGTCTCATCCTCCTGGCCTTTCTTCAGCAAGAATCCTGGTAGGTCTTCAGTTTTGCCAGAATCCCCCTCCCCATTGATGTTTCCTCTTAGTACTTTTCTAACCACTGACCCCTGCCCTACTCCTTGGCTACAAATTCTCACTTGGCCATGCCATATTCACAGCTGAGCCCAATCTCTCCCCTAACTCCCCATATAGGTCCTTATACTTAACTCGATGGTCCTGAATAAAGTCTTACTTACCATGCTTTAACAAGTGTCATCGAATAATTTTTTTCTTTAACACAGTGCACTAAGTAGAAACTGTGTAATTATTTACATAATATACTGCAATACTATTAAGATAATTCTGTTAATATCAGACTTCAGTGGAGTGAACCAAACTAGCATCCTAAATATATGATTGAAACCTCCAAAATACTTGACTTACTCTCAAAGCATAGTTCATGTCAAGGAAGAATCTAATTCATCAATTATGCCTGAGATTTTATCATCAATTGTGGTGTTTCAGACTTGGTACTGAAGTACAGGAAAAATGTTCAGACATGTGAAATGTTTAATTCATTCAACTTATTCCACAGGCATCTATTAAGGACCAAGCACATACTACGGACCAAGCTCTGTGTTAAAGGAAGATTATTTTAAAATGAAGAGAACTCACAATTCAGCAAAAGAAACAGACATGTGGGCAAATGTCATTTCACTACAGAGATGTAACAAGGACTCCATAAGACATCGAAGGAAAGTGCTGACAGGGTACAGGAAGGAAACTCTAGCCTCTTCCTCAAAGTGTCAGGGGACGCTTCTCAGAGGAGGCAACACTAGCACTTGGTCTTAAAGAATAAGCAGCGCATGGACTGGCTGGAGTCAGCTCTTCCAGAATGGTCTTCTAACTCCAGCAAGCAAGTTCAGGGGCTTGGCTGGAGGATGTTCACCTTGGGAAGGATGCCTCAGAATCTTGGGGCTTAGGCAAGTGAGGGGTGGCAGGTGGTGGCATAGTTAGAAAATTCAGAGGTAGCATGCCTGCTCTTTTGTGGTAAAAACAACAGGCTGGGGGCATCGTGTGAGCTTCTGGGGATACACAAAAAGATACAGTGATCAAGCCCAGTAGGAAGCATGGGTTAATGGTTGAAAACTGAGTCCCAGAGAAACCTCCATTTTCTTCTGACATTAATTGGCAGTGGAAGAGGTTTCCAAATCCCTCTCTGTGCATTTGCATAGTAAAAAGCTGCTGAGCTGAGCCCTATGCTAGGGAAGCTCATTCTTCAATGTGACTTCCAAAGGCACAGCCTTGCATCTCACCGTCTGTGACCTCATTTGCAGGCATATAGAACAGGGGAGTGATTTCAAAGCCTAAACCTTGCTGCCTAGAATCTGTCTTAACTATTTCTAATCACCAACTAAAACGTACCGGTTTGAAAGAATATAAGAGCCCAAACCACCATGAATGTTTTTTACCCCAGGAAAGCATCTTCCCAAAGGATGCAGCATGAATTTCTATGTGCATAGTTTAAGTGGCAATATGCAGAAAAGCCTATGAATGCAAATCTTTTTTTTTAATTTAAAAAATCAACATGTAGCCTATGCGTCATGTGAACATTAGTTAAAAAACGTGTTTCTCACAAATTCATCAGCGTATGACTATGAACATTTTTAAGTTGTTTTTTTTTTCCATCCAGGTGTGACAGAGGATAATCCAAAACACACGTGCAAAGGTACAGACAACAGCACCTTACCGTTAAAACTCGGGTGACACTCTGCTTCCAGAGCTGTCTCCTGCCAATCCTAAACATTGTAGCAGTACAGGGACAGGCTGGAGTCAGTTGTTCTGGAATGGTCTTCTAACTCCCGGGAGACCTGCTCAACACCCAACAGGCTTCCAAATGGAAAGTCTTCTGGAGGACCAGCATTTTCCTTCACGTTTCTAATTTGCATGTATTATTCACTGCATTCACAGAATAAAAATTAAAACTCCACTTATACCACTCAAGTTTTTCTCCCAGAGTCTCTGCCCTGGGGCCTCTCCTCTCTCTCGAAGCCTGGTGTTGTTAGGGTAATACTGTTTATGCACTATACAGTTGAACCGTGCCTCTTAATCATGTTTATCAACCAATCAAAGCATTTTAACAGCTCGGTAGCAACACAACTCCTTCTGTTGTTCAATTAATTCTGTACACTAGCCAACAATAAGCATTGGGTCAACAGAGATATCTAAAGAGTTTCTTTGAACAATGAGAAACTTTAAACCACATCAAATTAGAAATCCAAGAAGCCACAGCTCTGAATATATTGTCCACCTCGACAAACTCAGTCTTACTTTGTCTAAACAACTTTGCAAGCACGATGCACGGCCAGCATTGTGACTAATTGTGACTAATTGCCAGATAGGCTAATTGTGACCCAAAGGAGCCATTTTCTCCCCCATAAAGAACAAGAAGTCTATTTCATATGCAAATAGCAAACCATGTCCATAAATTACTTGTGCTCACACAGTTGCACATACACTTCAGCCAAGATAATTTATCCTATGTGGCTCAACATCTTGATCATCCTAACTGTGAAGACATAACGGGAAAACACTGCCAAACGCTTTGAGAGTTCTCTCATGGATGGTTTCTCCCATCGAGATGAATAAAAGGCAGAACATTTAAGGTTGGTCTTGCTGAATCTAGAATTTAGTCCTTGGAATTCACGGTCCAGCAACTCAGATCCTAAAAGGTCATCTAAGAATAATCAGGAAATCGGGAACTCATCCTGGTGACATCCTGCTAGTCAACCTCTGTGGAGCCTGACTCAGAAGCCAGGGTGCTGACATGGTATCAGAACATGGAGATTCGCCTGGTCGATATCCAAGGCTAGGGTGTGGCCTCCATATGTCAGGTTAACAGACAACATTTAGACCTCAATATTATTTAGTAAGTAAATAACTAGAACACAGGAAGTTCAAGTTTGTTTGCAGGATTTTTTTCTTTTTTTTTTTTTTTTGAGACCAGCAGGTCTCACTCTGTCACACAGGCTGGAGTGCAGTGGCATGACCACCGCTCACCACAACCTCAACCTCCCAGGCTCAGGTGATCCTCCTACCTCAGCCTTCCTAGTAAGTGGGACTACAGGCAAGTGTCACAACACCTGGCTAGTTTTTGTATTTTTTGTAGAGACAGTTTTGGCCATGTTGCCGAGGCTGGTCTCAAACTCTTGGCCTCAAGCAATTGCCCACCTTGGCCTCCCAAAGTGCTGGGATTATAGGCATGAGCCACCAGGCCAGGCCCTGCAGGATATTTCTTGAAGTCAATCTCTGGTTGTTGGTAAGCGGCTGTTGTCCGTTTCTAATAAAGAGCGTTGAAGATGGTATCTAGACTCTGAGTCCCTCCTCTGTGTGGCGCGGAAGACAGCAGAAAATAGCAGTAGGATTGGATCCTCTTCACATGGCATCTCCTATCCAACCCAAGATTCCTCTGTCAACACATGACCTCAGGACAAACATGTTACAAGTCATTACATCACTGATTATCTTTCATTAGTTACATTTAAATTGGTGCTTTCCTAACGGTATTTCGGGCACCATCCTCATTGCAGCAGCAGCCCATTTACAACGCATCGCTTGGGGAGAGTGACTTCCTGGGAAGATTTCCACAGAAGGCTGATGGCATGCATTTTGTGTTTGGCAGGCATAACCATGACTCTCTTGAGGCTTCACAGCAAACTGCGAAGCCTTCCAGTCTGCGTGGCTGAATTTCAACCCCTCGGGCAAGGTAGATGGTGTGTTAAGGGTCTTCTTGAGAGTCTCAGGCTCACTGGAAGTTGTTGAACAACATAAAGCAAAGCCAAGGCTGAATTTACAACAGGCCACCTACCCCCACCCAGTCCCTGGCAGAACGAAAGTCAATTTCTGGTATTTGGAGGGAAATGATCAAACATTGTTCAGCAGGAAAGTCAGGAAGGTTTGCCTGCAAATAGTTCCCACCAGGCAACAGCTTCAGCTGGCAGAGCTCTATATATAGGACTCACGCGAGGGAGGTCTGCAGCCCCGTCTGTGTGGATAGTGCATCCTTCCAGGCTGAAAATATTAGTCATACACAAATCCTGTCAGACACAACAGGGAAACAAGAGTAGACAATGGACCTCATGTAGGCAGAAGGCTTCATCCAGAATTCCAAGTACCTGCGGGCAAAGTTTGAAGTTCCACTTTCATTCATTGAACAAAAGCTTGTGAGTGCCTTTTAAGGAGCCAGACACTGCGCTATACACTATGAACAGAACAGCTAATAAAAACAGACGTTTACTCAGACATTTAAAAATATTAGTTGTAGAATGCATAATTATCCCATGCAACACTCAGAATGAAAAAATAATGCTGCCTATTAAACGTATCCATTTTAAGGTTCATTCTGATTTCACAGATGTTAAAGTACATCTTTATGTACTTTATAAATGTACACCTCATAATAAAAAAAAATGGTCATTCTTGCCTTTACTGGGGGCAGATATTAAGCAAATATATAAATAAATGTATAATTACAAGTTAAATGCTACAAATTTTGGTAAGTGTCATTTTAAAAGAAAATAAGGCATAAGTTTTATTTGGACATATGTTCTGAATTGTTACCTTTATGCTTACGTTCCAAAGTGTAAAATTTTCTAAACTCATCTCTAAATTATGGAGTCTTTTACTCTGCATCTTGAAGCCTCATATGTACATCCTGTGCCATATAGCTTAATAGAAAAGTGCAACTCTAGGGTCAGACAGACCGAACTTAAATCCCAGCTATGTGACACCAGAGATTGTGTCTCCTAAATTAGACGTTAGAAATAAAATCACTTACCTAACAGACTAGTAATGATTTAAATATATTTAAAACTCCTAGATCCTCATAGGTACCTATTAAATGAAATATATAACC
>NW_012104754.1:2224891-2226543 GCF_000951045.1 Mandrillus leucophaeus | reverse complement strand
TAAACAATGATACAAACTACAGCATATAAAAATGGGAAATGAGTTCAGTGGGATGAGAGAGTACCATATTTCACCCATTAGGCGTTGCACATTGGTCTCTGTGTTTTACCATATTGAAATGTGGTCATACCAAATGCAACATGATATTGCATCTTATATTCAATGTCCTCTTATAACTGCTGGCCAGACAAAAATCATGACATGAGTGTCCTCACCAGAGCTTGTGCGCACCCAGCTGTCACCCAAGTGGCACCACAAGGTCACAACAATACCAGGAAGTTACAGCCAATAAACTACGGAAAGCCCATGTGAGGAAGAAATGTGTGTCCTGGTTGTTTTCTAAAAATCTTCGCTGACACCTTCTGGGAAGATCAAGAAAACACCAGCACTGCAACTTGCAGGAAGGATGTTAGTAGATTGGAAGAAAATCCCAGAAGAGTCAGACCCTACATGTGAAAAAGTTTTAGAAGTTTCTTAACTAATTCACTGCACTTATCTTTGTATGGATGCACGGAGGTGATATGTGATTTTTTTAATATCTATGTTTAAAAGAGCTTCTTCAATTAAAATAAAATTGAAATTCTAAGAAAACAAAGAATCCTAATTTAATGGACAGGTGTTTTTCCTTCTTGGTGGTGAATGACATAGTAATGTGTTTCATCTGATGATGGATTAGGTCAGATGAATACAGTTTTGTGAGTTCTTTTTTTTTTTTTTTTCAGATGGAGTCACCCAGGCTGGAGTGCAGACGGGGTTTCACCATGTTGGCCAGGCTGGTCTTGAACTCCTGACCTCAGGTGATCCACCTGCCTTGGCCTTCCAAAGTGCTGGGATTACAGGTGTGAGCCACTGCACCCGGTCCAGTTTTGTGAGTTCTAATAATCAAAGGAAACTTTTTGGAGAAGGGAGAATTTAAAGCAAGCCCTAGAGAAGAGTAAGATTCAAATTAGTAGACAGAAAAACTAGAGTGTAACATATGTGAAAAATTATCTTGGAGACTGGAATTCAACAGAGCCTGTATTGTGCTGCAATTTTAAGTAAAAATGATTGATTAATCTCTGAAAGGTATGTTGAGGCTGAACAGTGGGTGTCAATCTAAGGTAGTGGCCCTTGCAGGCAATTAAGGAGTTGCTGAATTAATGAAAGTCTTGTTCAGGAAGCTTACGCTGGTATTATAGCTGCATGCAGGTAGGACTGAAGTGGAGAGAGACTGAAGGCAGTCTCCCAGGCATGAAGAAATAGAGAATTCAATAAAGGGAGGTGGAAACAGTGGTCAGCCAAACCACCTAAAAATGAATAAACTCGCATATTGGGGAAAAACCCCACCCCCGATATTTATCGTGGGTTCTTTTTTATTTCCCAGGTGTCTCAGTTGGTTTGAGAAATAAAGGAAAAGAGCACGAGAGAGAAATTTAAAGCTGGATGTCCAGGGGAGACATCACATGTCGGCAGATTCCACGATGCTCCCCAAGCTGTAAAACCAGCAAGTTTTTATTAGCAATTTTCAAAAGGGGAGGGAGGGCACAAATAGGGTGTGGGTCACAGAGATCACATACTTCACAAGGTAATAAAATGTCACAAAGCAAGTGGAAGCAGGGTGAAATCACAGGACCACAGGATGGGGCAAAATTAAAATTGCTAATGAAGTTTCC
>NW_012104754.1:2174034-2224841 GCF_000951045.1 Mandrillus leucophaeus | reverse complement strand
CATATTGGGGAAAAACCCCACCCCCGATATTTATCGTGGGTTCTTTTTTATTTCCCAGGTGTCTCAGTTGGTTTGAGAAATAAAGGAAAAGAGCACGAGAGAGAAATTTAAAGCTGGATGTCCAGGGGAGACATCACATGTCGGCAGATTCCACGATGCTCCCCAAGCTGTAAAACCAGCAAGTTTTTATTAGCAATTTTCAAAAGGGGAGGGAGGGCACAAATAGGGTGTGGGTCACAGAGATCACATACTTCACAAGGTAATAAAATGTCACAAAGCAAGTGGAAGCAGGGTGAAATCACAGGACCACAGGATGGGGCAAAATTAAAATTGCTAATGAAGTTTCCAGCACACATTGTCATTGATAACATCTTATCAGGAGACAGGGTTTGAGAGCAGACAATCTGTCTGACCAAAATTTATTAGGCGGGAATTTCCTCATCCTAATAAGCCTGGGAGCGCTACAGGAGACCGGGGCTTATTTCATCCCTTTGGCTTGGACCATAAAAGACAAACGCCTCCAAGGGGGCCGTTCATAGACCTACCCTCAGGGCGCATTCTCTTTCTCAGGGTTGTTCCTTGCTGAGAAAAAGAAGTCAGCAATATTTCTCCTATTTGCTTTTGAAAGAAGAGAAATATGGCTCTGTTCCGTCCAGCTCACCAGCGACCAGTTCAAGGTTACCTCCCTTGTTCCCTGAACATCCCTGTTATCCTGTTCTTTTTGCAAGATGCCCAGATTTCATATTGTTCAAACACACATGCTCTACAAACAATCTGTGCAGTTAACGCAATCATCACAGGGTCCTGAGGTGACATATATCCTCCTCAGCTTACAAAGAAGATGACAGGATTAAGAGATTAAAGTAAAGACAGGCATAGGAAATCACAAGGGTATTGATTGGGGAAGTGGTAAGTGTCCATGAAATATTCACAATTTATGTTCAGAGACTGCAGTAAAGACAGGCATAAGAAATTATGAAAGTATTAATTTGGGGAACTAATAAATGTGCATGAAATCTTCACAATTTATGTTCTTCTGCCATGGCTTCAGCCAGTCCCTCCATTCAGGGTCCCTGACTTCCCGCAACACTCACAAGCTAAATAAAAGGGGCAAGTCTCCTTGTCCCTGTCCAATATTTTGCTGTCCCTAAGCTACTCCTCTAGAGAAATCCTGGTTGAAGTAGGAATGAGAAAGAACAGGTAGAACAAACCAGAAAGAAAAAAAAACACACACACACACAAATAATGATGGAACTTGAGAACCGGTAACAGAGAAAAGGACACTGTTGTCAGAGAGGATTCCATGTTTCCCAGCTTGGGTAAAGAATCATCGTAACTTAAGCAGAAGTAGAGCAATCTAGAAAAACTACATTTTGGAGACGAGATGACTAAGGAAATGTAAATAAAGTTCTAATTCTTTACTTTTCCTTTTGGTCTTTCCATCTTAAAAACATGACGGCCAGTGTGATTATATGCCAGACCAAAAACATCCAGTATCTTTTTCTTTATACTATCATAATTTAAAAACTCACAATAAAAAGAAAAAACTCTTAATAAAAAGGAAATAAAGGAACCAATAATAGAATATTGATGCCATAATCATTTGCGCTGTACTCACAAAAGAAGATAGTGATTCTAAGAGCTTCAAATGGAGTGATACGGTTTGTTGATTTTGCCACCATTTTTATGGATTGAAATTACACAGGATAATCTCTAAAAGATGTGCAAGTTTCCTGGGAGTCTCATCTGTCAAAATTCAAAAGACAGGATGGGCAAGAGAGAACAAAACTCCAGAGGAGGACACAGAAAGCTGATGCATTTAGAGTAAACACTAAGAGCATCTAAGTTCTGCCGTTTGGAGGAAGAGAGAGGCTTGGCGCTAAACGCATTCCCCAGATGTCATTTTGCATAGTGCCTTTCATGTAGAAAGTGTAAGAATTAGGAATGTTTGGCACTAACGGAGGGATACATTAAAGGAAACACTATCTCAGGAGCATCTCTGTCTTCCCTGGTAACACTTCCACATACCTGTAGAAATAATGTTGTCCTGGCTTCAGGACGTTACGCTTCTGATCCTGAATCCTGCACATACTGGTTGGTTGTGTGGCCTCTGATTAACAACCAGCCAGCCACCCTGGCCCCACTTTCCCCTAAATGATATGAGACAGGTGGCCCCGTGATCTTGCAGATACCTTCTGGCTTCAAGAAAAATGCACAAACTCAGTGAAGGATCTCAGATCCCAAGTATACTGCATGCTGAAAGTAACTGCAACGTTATCTTAACATGATTTCTACGTGTACTATCTCATAACATGGTACACAAAACATTAGAAAACTTATGAGACCACGTGATCATCTGAGACAAGGCCTATCACTTAAACACTGCAGTACTGTTATGCCTCTGATAATAGCGTTTTCTCCATAAGAGTTTTTTTCCTTTCCAGATGCCCATATTTTGAACAAATTATGCTCCCCAAACCGTGACACTTTTTTGTTTTTTTGTTTTTTTGTTTTTTTGTTTGAGACGGAGTTTGCTCTTATTGTCTGGAGTGCAATGGTGTGATCTTGGCTCACTGCAACCTCCGCGTCCTGGGTTCAAGCAATTCTCCTGCCTCAGCCTCCCAGGTAGCTGGGATTACAGGGAGCGCCACCACACCCGGCTAAGTTGGTATTTTCAGTAGAGACGGGGTTTCTCCATGTTGGTCAGGTTGGTCTCGAACTCCTGACGTCAGGCGATCCACCCACCTCCGCCTCCCAAAGTGCTGGGATTACAGGCATGAGCCACCACGCCCAGTCATATTCTTTGCATATAAAGCTGTAGTGCTTTCTGAAATTTTTCTCCCAAGCCTAGACACACAAAGCTCATGGGTTGTGAATGAAGACATACAAATTGAATTTTAGGTGCAAATCACCAAGATTATTATAGTAAGTCTTTCTGGCATCCTGCTGTTGGTTCTGCTGCATAGCACAGTTATGTTTCATGTTGAGTCTCTTCAGATAGTATCGCCTAGCTTGGTGACTGCAGTTGTTACTTGTTTAGAACCAAAATTTCAGCATTATAGCATACAGAACCAAGAAAAAAAAAAAAACTTCTTTATTAGAAGCTTGCTTGTAGTTATCATCTAAAGGACAATCAACAGCTTGGGAATAATCCCATGCCTTAATTGCTTGTACTTTCAGAAATTCAAAGTCCAAACAAATATACAACCACAATTAATCAGACAGATAGGAAGAGAACCCTTATTAATGTAATACTTCTTGCTTTATGGTCTTTACCTTTTGGCTACCTTTTAATTGCTATTGTTCCACTTCACACATAGGGCATCAAAGCATGATTATTTTCCTGAATATAAAGTAACAATATTCATATACTCTTTTTTTTTTTTTTTTTGAAGCAGGGTCTTGCTCTGTCACCCAGGCTGAAGTGCAGTGATGCAATCATAGCTCACTGCAGCCTCAACCTCTGGGGCTCCAGGAATCCTCCCATCTCAGTTCCCCAAATAGCTGGAACCACAGGCATGTACCACCATACTCAGCTAATTTCTTACTTATTTTTTGTAGAGATGGGGTCTCCCTGTGTTGCCCAGGCTGGTCTCAAACTCCTGGGCTCGAGCAATCCTCCCGCCTCAGCCTCCCAAGGTGCTGCAATTACAGGCATGAGCCACAATGCCTGGCCCATATTCTCTCTTTTTTTAATGTGATTGAGTTTGTAAGGTATTTATTGAAAAGGAAAATATATTTCATTTCACAAGTTATTACTCATGCCAAGATCTGGTCCCTGGTTTTGAAGACATCAAGGAGCTGTTAATAATGGAGAGAAACTCCCCAGTCTGCATCCTCCTGCACTTGCTCTGTCCCATCAACAGACACACACCACCCTGCAGAAACCTGACACCGTGGAAAGGAAAGTCGAGGGCTCCAGTTTCCCTGAGGGATCATTTTGGGAGCTAGCTTTGCTGTTATCACAGCTGTGTTAGTTTTCATTAAAAAGACAAAGTAAAAAGTAGAGTTAGGTTTACCAGCAAACATAAAAATTCTCCTTTAACCCTGCAGGTAGGTCCTCTTTGCTTTTCTCTTGTGCTAAGATATCATGAAAATGGTAACCTCAAAATCATGTTATCTTCCTATAGAAAACTTTAATGAGAAAAGTGAATCAAATGGCATTTAATATACAATAAAATCCTGATAATAGGAATTGTTAGTTGACTCAAGAGACATCTTCTAAAAGCAAGGAAGAATCACTCCAGCCCAGGGCCTCTAACATCGCCCCGTCAGAAGCACATTAATTAACCACCATCATAGAGAGATTTCCCAACTTGGGATAGCTTGACTTTTATCATAAATAAAAATCCATGAAAATAAGCAAGACATATCCATAAACACGGATGGTTAGCACTCACACCCACACTAAGGAGTTTGGAACTAAAATGAGATGCATTGATTTGAAAGGCAGAAAACTCCTGATTACAAGAATGTGATCAGAGAGAGCAAATCCACTTTTTTAAAGCACGCAGCAATTTCTGCAAAGGAAGTTTTGTCTCTGAAAAGCTTAAGAATAGGCTCAGGGAGACATCAAAAGAAGATGTTTCTAGCCAGAGAAAGAATGATTTGATCACCCCAGAAATAGAGCACTTGGTGGCAGATCAGAGTTCGAGGGGAAGCTCAGGGGCTGTGCTTTTGATGACTCCCAACCTGCACCAGTATCACCACAAATTCAGAGGGCAGGGATCGGTATGTCTTACTCATGAGTGTATTTCTGAGTTTTCCAACTGCTCATTAAATGAAGACCAGCCCATTTATAACCTCATCCAGGACCTAATTATGTCTTTAAATGTCAAACTACCTACAATTACAAATTGTATTAGTTACTCCACTACCAAGAAAACAAAAACGATATTGCACAGGAAGACAAAAATAACCCATTTATTTACCCATTGGTGTTTTCTTCAGGGTTTTTTTAAGAGACAGGGCCTCACTCTGTTGCCCAGGTTGGAGTGCAGTGGTGCGATCATAGCTCTCTGCAGCCTGGAATTCCTGGGATCAAGCGATCCTCCCACTCCAGTCTCCCAAATAGCTGGGACTATCTGTGTGTTCAGTATTTGACCTTTCTTAAACACTGTAACATAACTTGTGATAAACGTCACTACTAGTTAATGTGTTGTCACAAGACAAATCTCTGACACCACTGTTTCCTTCAAGAGCAAAATGACTATTAATAAAATATTACTTTAGACATAAACATAAACTTCATTTTTCATACACATAAAGCATATAAACTTCATTTTTCATACACATAAAGAACAAGTTCATCGTATTGCTAACAAGACTAAATTATAGAAACTCTGTACAGATCAAATGTCCCTTCAGAGTTTTTTTAAGGATGGATTTCAACACTTCTTACTAAAACCAACATCACAACTTCTTGACAGAGCAGAGGTGAAATGACACCCAATTAAAGTGAATGTATATATACATTTCTGTCATGAATACATATGGCAATAGCTTTAGAATGTAACACCTTGTTTCTGCTTCTAAAAGAATTGTCAGCTTCCTGATTTTCCACCTATCATTAACTCCTCTACTGGAAACATTTAGCATTAGGCCTTATATTCAAATGTAGCCCCTGGGTAGGTTCAAACATTCAAATGAAATGGCACGATTAACTGCATAAATCAACTGTCATTGATTGAAGTAAATTCCAAGTTGGGGACGTAAATGGACCTTGATATGAAAACATAAAGAACAAGATAAGGCAAGAATTTTGAAAATATAGCCCTTACCTGGTGATTCAATATTTGCAATGGAATTAATCTGAACAATTACTTTCTTTGGATTGTTTTAACTTTCAAATATTATATGATTTAAAATGTTGGATGGTTCCTGTTTTGTTTTATTTTTGGTTTTGTTTTGAGATGGAGTCTCCCTCTGTCACCCAGGCTAGAATGCGATGGCGCGATCTCGGCTTGATGCAACCTCTGCTTCCCAGGTTCAAGTGATTCTCCTACCTCAGCCTCCCAAGCAGCTAGGATTACAGGCACCTGCCACCACGCCCGGCTAATTTTTGTATTTTTGGTAAAGACAAGGTTTCGCCACATTGGTCACGCCGGTCTTGAACTCCTGACCTCATGTGATCCACCTGCATTGGCCTCCCAAAGTGCTGGGATTACAGGTATGAGCCACCACGCCCAGCCGGTTCCTATTTTAATAGGAACCAAAGACAGTAAAGAAAGACCCTAAAGGTCAAACCTGGTGGTAAAATTTCTTTTCTGCATAGTAAGAAAATTAAGTCCATATTTTAGGTGTGATTTAAGAGGAAATGTTACGTATTTTAAGAAAATACTTTAGTGTACTCATTCATTTCACCAAAGGCAATCAAAACATATTTATTAAGCTTCCCTGATACACCCTGCACGATGTTATTCAATTATAAAACACCTCCTTCCCAGAAAGAGCTTACAATCCATTAAAGGAGATAAAACTAACTAAGTGAAATAATAAAGTACTAAAGTATAAGACCTTATCAATGTTGCAGGAATCCAGGCTGCTATATCAAGCTCATGAGTCGACACATGTAAAATATACCCCTTTATATGCAATAAGGTTTATGAGATAAGGAAAGAACTTTTCATAAAACTCAGTTTTGAAGTTGGTCTAAATCACTTTAGTGAAGGAGGAGCGATTGCACGCCTAAAAATTAGAAGGAAACATTTTAAAGCTTAAATAAAGTCTGCATGATTTTCCTTTTGTAATAGAAGAAAATAAAGGAAAATACGTTCCTGAGAGAGGTGTTCCAAAAGTGAGCAAGCGCAGGCCAGGGAAAGTCGTTTCTCTCTGCTTCTCCACTTTCTTCCTCCCCCTTTCCCAAAATAGAGGGTTAACATTTGAATCTGTTCCAACAGAAAATTCCAGAAGGAAGGCACCATTTCCTTGTTGCCCATAAAACTGCCCCAGCATTGATCTCACTGCTGTTTTTTGAGTGAAGCCGGTTCCGCTTTCCATATTGGGACATCTCTGCCTCTTTCTCTCTTAACCTCCTCGGCTGCTTTCTATCTCCCTTCTTTCTGACCCTGAAGCCTAAAGGAAAATCATCTCAGCCAAGTCTCACACGTTCTCTCTTACTCAACACCAATTTTCTCGCCATTCTGTGCTTCATTTTGAGACAACTTAGTACCACACAATCCACACGAAGTCAAAGGCAGACTGATATGGTTTGGCTCTGTGTCCCACCCAAATCTCGTGTAGAAGTGTAATCCCCCACGTGTTGAAGGTGGGGTCGGGTGGGAGGTGACTGGATCACGGGATGGTTTCTAATGGTTTAGCACTATCCCCCAAGTGCGGTCTCATGATCGAGTTCTCACAAGAGCTGGTTGTTTAAAAGTGTGTGGCACTTCCCCCTCTCACTTTCTCTCTCTCTCCTGCCACCATGGTGAGATGTGCTTGCTTCCTCTTCACCTTCCGCCATGATCGTAAGTTTCCTGAGGCCTCCCCAGCCATGCTTCCTGTTAAGCCTGTGGAAACATGAATCAATTAAACCTCTTTTCTTCATGAATTACCCAGTCTCAGGTATGTCTTTACAGCAGTGTGAAAACAGACTAATACACCGACCAAGAGAATTCAGCATCCTGAGTGGGTTTCACTGCCAAACAAAGAATGGAAGAAAACAGGATGTGCCCAGCTCATTACATAATAATAACAAACATAAAGAAACAAAAATTGGAGCGGTTAATTCACTGTGTGAAGTAGAGCAATAAGAGAAAATCTATTGCTTTTTTAATCCAGGAAATACACAAAGTTGAAAACAGCAGTCTCTTAGGAGAAAATGTGAGGCGAATATGACTAAAAGAACTAAGGCTGAAGGCAATTTTCCTCCAAACTGTTATTCTCATTTGGGAATTACTTTTTTCTCTTTAAGAAAAAAAATAAAATTAACAAAATGGAAAACATTTTAAATCACAAAAGTTTGTCTTACGGAAGGTTTTCAAAATAGTAAACAATGTATGTAGAGTTTATATTTCCCTAATTAGTTCTATTTAACTCTGGTAGAGATTAAACCTTTTTAAAATCAGTTCAAAACTCTTATTTCAATATTAAATTTTACTCTAATATACAGGGAAAAGCAAGATGTGAGGGGAGGGAAGGTCCTTGCCAAGAGCATACAACAATGAAGGAAAAAAGAACTTCAAGAATCTCCTACCCTTCCCTGCAAACCACCACTGCCATCCACGCTCACCAGTGGGGTGGTACATGCTCTTCCCTAAACGCACTTTCATAGGGTCTGACACACACTTCATTCCATCTGTGCTAGTCACTGCCCCATTCATGTATCAAGCCCTTCCTCTATAGCATTATTCCTGAATCTCATGGCTCCCTTCTCTGAAATTCTACAGTTCATTCCTTGAATCTAATCATTTTCATACTAAACAATAATTACAATTTAGAAATATACTTTATGCTGGGATATTTTTTAAAACAAAGACTATGAATACTGTGACTAGCACAGTATCTGCCATATAGCAGGTGCCCATTAAATATATGTTGAATGGTAATTTTTAGACATCACCTATCCTATGTATAGTCATGAACCAAAACTATTTTCTCTCATGTCCTTTTTCATGCCATTGCTGTTCTCATTTTTGTTATTGTCTTTTTTCTTTGTTAACTTGTTGCTATAGTGAGTTTTGAGGATATGCAGTAAAAGAACTCATTAGTAAGTGTAAAAGGCAAATCCCAGCCCCTTCTTTGAGTGTCACTCTGCCCATGTGTGCCCCTAGTTAGACAGAGGAGAGAAACTGCTTCTCCTGCACTTCTACGTTCCTCTGTTAGCAGAGACCAAAGTGTGAGGTTTACAGCATGACTCAACTGCCACTTTTTTTCCTGCATAGTAGATGCTCTTTTTTATTATCATTTTATTGAGTGATTATCAAATGGGATAGAATTGCATACTGAAATTGCATGAACTGAACTATTCATGAGAGTGAATTTCAGTATACTGAGCATCAACTTACCATGGCTCGGCTAAGATTCACAAATATTTTCCTTACAGGGAATTGTTGTTGCAATTTTATTTGTAGTGCAGGGATGTCAAATTGGCAAAGTTCTACTATTAGTAAAGGATCTACAGACCGTGAAAACAACACTGTACCTGCAATCAAGAGACAGGTTTATCTAGCTTTTTTCTTTTTAAGAAGAAATCCTCAGATTCCAGTTACAAGATTTACAGCATTTCAATCTCATGCCCTATAAAATCTTATGTTCGGAGGTTAATAAAATGAGATTAATCCAGAGATGGTGCATGTTGAATTCTTTTCTCCCTCCAAGCGCAATACACTAACGAAGCACAGTCTATACTACAGAGAGACTCTGGAAACAGCTGACTACTAGTGGAGGTTAGCTGCCATCCAGTGGCTGAAAGTATAACTCACCCATTAACCATTGCTTGAAGAGCTAAAGAAATACAACACGGACCTCTGTCTCATGAGTACATCAAAGGTTATCAATTATTTACACTTACTGTCTCATATTTACAAAGAAGACAGAATGGTGAGAAAGCTACGGAATGCTTTAATGAAAGAGAAGCCGGTCTTCTCTTTTCCAATTCTAACCCATAAGAAACTTGTCTTTATGTTCCGATGATCTCCCTTTCAAAAATTTCCAATTTAGACATTTTCTCTATCTACATCATATGATCCAAGTTAAATAATACAATAATTATAAATAATAAAATATATCTTACTGTGTGGAAGATGGTACATTGAAGAGGCAAAAACTTTTATCTCAGTCTTTAAAGAGGAAAATATGTAAATATATCCATATAGTAATCCCAATATTGATAGTTACATAGTGAATTCTTTGAATTGATTTTGATCATTTTCTCTCATTTAAAATGTAACAGCATCTTTTCTTTAAGATCATTAACCGCTTTTAAGTAATTCCAATACCTGTATTTTAAAATATACTTTATTTTTTATTATGAAAATAATAAAAATTGATTGGAAAATAGAAAAAAAATCACCATAATATGGACACTGTTAACATATATTCTTCTACTCTATGAGCAATAAATATTCTAGCTCCCATTTTCTTAAAAATAAAATACACATATGCATATGTCTATATGTACATACACCTTTATTTTTAGTTTAAAATGTATCATGTATGTGTTCTCATATGATTGAATATTCTTCAAAATATGATCTCATGATTGCATATCATATTGATTACACAGCCCTTGATTAATGTAGCCAATTTTTTTTTTTACTTTTAGATTGGTTCCAATTTTTCACTATTATAAATAACAGTATAATGGATATCCCTGCATACAAATCCTTGGTATAAATCTCTACTTATTAATTTCAATAAATTATTATAAAATTCATCTCTCCAAAATTATACTCTTTGGTTTCCATTAGAAATTTAATGTAATTTTGTTCACTTCACATATATGATAGATGAGAAATAGTAAGTTGCTGTTATCTTCTGGCAAGTTTAATTTGCAAGTCTTTGACAAGTGAAGCTGAACATGTTAAAAATATTTACTGGGTATTTGTGTTTTGTTTTGTTTTGTTTTTATTTTTGTAAATTGCCTGTTCATGTCCCTTCCTATTTTTCTTCTGATAATTTTCTTTCCATTGATTTTATTTTTGAGACTGGATAAAGATACAGCACACATCCAGAAAAAGGAATAGGTGCTTCGATATTACTCTCATATGGAGTAGAATTAAAGACAAAGGCATTAAAGATTTGGACCAAGACAACCATTTTATTTTTGTAAAAAGTATAATTTACTATGAATATATAGTAGCTATGTGCCAAAAACCAGTACTAAAATAAAATAAGCAAAATCTGTTAGAATTACAAGTAACATTAACAGAAAAACTATAGTTAAAGGATGTTCTAATAGAATGTTTTAATAGGAATATATTAAACCTTATAATCTCCCCCAAATTATTATCTTACAGTGCCATAGTTAACAAAATTAATCATTTATTAGAACACACAAAACCTTAATGCATTTTAAAGAGCAGTCACACAAGTCACAAGCTCCTACAATGTTATGTCAGAAATTAATCATGAAGGAAGTTTATGTTTCTCAACAGCTTTCTTTTTCTTTTTTTTTGAGATGAAGTCTCACTCCGTCACCCAGACTGGAGTGCAGTGATGCGATCTCAGCTCACTGCAACCTGCGCCTCTCAGGTTCAAGCAATTCTCCTGCCTCAGCCTCCCGCATAGATGGAATTACAGGCATGTGCCACCACGCCCAGCTAACGTTTGTATCTTTAGTAGACACAGGGTTTCACCACGTTGGCCAGGCCAGTCTCAAACTCCTGAACTCCAGTAGTTGGCCCGCCTCGACCTCCCAAAGTGCTGGGATTACAGGCATGAGCCTCTGTGCCTGGCTCTCAACGGCTTTTAAATTTAGAAGTTCTTCTTTGAGTCTTGGCAGAACTCCAAACTGCAAATACAGGCCATTTTGAATAAAATGAATCGCACTGAAGACTCCAGAAGACTGATAGAGAGGGAAGAGGCAGACAAGTGTGGATTCTCTCTCAGTCTTGGAGAATGCCAGGTGGTGAAGGTCGGGAGAGATGCCCCTCATCAGACCAAGTTAGCCAAACCAGCCCCGAGTCAGAACCTGGCTTCACATCTTCATGCCATGAGTGCCGGTCCCTTTTCAGACCAGCCTAGCGCCCAGGACAGTGGGGTCCTTGAGAAAAGAGGTGGGGCCACCAAGGCAGAGAAAAGCTGGGATCTGGAGATGGTTTTACCCCCGTGGGTCTCCCTCGTCATTCTTTATCCCAAGTCCTCTCCTTGGAATTCTGTGTGAGTTCTATCAAGATTCCTCGGCTGGGCACGGTGGCTCACACCTGTAATCCCAGCACTTTGGGAGGCTGAGGCAGGCAGATCACCTGAGGTAAGGAATTTGAGACCAGCCTGACCAACATGGAGAAACCCCGTCTCTACTAAAAATACAAAATTAGCCAGGCGTGGTGGCGCATGCCTGTAATCCCAGTTACTCGGGAGGCTGAGGCAGGAGATTCGCTTGAACCGGGGAGGTGGAGTTGCAGTGAGCCGAGACTGCGCCATTGCACTCCAGCCTGGGCAACAAGAGTGAAACTCTATCTCAAAAAAAAAAAAGATTCCTCATGACTGAGTCCAGGAAAAACACCCCCAGAACTGGACTCACTCCCAGCTACAGTCAAAATGCAAAGGCAAGAATAGAAAAGGAGTGTTCTGTTTCCAGCAGGGTGAGGGGAGCGCTTTTTCCTTAAAAAAAAAAAAAAAAGATCCAAATCTTTAGTTTTTGATTTAGCACGCTGCAGAAGTTCTTTCAATCCCAGGAGATTTTTAAAAATTTGTCGAGTTTAAGTTACGCGGGTGGAGCAAATGCAAGAAGCAAGGTGAGGAGAGATGAGGTGGACCCTGCTGTGTTACAGCGAATGTGAGAAGGTGCACGGATGAGTGAACCCCAACACTAGAGGGGTGAACACTAGGCACTGATGGGCTCACATCGTCTTGCTGGGGTATGATGGAAATCAGCATCCCATTTTCAGAATTTCTACTCTCCGGGTTGGCAAACTATGGTTCATGTGCAAAATCTGGCCCATTGTCTATTTTTGTAAGCAAAATGTGATTGGAACACAGCCGTATTTATTCATTTCTGTATTGCCCATGGCTGCGTTCATGCTACAATGGCAGACTTGAGCAGTTACAACTGAGAGCTGCAAAGTCTGTCATACTTATTTACCTGGTCCTGTACAGAAAAATTCACTGGCCTCTGGTCTAAACCAACATCACACACAACTTGGCTGTGCCTCTCTTCTTACATCAGCACAGGGGAACCCCTGGCCGAGGCACAGCCCGGCTCCGTGCTCACTTCCCTGGGAGTCCCTCAGTATCCCTCCTCCCACACCCACCCCCTCCCCGTGGCTACTCCACACGCACCACGCCTCACTTACTCATCCACAACCGGCCTCACGCTCAGCACGTAGGTGCCCACGTGTGCCCACTTCCATGGGGTCATCTTTTTGATACCGAGTACTGTGAGATGGGATTGGGCTCAGTTCCACAAGCAGGGAGAAGAACTGGAAATAGGCTGCAATAGCTTCCTATCATTCCCCCTACCTTCTTTGGTATCCCGAAAGCCTCTGAAATCTCCACTCTTTCTCCAACCTCCAAGGAAAGAAAGAAATTGGAATGAGAATTCCCCAGGCCCAGTTCTGCTGTGGGCAGATTTCTTCGAGTCAGGAAAGGCAGGTGAGGAAGAAGCCTCTTCGCTGAATAAGTTTTTCTATACCTCCCTCCCTCAACCACTTTCCAGTTCTTTTTTGTATATATTTAATAATATAAAAATCATCTTTTTAAAATAAAAGACAGCATTACTATACCCATTTTCCAGATGAGGAAGCTGAGAGTGAGAAAGGCAAAGTACGTTTCCAGTATGTGTAATTTTTAACAAAAGTGAGTGTTCCTACTGCCATCGTCCAAATGAGGAAACTCAGAGATAAAAAGGGAAAGCGAGCCAGGCACGGTGGCTCACGCCTGTAATCCCAGCACTTTGGGAGGCTGAGGTGGGCAGATCGCCTGAGGTTAGGAGTTCAAGACCAGCCTGGCCAACATGGTGAAACCCCATCTCTACTAAAAATACAAAAATTAGCCAGGTGTGGTGGCGGGCACCTGTAGTCCCAGCTACTCAGGAGGCTGAGGCAGGAGAATGGCTTGAACCCTGGAGGCAGAGGTTGCAGTAAGCTGAGATCGCACCACTGCACTCCAGCCTGGATGACACAGCAAGACTCCTGGAAAAAAAAAAAAAAAAAAGGTACAGTAACGTGACTCATTCAAAGCTCACAGACAAAATGATCCCATCTTCACTACATAGCATTATGAGCCTCTGAGGGAGATGCGTCCCTCATTCCTCCTACTAATCCTTGATGCTCAACTCCCTCCCAACCTGACCCAAAGCTTCCTCCTTCAAGAAGGCTGCCTTGATTGATACTCTCTCCTGACCTGGGTACTCCTCTACACAGAACTCAATCATTGGAATTTTTATTATTTGTTTATATCATTTTAATTGTATCTGTTTGTGCTTTGCTTTCAGTGCAAAGCAGGTGCCAGTGCATATATATACTTTTTGAGGTTTTCTTTATTATTAATAGCTTTACTGAAGTATGCTTGATATACCAAAAAACTGTACATATTTAACATATACAATTTCATGAGTTTGGATATATGCATATACCCATGAAACCATCACCACAATGAAGGTAATAGATATATCCATTACCTTCAAAAGTTTCCTCATGCTTCTTTGTGGCTTTTCGTTTTGTTCTTATGTTTTTTGTGTGTGGTAACAACCCCGAACATGATTGATAAGCACCTGAATTATTGTATGTAAATTGAATTTTTTAATCAAATAATATTTTTATTTATATGACATAATGCAAGTTTTTCGCAGGAAACCAATGTGACTCTAAGAAATGATGAAAATCATGTTTTGATACCTTAGAAAACAGTAAGTTTCTCAAAAAAGCATTCAATATGCTGCAATTTTAGCATTATAGGACACATCTGTGTTTTCTAAAGATTCTTTTTGGATTGCCAGGAACCAAAAAACAACACTCTCATAAAACCCAGATGTTAAAGAGAAACTGAAACAGACACTTGTTAAAAATTTTAAGACATTTTATTCAAGCTACTGCAGTAGAGAAGACAGACCTCAGTACTGAGCTTAAGTCCAAATACAGCAAAAGCAGCTTGAGATTTTTAGCCAACGGGCAGGCATCAGTAGATGGAAAATTACTAAGAAGAATTTGATGAGATATCAAGTGTGGTGGGAAAGAAGAACTTGATTAGATATAAAGGGGATGGAAGGGATTCTCCCTAAACTGGCTTAGCAAGATTCCTGCTAAAACTGGGCTTGGCAGGCCAAGGACAGGGCCAAGAACTCAGCTAGTCAAAAAGAGGGGCCTGACAAATTTTGGTCAGGGAAAGAGTCCTTGTCACAAGTAATGGGAATTTAAGACACACAAGCAAAGACAAACTGTCCTGGCAGCTGTTCGGCCAGCCTCACAGATAAGTGCCACGTCCATCACACCCCACAGCGGCAGTGCATCCACAGTGGCCACGCCCCAAGAGCAGGGAGCATCTCCCTGCCCAAGTGCTCCACCATTTTGAGGACGAGCTACCTTCTTCCTCTCCCGGTGTTTATACTGTTCCTGTCACTGCTTGGTTCAGCCAGAGCTCCTGCTTGGTGTGAGACAAAGTAACAATCATAAAAAGCCATATTTGCTCATTTCTTCTTGCCAGAATACTTTCCCAAAGCCCCTGACTCTGAGATGACATACAACTCTCTAAAAACAAAAAGACGAACAAAGCAGAGCATATGGCCCCCCACGCCTCTTGCCTAAATCATCACGTTCCTTAAAAAGTAAATGACCTGGTCGGGTGCGGTGGCTCACGCCCGTAATCCCAGCACTTCGGGAGGATGAGGCAGGCAGACCACCTGAAGTCAGGAGTTGAAGACCAGCTTGGCCAACATGGTGAAACCCTGTCTCTACTAAAAATATAAAAATTAACTGAGTGTGGTGGCGTGCACCTGTAATCCCAGCTACTCGGGAGGCTGAGGCAGGAAGAATCGCTTGAACCCGGGAGGCGGAGCTTGCAATGAGCCAAGAGCACACCATTGCACCCCAGCCTGGGCAACAGAGCGAGACTCTGTCTCAAACTAAATAAATAAATAAATAAATAAATAAATAACCTAGTCTTGTTTTTTCCTACACGTCAGATAATGTCTGACAGGATTAGTAATTATACATCCATAATCTATAGCCAGATATACTCTTATACCCAAACATTAGTAAAAATTCCTCCCCCCGCCCTCCTCCCCCACAGTGGCACCATCATAGCTCACTACATCCTGGAACTCCTGGGCTCAAGCGATCCTCCTGCCTCAGCCTCCTAAGTAGACGGGACAACAGGTATGTGCCACCATGCCCGGCTAATTTTTATGTTTTTTGTAGAGATGTGATCTCTATCCTCCTATCCTCAAGTAATCCTGCCACCTCAGCCTCCCAAAGCGCTGGGATTACAGACATGCACCCCTGCACCCGACCACAAACTTTAATTCTGCTTCAGTATAACTTTTAAACAAGTCTATTATAATTTTACATGTACCAGTCCCTGGCCTACTACATAAGCAGTAGGCTAAAACACTGTCCACAGTAGTCTGATAGGACTGTTCCGCAGCTATAGGCCTTGGCCTACAGTCCTCAGTAAAACTTTTTTAAATAAAACTAACCTTAATTCTTTAAAAACTTGATTTTTTTTTCTTTAGCTGACAATCATGGCACCCCAGATAGGACTCAGGGCAGACAGCCCAGGGTCACCTAGAACACTGCAAGGACTGAACACCTTAGTACCAAAATGGGCCATTTGAGCCCCTCTGGCACCTCCATGGTTGCAAGTGACTGGGTGAGTCTCTCCTGAGGCTCAGACCTCCCACTTGGTTGATGGTCCAGGAATCAACTCCCAATGACTGGGCAAATGGCAGGAAAGGAGGTTACTGGAATGATACTGAAAAGGTACACAGGACCGACAGGAGGATCAGGCTTAGAAACCACATGGGAACCAAGAGGGGCTAGAGGCAGAGAGATCGCCCAAGGTCACGCAGGAGGACACGGACTCCAGCTGTGCTTGACTCTCAGCCCTGCCTCAGTGGCCACCAAAATTGGGCTGTAAGTAGCCTCGACCTTAGATCAATCCCTCCTGATCCCAAGTCCCAGATCAGAGGACCCAAGCGAAGTCCCTGAACCATGGCAGTGGCCATAGGATTGGAGATGAGATAGAACTGGCAGAACCTGGTGGCTGAGCAGAAGGTGGGGATACAAAGATCTGAGGGCAATGCCAAGGTGTGTTCAAAGACATATGCAGTATCTGAAGTAGGATCAGGAATGAGAAGAGAAAATAGTGAAAATACTGTGAATTAAGCAGATAAATGCCTTTGGGCCCCAGGACCCTTTCTCATTTCTCACCACAAATCTCCTCTCTGTTGTCCCCTTTGTACCAGATAGTAATACCTTCAATGTCCGAAACGTACCATGTGGCTCCCAATACTGTGTTCTGTGAAAAATCCCTCCACCTCATCCACTGGGGAAGCTCCTGTTCTTTGCTGCCAACTTGGTTACTACTTACTCCTTCATGGTGCTTTCCCTAATGCCAGTCCCTCCCCTCCATTATCACAGTCTTCCATTCTTACACACAGCACCCAAGAAAGTCAACATGTGTTTCTATAACTCTCTCCCATTCTACCAGAATGAGCCCCTCAAGTGTTTATTATTGAGAGGGCATTAACAATATTTTAAAACCTATATGTTAATAAAAATTGATATGTAAGTCAACAGACAAATCTTTTATTAATGTCTTCCCTTTTCTTCTCTAGATAAACTGGACGTGACTGACAAGCACCTGAATTATTGTATGTAAACTGAGTTCTTTGAAATAAAATAATATTTTTATTTGCATGTCATAATGCAAGTTTTTCACAGGAAACCAATGTGACTCTAAGGAATAATGAAAAATCATGTTCTCATACCTTAGAAAACAATAAGTTTCTCATAAAACATTTAAACTATATATAGAACAACTAACAAAGTCTTATGTTTCACATATCATCCCAAAAGACATGCTTTGTTTAAGGCATTATTTGGCATAGAGAACTGCATCAGTGCATCAGTCTCTTCCAACCAATCTCCTCCATTAATTTGACAGTCATCCAGTGGCAGTCCTGGAGAATTTCTCTTTAGTATCAGTTATATTCTTCACGGGGCTGGATGTTCACCCAGTTCCTCCTGAATTAACAGCAAATATATTCAAAAAGGTCCTAGCCCTCCTATTACTGATATTTTTATATATTCAAAATCTTCACTAACAACTGTGGTGAGCTGAATATTATTATTTTATTTTTATTTTTTATTTCAATAGGTATTTGGAGAACAGGTGGTTCCATGGATATCAAGGATACCAAGGATCCGTAGACACCAACAGATGTAACCACAGATACCACTGGTTACATGGATAAGTTCTTTAGCGGTGATTTCTGAGATTTTGGTGCACCCATCACCTGAACAAAGTCTTTTATCCCTCACCCCTCTCCCATCCTTTCCAAGTCCTTAATGTCCATTGTGTCATTCTTATGCCTTTGCATCCTGATAGCTTAGCTCCCATTTACAAGTGAGAACATATGATGTTTAGTTTTCCATTCCTGAGTTACTTCACTTAGAATAATGGTCTCTAATTCCATCCAGGTTACTGCAAATGCCATTATTTTGTTTCCTTTTATGGCTGAGTAGTATTCCATGGGGTGTGTGTGTTTGTGTGTGTGTGTGTGCGCGCGTGCATGCGCACGCGTATACATATCTCACATTTTCTTTATCCACTCATCGTTTGATAGGCATTTGCGCTGGTTCCATATTTTTGCAATTGTGAATTGTACTATTATAAACATCTATGTGCAAGTATCTTTTTTCGTATAATAACTTCTTTTCCTCTGGGTAGACACCCAGTAGTGGGATTACTGGATCAAATGGTAGTTCTACTTTCAGTTTCCTACGGAATCTTCACACACTGTTTTCCATAGTGGTTGTACTGGTTTACATTCCCACGGGCAGTGTAAAAGTGTTCCCTTTTCACCACCTTCCCGCCAACATCTATACTTTTTTGGTTTTTTGATTATGGCCATTCTTGTGGAAGTAAGGTGGTATCACATTGTGGCTTTGATTTGCATTTCCCTGATCATTAGTGATGTTGAGCATTTTTTCATGTTTTTTGGCTGTTTGTGTATCTTCTTTTGAGAATTGTCTATGTCCTTAGCCCACTTTTTGATGGGATTGTTTGATTTTTTTTCTTGATGTTTCGTTCGAGTTCCTTGTAGATTCTGGATGTTAGTCCTTTGTTGGATACATTGTTTGTGAAGATTTTCTCCCACTGTCCGTTTACTCTGCTGATTATTTCTTTTGCTGTGCTGAAGCATTGCTTTTTTGTTTTTTGCTTTTTGCTTTTTGTTTTTTGAGACAGTCTTGCTCTATCACCCAGGCTGGAGTGCAGTGGTGTGATCTCAGCTCACTGCAACCTGCACCTCCTGGATTCAAGTGATTCTCGTGCCTCAGCCATCCAAGTTGTTGGGATTACAGGTGTGCACCACCACACCCAAATAATTTTTGTATTTTTAGTAGAGACAGAGTTTTGCCATGTTGGCTAGGCTGGTCTCAAACTCCTGACCTCAAGTGATTCACCTGCCTCAGTCTCCCAAAGTCTGGGAATTACAGCCATGAGCCACTGCACCTGGCCTAGAAGCTTTTTGGTTTAACTAAGTCCCATCTATTTATCTTTGTTTTTGTTGCGTTTACTTTTGGATTCTTGATCATGAAGTCTTTGCCTAAGTCAATGTCAAGAAGGGTTTTTCCAATGTTATCTTCTAGAATTTTTATGGCTTCAAGTCTTAGATTTAAGTCTTTGATCCATCTTGAGTTGATTTTTGTGTAAGGTGAGAGACGAGGATCCAGTTTCATTCTTATACATGTGGCTTGCCAATTATCCCAGTACCATTTGTTGAATAGGGTGTTCTTCCCTGCTTTATGTTTTTGTTTGCTTTGTAAAAGATCAGCTGGCTGTAAGTATTTGGCTTTATTTCTGGGTTCTCTGTTCTGTTTCATTGGTCTATGTGCCTACTTTTATACTAGTACCATGCTGATTTGATGACCATAGCCTTATAGTATAGTTTGAAGTTGGATAATGTGATGCCTCCAGATTTACTCTTTTTGCTTGGTCTTGCTTTGGCTATTTGGCTCTTTTTTGGTTCTATGTGAATTTTACTATTGCTTTTTCCAATTCTGTGAGGAATGATGGTGGTATTTTGATGGGAATTGTGTTGAATTTGTAGATTGCTTTTGTCCAGATGGTCATTTTCACAATACTGATTCTACCCATCCATCAGCATGGGATGGGTTTCCATTTGTTTGTGTTGTCTGTGATTTCTTTCAGTAGTGTTCTGTAGTTTTCCTTGTAAAGATCTTTCACCTCCTTGGTTAGGTTTACTCCTGAGTATTGTATTTCTTTTTTTTTTTTTTTTCTTTTTTTTTTGCAGCTATTGTAAAAAGGGTTGAGTTCTTGATTTGATTCTCAGCTTGGTCGCTGTTGGTGTAGAGCAGTGCTACTGATCTGTGTACATTAATTTTGCATTCTGAAGTTCTGCTGAACTCATTTATCAGTGCTAGGAGCTTTTTGGATGAGTCGTTCGAGTTTTCCAAATATACTACCATATCATCAGAGAACAGTGACAGTCTGACTTCATTTATACTGATTTGGATGCCCTTTCTTTCTTTCTCTTGTCTGACTGCTCTGGCTAGGATTTCCAGTACTATGTTGAATAGAAGTGGTGAAAGTGGGCATCCTTGTCTTGTTCTAGTTCTCAGGGGGAATGCTTTCAACTTTTCCCTGTTCAGTATAATGTTGGCTGTGGGTTTGTCGTAGACGGCTTTTATTACCTTAAGGTATGTTCCTTCTATGTCATTTTTGCTGAGGGTTTTAATCATAAAGGGATGCTAAATTTTGTCCAATGCTTTTTCTGCATCTACTGAGATGATCATGTCATTTTTCTTTTTAATTCTGTTTATGTGGTATATCACATTTATTGACTTGCATATGTTAAACCATCCCTGAATCCCTGGTATAAAACCTAATTGATCATGGTGGATTATCTTTTCGATATACTGTTGGATTCGGTTAGCTAGTACCTTGCTACAGATTTTTGCATCTATGTTCATTAGGGATATTGGTCTGTAGTTTTCCTTCTTTGTTATGTCCTTTCCTGGTTTTGGCATTAGGCTGATAGTGGCTTTACAGAATGATTTAGGGAGGATTCCCTCTTTCTCTAACTTTTGAAATAGTGTCAATAGGACTGATATCAATTCTTCTTTGAATGTCTGATAGAATTCAGCTGTGAATGAATCCATCTGGTCCTGGAATTTTTTTTGTTGGCAATTTTTTTATTGCCATTTCTATCTCAGTGCTTGTTATTGGTCTGTTCAGAATTTCTTTTTCTTCCTGGTTTAATCTAAAAGATTTGTATATTCTTAGGAGTTTATCCATCTGCTCTAGGTTTTCTAGTTTGTGTGCATAAAGGTATTCATAGCAGCCTTGAATGATCTTTTGTATTTCTGTGGTATCAGTTGTAACATTTTCTGTTTCATTTCTGAGTTTATTTGGATCTTCTCTATTCTTTTCTTGATTAATCTCACTAATGGTTTATCAACTTTGTTGATCTTTTCAAAGAACCAGGTTTTTGTTTCATTTATCTTCTGTAACTTTTTTGTTTCAATTTCATTTAGTTCTGCTCTGATCTTGGTTATTTATTTTCTTCTGTTGGTTTTGGGTTTGGTTTGTTCTTGTTTATCTAGTTCCTTGAGGTGTGATCCTAGATTATCTATTTGTGCTCTCTCAGACTTTCTGCTGTGGGCATTCAGTGCTAGGAACTTTCCTCTTGGCACCACTTTTGCTGGATCCCAGAGGTTTTGTCACTATTATCTTTCACTTCAATGAATTTTTTAATTTCCATCTTGATTTCATTGTTGAACCAATGATCCTTCAGGAGCAGGTTATTTAATTTCCATGTATTTGCATGGTTTTGAGGATTTCTTTTAGAGTTGATTTCCAATTTTATTCCACTGTGGTCTGAGAGAGTACTTGATATAATTTCAATTTTCTTGAATTTATTGAGATTGTTTGTGGCATATCATATGGTCTATCTTGGAGAATGTTCAATGTGCTGATGAATAGAACAGTTGTTGGGTAGAATGTTCTGATAATGTCCCTCTGTCATTTTTAACTGTTGTTGCTTTAAAGTCTATTTAAAGTTATTCCTGCTCGCTTTTGGTGTTCATTTGCATGGAATATCTTTTTCCACCCCTTTACCTTAAATGTATGTGAGTCCTTATGTGTTAATGAGTCTCTTGAAGACAAGAGATACTTGGTTGGTGGATTCTTATGCATTCTGCCATTCTGTATCTTTTAAGTGGAGCATTTATGCCATTTACATTAGTATTGAGAAGTGAGGTACTATTCTATTAATTGTGCTAGTTATTGCCTGAATACCTCGTTGGTTTTTTTCATTGTGTTATTGTTTCATAGGTCCTGTGAGATTTATGTTTTACAGAGGTTCTATTTTGGTGTATTTTGAGGATTTATTTCAAGATTTAGTGCTCCTTTTAGCAGTTCTTGTAGTGCTGGCTTGATAGTGGTGAATTCTCTCAGCATTTGTTTGTCTGAAAAAGACTGTATCTTTCCTTTTCATTTATGAAACTTAGTTTCACTGAATACAAAATTCTTGGCTGATAATTGTTTTGTTTAAGGAGGCTAATGACAGGACCCAATCCCTTCTAGGTTATAGGTTTCTGCTGAGAAATCTGCTGCTACTCTGATAGGTTTTCCTCCGTAGGTTACTTGATGCTTTTGCCTCACAGCTCTTAAGATTCTTTCCTTCATCTTGACTTTAGATAACCTGATGACTATCCTAGGTGATGATCTTTTTGCGATGAATTTCCTGGATGTTCTTTGAGCTTCTTTTATTTGGATGTCTAGCTCTCTAGCAAGACCAGGGAAGTTTACCTCAACTATTCCCTTAAATATGTTTTCCAAACTTTTAGATTTCTCTTCTTTCTTGGGAACACCAATTATTCTTAGGTTTGGCTGTTTAATATAATCCCAAACTTCTTGGAGGCTTTGTTCATTTTTTTTTTCTTTGTCTTTGTCCAATTGGGTTAATTCAAAAGCCTTGTTTTCAAGCTCTGAAGTTCTTTCTTCTACTTGTTTTATTCTATTGCTGAGACTTTCCAGCGTATCTTTCATTTCTCTAAATGTGTCCTTCATTTCCAGAAGCTGTGATTGTTTCCTATTTAGGCTATTTCTCTGGAAATTTTTATCCTGTATCATTTTTTGATTTAAGTTGGTATTCACCTTTTTCTGGTACTTCCTTGAGTAGCTTCATAATTGACCTTCTGAATTCTTTTTCTGGTAATCCAGTGATTTCTTCTTGGTTTGGATCTATTGCTGATAAGCTAAGGTGATCTTTTAGGGGTGTTAAAGAAACTTGTTTTGTCATATTACCAGAATTGCTTTTCTGGTTCCCTCTCATTTGGGTAGACTATGTCAGAGAAAAGATCTGGGGCCCAAGGCCTGCTGTTCAGATTCTTTTGTCTCACTGCGTGCTCCCTTGATGTGGTGTTCTCCCCCTTCCCCTAGAGATAGGGCTTCCTGAGAGCCGAACTGCAATGACTGTTATTTCTCTTCTGGGTCTAGCCACCCAGTGGATCTACTAGGCTATGGTCTGGTACTGGGGAGTGTCTGCAAAGGGTCCTGTGATGTGATCCATCTTCAGGTCTCTCAGCTGTGGATACCAGCACCTGCTCCAGTGGAGGTAGCAGAGGAGTGAAGTGGATTCTGTGAGGGTCCTTGATGGTAGTTTTGCTCAATGTGCTGGTTTTGTGTTGGTTGGCTTTAGTCGGGAGGTGCTGCTTTTAAGACCGCATCAGCCGTGGTAGTATAGGGAGGATACAAGCTTACCCTAGGGTCTCCTGGATATGTATTAGGATTTCTCAGGTGGTGGGCAGGGCCATAGAGCTCCCAAGAGATTCTTTTGTCTCCAGCTACCAGGGTGGGTAGAAAAAGACCATCAGGTGGGGGCAGGGTTAGGCGTGTCTGAGCTCAGACTCTCCTTGGGCAGGGCTTGCTGTAGCTGCTATGGAGGATGGGGGTGTGGTTCCCAGGCCAATGGAGTTACATTCCCAGGGGGATTATGGCTGCCTCTCCTGTGTCATGCAGGTCGCCAAGGAAGTGAGGAAAAGCCAGCAGTGACAGGCCTCACCCAGCTCCCACGCAGCTCGAAAGCCAGTCTCACTCCTACCGTGGCCCCCCAACAGCAGCAAGTCTATTTCCAGGCAGCCAGTGAGCAGGCTAAGAACTTGTCTCAGGCTACAAGCCTCCCTGCTGAGAAAGCGAGCGGGGCTGTCAGGTTCCATGCCTCCCCACCTGGCCCAGTTTCTACGCTCATAGCTGCACTCCCCATTTCGCCCCTTCCCCGGCATTCTGTCCAGGAAACTTCACATTTGATCAAAACTGTTACAAAGTTCAGCTGGAAGATTCCGTCTCCCTGTGGTCTTTCCCCAGTTCCACTGGCAGCTCTCTCCAAGGACCTCTGTGAAACAAAGTCAGGAATGGCTTCCCTGGGGACTAAGAGTGCCCACAGGACTCTTACCGCTGCTTCCTCTGCCTCTACATTTCACTTGCTCTCTCAATTCATCTCAGCTCTGGGTAAGGTCAAATCCTTCTCCCGTGAGCTGGACCTTCAGGTTCCCCAGGGAGGATGAGTGTTCGGGAGCAGGCTTTCCCCCTCTCACACTTTGGGCACTCGGAGTTTCTCAGCTGTCTCACGGAGCCTGCAGCAGCGAGCCACTTCCTTCAAAGGGTCTGTGGCTTCTCTCAGCTTTCCTGGTATGTCCCTGCAGTAGTTCTTGGAGCAAAAGTTCATGAAGTGAGTCTCCACATGCTGCTCTGTCCATTCGAGTGGGAGCTGCAAGTTAATCCTGCCTCCTATCTGCTATTTTTTTAGACTCTGAACATTATTATTTTGTCCCCCAAAAAAATGCCCATGTTCCTGGGCAACATAGCAAGACCCCATCTCTAAAAATAAATAAATGTTTTTTAAAATGTCCATGTTCTAATCTTGGAAGCCTGTGACTATACTGTAACCTTACATGACAAGAGGGGCTTAGCAGATTGAATAGATTAAGGATTCAGTGAGGCGGAGAGGATCCTGGATTATCCAGGTGGGCCTCATGTAATCACAAGGATCTCCATAAGTGGAAGACAGGAGAGGCAAGTTCAGAGAAAAGTTGATGTGATAAAAGAAGGGCTGTTGCAGCAATGCCAGGGGGAAGCCAGGAGCCAAGGAATTCAGATGACCTTGAGAAGCTGAAAAAGGGACAGAAACGATTCTCTCCTAGAAGTTCCAGAAGGAATGCCTGCCAGCATTTTGATTTCAGCCCAGTAAAACTGACTTTGGACTTCTGCCCTCTAACCACTATATAAGAATAAATGTGGGCTGCTTTAGGTCACCAAGTTTGTTACAGTAAGAATATGAAACTAACATAACCACTAAGTCTTTGAGAGTGTTTGTTGCCACGTCATAATTCATAAGCTCGAACCCATGAGATGGGTGTGTTCGGGGAGAGCCCTGCAACTGAGCTGCTCCTCTTCTGCTGTGGCTTCAACTACTTTCTCTGTGCTTCAGTTTCCTCATTTGTAAAATGGAGAGGAGGAGGATGTTAATTATAGGACCCAAATGAGTTAATCTTCTTTTAGAAAACCCTTGGCACACAGTAGTGAGATATGGATATATATAGTCATGTAGAGATATACATTGTGCAAGTTGTCAAAATCAAAATGGAGTCATTTATGTTAAAAAATAAAAAATAAAAAAACTTGGCAAATAGAACCAAAGAAGGCCATAAACAGAAGGTTCTCGTGTGTGAATACCCGATGGCAAGAACAACCACAAAAGACTCTGAAAAATCTACAACCTTGCATAAAAGCCATTGCAACCTCAAAATACTTCTGCAAGGACATCTGTCCAGCAACTGCCTGTCTGACTTCCGACTGATGCCACTCTTCTTATTAGTCCATGTGGCCAAGGATAATTATCTAAAAACAATTATGTAATCATCCTCACTTTTCCTTTTAAAACTTTTGCCCTCCTTTACCTTCCTGAATATGCACTTAGTTTATTATGCATGTGTATTCCCACTGAGATCCCTATTCCTAAATCAGCACCATTTTCTTTTTTCTTTCCTTTATTTTAATTAGTTTTGTTTTTTGTTTTTCGTGTGGTTTTTTTTTGTTTTTTTTGTTTTTTTGTTTTTTTTAGATAGGGCCTCACTCTGTCACCCAGGTTGGAGTGCAGTGGTGCGATCTTGAGTTACTGCAACTTCTGCCTCCCGGGCTCAAGCAATTCTCCCACCTCAAGTAGCTGGGACTACAGGTGAGCACCACCACCTGTAATTTTTTGTATTTGTTGTAGAGATGGGGTTTCACTATGTTGCCCAGGCTGGTCTCGAACTCCTGGACTCAAGCAATCTGCCTGCCTCGGCCTCCCAAAATGCTGGGATTACAGGCATAAGCCATCATGCCCAGCAACATCATTTTCTTTTAGAGAATTTCCCTCTCTATTATTTGGATTGACAACACATATTCATTAATACCTGTGATAGGATGGCATTTGATGGGTTTTCATGAACTTGTCCCATTTAATCAAGGTAAAGTTCAATAGGGATGGTGAAAAGGGAGATTTCCTGGCCCAAAACTACCTCCTATAAGTCCCATCCGTCCTTCTCTATGTCCTTCATGTCCAGGGAGGTTGAAACATTGAACTGGTGCCTGCATGATACCCTTTGCTACTCACCCTCTTTTCCTGGCTTTCTATATCCAAAGTCCTAGACAGACTACAATTTCTATGAGTTGGCAGCCACAGCTTCACAGGCCTTAATGAGCATCTTTGCCCATTAAGGTTCCACTACTACCACCACTACTCCCCCACTGCCTCTGAGCCCACCTTGCCAGGAGGAGACACATGATGGCTCAGAAGCCATGGAAAGCTGGTATTGGTGGCCAGGAGGCTGGTAGGAACCAGGGCAGCCCTATAGCACGATGTTCCAGGGCTTCTCAAGAGCTGGGGAGTATTGATGAGGCACAGATGGCCCTCTGGAGTCCACAGGGTGAGGGAGCAAATACAGTGGCAGGCATCCAGGAGGCAGAATTGTAGGGGCGTTGATGAACTTGGGCACTGTATTAGTCCATTTTCATGCTGCTGATAAAGACATAGCTGAGACTGGGCAATTTCAAAAAGAAACAGGTTTACTCGACTTACAGTTCCACACGGCTAGGGAGGCCTCACAATTATGGCAGAAGGTGGAAGGAGTGTCTCACATGGCGGCGGCAAGAAGGAGAATAAGAGCCAAGCAAAACGGTTTTTTCCTTATGGAGACTTATTCACTACCACAAGAGCAGTACAGGGGAAACCGTCCCCATGATTCAATTATCTCCCACTGGGTCCCTCCCACAACATGTGGGAATTATGGAAGTAAAATTCAAGATGAGATTAGGGTGGGGACACAGAGCCAAACCATATCTGGCACCAACAAACAGATGCCATCCCATAGCTCTGTGCCAGGATTAATTTAGTCCTTACACTGTGGATGACTGAGGAATTTAAAGGATCCCAAGTGAGAAGACAGAATAGACAGGGCAAAAATGGGGTATTTAAGGGTTCTGAGACAGGGTTTACTTACCATATGGAATGAAAGTATTCAACTTTCCAACAATTAGTATGGCTGTACCAGTACATATCTGATGAATTTCAGCCTTATATAAATTTCTGTTTTGCAGTCTTCAGTGTCTAGTGGATACTGAAGATTGGCTCACTCAACATGCATTCTAATACATTTCTAGTATTTGTGTTATTTTGTATCATACTAACCTGTAGCTAAAAACTACATTTCCCAGACTCCTGTGCAGCTATCTTGCATTTAGGGTTCCATATATAATTTTGGCCCTCCAGTCAGCTAAACTTGCACAAGATTTTGAATTAGAACTAAATTCTGCCAGGCACAGTCGCTCACACCTGTAATCCCAGCACTTTGGGAGGCCAAGGCAGGAAGATTGCTTGAGCCTAGGAGTTCGAATCTGCAGTGATCATGCCACTGCACTCCAGCCTGAGAAATAAAACAAGACTCTGCCTCTAAAAAAATTTTTTTAAAACAAGAACTAAGTTCTGAGGAGAGAGATACAGTGTGAGACACTGAAGTCCAAGTCCAAGATAATCACAAGCACACTTTGTCCTAGATTTAGTTAAAACTAACATAAGGGAATGCATTAGAATTATGAAAATAATTCTTTGTGCAAGAAATTAAGGGTAAGCCATATGGGCTTTTTCTTACTAGATACCATAGTTCCCCCTTATCCACAGTTTCACTTTCCTCAGTTGCCTGCAGCCAACAGTTGTCCAAAAATATTAAATGGAAAATTCCAGAAATAAACAATCCATAAGTTTTAAATTGCACACTATTCTGAGTAGCATGATGAAATCTCACTCACATTTGTACTGTGTCCCAGCCAGGAGGTGAATCATCCCTTTGTCCAGTGTACCTGTGCTGTATACACTACCTGCCCGTCCATCACTCTGCAGCTTTCCGGGTTAACATCTTAAACCATCTCAGAAAGGGAGAGCATAATACAGTAAAATGTCTTGAAAGAGAGAGGCCACACTTAACTTTTATTAAAGTATATTGTTATAATTATTCCATTTTATACTAAGTTATTGTTAATCTCTTATTGCGTCTAATCTGTAAAATGAACTTTATCATAGGTATGTATGTATAGAAAAAAAAAGTGTATATATACAGGATTTGGTCCTATCTGTGGTTTCAGGCATCCACTGAGGGTCTTGGAATATATTCCCGGAGGATAATGCGGGATTACTGTATTCATGCAGTTACAAAGACTTCATACCACCTGATGCAAGTGACTTCATCACCTATGAAAAATAACGTTTATATAAATAATAAAAATAAAAATAACATAAAATATATTGGTTCGATTACATAGAACTTCAAGGTATTTTCTGGACAGTAAAAGTATTAAAATTCAAACGTATTTTTTCTCAATTCCCTAACCTTGAATGGTGTGTCACTAAACTATTTTTAGACTTCTCCACAAGGTGGGGCTACTTTCAAGCGATTCTGTTGCTAAGGAGGGACGCATAGGTGTTTTGGAAATGTTTCATTACAGTGTCACCCCTGTTAGCAGTCTTGGTAGGAAGGCTTATTAACTGCAACTCTCAGAATCACTGGGAAAGGAGCTGTAGTCAATATTTCCAGCATCCTTTTAGGAGCTGTAACTTCTCAGCCTCTGCTTGTCCATGCAATGATCGCTCAGGTGGAGGCCTGCCCACGACATCTCCCTGGTTCTCTGGGAACTCACTGGAAAAGCCACTGTGAAGGACGTCCCCGGCTCCTTTCTCAGCCCATTCAGGCCACTCTAACACATTGCCATAGACTGAGTGGCTTACAAACAACAGAAATTCATTTCTCACTGCTCGGGAGGCTGGGAAGTCCAAGATCCTCTGCTCCCTCATTCTCAAACACCCCAAGCTGCTCCGAGTCTTGCAAACAGAACTTCCTAACTTTCCTCCCTCCCCTCAATTTTCCCCTCCTCCTCCCTCTTTCCTGGCTCTGACTGAATCCTCCCGCTTTCTTGCCTCACTGGTTCACTGCCAGACTAATAACTCCAATTTCTCCATTGAAGGCGGAGAGAATTTTCCAAGATCTCACGCACCAGCATTCTGGGTCCCAGCCCAGGATGCGATCCAACCCCAAATGGGATCCAACTGTACCTGGGCACATCTGGACATGAGAGATGAGCGGGGGAAGTCCTCGGTGGGGGCTGGGAGGGTTCATAAGAGTTGAATTACAGGAGGGTTTTGAAGAATTTTCCTCCCTTTATCTTATTTTGGCCACTAGGAAAGAGTCTCAAACAGGGGCCCAGGGGAGAATCATGAGAGGGAGAGAAAGAGAGGTGACTCTCCCAGAAAACATTCCAGGCCCTAAACCTGGTTCAGGCCTGACTCCCATGGGAAGAGGTAGTGTATATAAGCTCCACGGCGGACTCTGTGAGAGCTGAGTGGAACAGCAGGTGCAACTCTGAAGCCCAAGGGGCGAAGCATCATCCCTATGGAGGGGAGAATATGGAGCACTTTCACGCACAGACACACGGTGGCTTCAAGCTTGTAATAGCACCTGCCTCCGGCCGAGAGAGAGAGACCTCGCACCAGAGCCCAGCGCCCTTCACCGCCACTGCAGTGGTTAATTTCATGTGTCCGCTCAGTCAGGCATGGTACCCGGATATTTGGTGAAGCACTATACTCTAGATGCTGCTGTGAAGACATTTTTAGATGAGATTCACATTTAGATCAGTAGGCTTCTAGTATGGGAGATTACCCTCCAGAATGTGGCTGGACTTCTTCCAGTCAGCTGAAGGCCTTAATAGAACGAAGACAGAAGACCCCATGGTAGAGAGAACTCCAACTGCAGACTGTCTTTGGACTCAGGCTGCAACATCTACTCTCCGTGGTCTCCAGGCTCTGCGCGTCTATGTGTATATATGGGTGTATATACAGTCACATACCACATAATGACATTTCAGTCAACGATGGACCACACATATGACAATGTCCCATAAGATTATAATGCCATATGTTTACCGTGCCTTTTCTATGTTCAGATAAACAAATACTTAGCATTGCGTTACAGTTGCCCACAGTACTCAGTAACCTGCTGTTCAGGTTTGTAGCCCAAGAGCAATAAGCTACACTATACAGCCTAGGGATATGTAGGGTATAGCATCCAGGTTCGTAAATACACTCTATGATGTTCACATCATGATGAAATTGCCTAATGGCACATTTATCAGAATGTATCTCCATCATTAAGTGAATATGACTGTGTATGAGTATTTAGATATAAATACACATCCTAGTGATTCTGTTTCTCTAGAGAACCCTGGCTAATACAACGTCTGCCACCTGGTCCCACCACTCTACTCTCAACTAGCCAGCTTCCTCTGCCCTCCATTGCCTCCAAATTCCACTCAAAGTGAAAGCCAACATCTCCACGAAGGCCTTTAGAACCCCACCCCATTTACACAGATACCCTAGTTCCTTCCCCCTGCTGGACTCATCTCCTGGTCTCTCCTTGTGACTCCCTCCCACTACCTACACTCCCACCTAGGGCTTTCTGGCCCACTGTTCCCTTTGCAGCAGTGGCCTCTCCTATATGTGTATATGCCCAAAGCCTACGCGTCCGGCAAGTCCCTTCTCAAACATCACCTTCCTCATGAGGCCTACTCACCCACCTTATTCAAAATTTCAGTCGCCCCACCACACACACTTGAGGCTCCTTACCTTCTCCCTTCTTTCTTCCTATAACATGAACCATCTTCCAATACACAAACAAAATGTGTTGGTTTAATGCCATTGTCATCACCGTCAATTGGAACTTAAGCTTCCCCAGCACATGGATTTTTTTAGTTTCATTCACAATGTACCCCAGACTCCTAAAGCCGAGCCTGAAACATAGTAGTGACTCAACAACTACGCATGAAATCAATGACCCCCTCCTTGGTCCGACAACACTACCACCACCAGCCCCAGCGGCTCCCCTCTCGTCAAAATGCCTCTAAAGAATGCTTTCTATGACTTCCATTGCATTCTTCATTCTCTCTTGAATTCACACCAACCTGGCTGTTGTCCCCTCAGCCACATGGAAACAGCTCATCAAGGCACCAGGAACTTCATGTTGCTAAAGCGTATTGATCTTTGTCTTACTGATCAACTGCATTTGGCAAAGTTGATCCCCTCTTCTTGAAATGCCTTTTTCACTTCACCAGGACATTCCATCTCCTGACCCTGCACTGACCCGCTGGCTTCTCCTTCTAAGTCTCTCACCTCTCAGACTTCTAAGGTCATGTTGGCTCACAGCCCAGGCTTCAGCCCTTCTCCATTCACTCTGACTCCCAGGTGACCCCAATGAACCTCCAAATTCTTATCTCCAATCCTAACCATTCCTCCAACTCCAGACATGGATGTCCAACTCCCTGTTCTCTGTGGATGGCTCACACTCAGTCATCAAACTCAGCACCTCCCAAATCATGTACCATTTCCATCCCAAACCTGCTTCTCTCTCAGTCTTCCCCCTCCTTCCAGTGCTAAGGCAACCAGTCTTGTGGTCATCCTGTACTCTGCTTTCTCCCATCCCCCTTCACTTCTAACCTACCCTCAAACTCCACCATCTCTGCTGCAAAATACAACCCAAATCTGACCACCTCTTAGCTCATCCACCACTACCACTCTGAGCCAAGCCACCATCATCTCTCACCTAAACTACTGCAGTAGCACCAAAATAGTTCTATCTTTCCCCTTCCACTTTCCCACACAGAGACCAGAATTGTCCTTTCTGAATGGAGATCAGTTCATGTTCTTCCTCCTAGCCCCCATGATCGCCCCCATACCTCTCCTACTCCATCTCCTACCACTTTTCCTCCTTGCTCACTCCCCTCCAGGCACTCGGCCTCCCTCAGCTGTTCCATTAAGATGCCTAAGCAAGCTGAGGCCACAGGACCTTTGCATGTGATCTTTCCTCATCTTGGAACCCCATGTACCAGAGAGCGACATGATTCTCTCAAGTCCTTCAGGTCCCTGTTCAAATGCTCCCTTACCAGTGAGCCAACTTCTGATCCCCACGATATAAAGTAGCAAGCCCTGCCTCCCACCCACTCTCTGCAAGCTTCTCCAGCTCCCTTGCTTCACTTACTTTTGCCCACAGCCTTTGACATAGTATGTACTATCCCCACTAGAATGGAAGCTAAAGAGGGAAGGGTCTTGGTCTGTTGTGTTCACGGCTGTATTCCCAGCACCCAGAATAGCCCCTGTTTCATAGCAGGTGTTCAAAACATGTGTGTTGAGTGAAAATCCAGATGATTCAGATGTCAGTGGTCTAGGAAGCACATTTCTGGAGAAAATGCACTTGATCATGAGCTCTTTAAGGTCATGTATGTGTCTTGTTCACACTTGTGCCCCAGCACCCGGCACCACACCTGGCTTAGAGTGGAACATTGTTAAAGAGATTAAGGAGTGGATGGAGCTGAATGCCAGTTATTCCTCATGCCTCATACTTCCTTGTGGAGGAACTTCAGGTAGACTCACACTCCTGGCCTCTCTCCCCATCCCTTGCCTGCGGGAAGAAGCAAGGTAAGTGGATTTTTTTATTTGGAACTACAAAAGAAGTGAAACGTGCTGGCCCTCTCCCCCATCTTCCAAGCAGTTGCTGTCCGTCTGCTCTCATCGCTGCTACCAGGACAGCCCCTAAGAGGGAAGCTCCATCCATCCAGCTGGTGGGGATGTCTGAATGGCTGTAGACTTCTAATCAGCTTTATCAGCTTTATCAGTAATAACAGATCAATATCTTGACCTCTATCAGTCTGACATCATCTTGATCTCTGAATCCTTCCTGGTCAAAGAGGGGAAAGAAGCGTTACAGAAAAGTAAAACTGGAGGCCACAGTTTAGATGTACCCAAGGCCACCCACCCATAACTATGTGGCCAACACTGAAGTCATCCTGATTTCCACGAGATGCTACAAATGCTGGCTCTAATCATAACTGAAACACAAGACGTAAGCTGTATGTCCCTGTCAGCATGATTTGGTGAAATGAAACCAATCAGCGATAGACAAATCTGCCCTAACAATTCTACTTGCCCTAAAAAGAATGTTCATGTACAACAACCAATCAAGAAAAAGGTCAAAATACTTCCCTCATTATGCTTCATAAACACCGTGCTGCCAAGCTGCAAGGCGAGCTTCTTATCACCTGGTTTCAAGTCTCCCAGACGCAGAGCTACACTTTCTCTTATTGTATGACAATAAACTTTCAAATTTTTCCTCATTTCATCTGATTGTATTTTGGTTAAAGGGAATTATTTGTTAGACCCTCACTCCCAAGTTAGTTGTCCTTATTTTCTCTATTTGCCTCATCCAACCCCATTGCTCAGCCTTTCGGTATGCGTATACACATGTAGACATACGCATTATTGCCTGAGTGAGTAGACATACGCACTACTGCCTGAGTGAGTAGACATACGCACTACTGCATTGCTTTCATCATCATTTTGGTTTCCTTCTGCCTTTTTGCAAGAGGCAGAGAGAAATCAGCAGGTCCCTCACTCCTGGAACAGGAAGACCACAGCAAGGACTCGTGGTGAGCTCTGCCTTCAGAGCCTCTACTGCTCCCCTTCTGCTTTCTCTTCCTTCCACTTTTTGGTGAACTTAGAATCTCTCCACAACCTCAGTCTCCTAATTTCCCAAAAGGGGCATATCTGGTAGATGAGGCAGCCATTCTTAAACCTGGCGGGCATTTGAACTAGCTGGGATGCTCGGGAAAATACTGATTGTCAAGCCTGCTGCAAACCCACTGCATCAGAACCACTGCACAAAAGGCCTAGGAATCTGGATTTTTCGGACTCCTAGTTGATGCCGAGGCAATCTCGAGACCAGTCCCCGCAGCAGAGTGGGCACAAGCGCCCAGCTGCCTCCATGCTGCATGAAAGTGAGGGCTGAGGACACCTTCCAAATGGAGTTCATTCCTCTTCCACTGAGCTTGTGGATGAGGGTGACCCTCCAGACAACACCCCAACCTGCTGGTTCCCACCCAAACCTGGAGCCTGAAGTCTTTAAATGACTGGGGCAGTGGTTCTCGAACTTTTAGTTCTCAGGAACCACTTACACTCTTAAAAATAATCAAGGACTCCAAAGAACCTTTGTGTAGGGAGGTTACAGCTATTGATATTTACTGTACAAAAATAAAAACTGAGACATGTTTAAAACACAAGAATACACAAACACGTTCCATCAGCATCAGTGTGACGATGCCGCCCACATCACAGAGCCCCTGGGAGACAGCCGCACAGGCAAGGTAGGATGTGTGCGCATAGCTTTGACCTCTAGGACCGTCTGAAAGGATCTGGGGTCCTGGACCATGCTTTAAAAACCTCCAGGCTCTGGGAATGAGCAGAGCCCCCAGGCTTCCTGGAGGACACTGAGGGAGGCATGACCAAACTCTGGATGACATCATTTCCTGTTTAACTGGAAGAAAAGAGAGTCCTCAAAAATGCCATCTACAAGGCAATCAGCTAAGGTTTTGTGGAAGCTAAAACACCAGAACCACTCCAAGCCTGCCTCTTGACTCAATCACTCAGACAATTTTCAGACCCAAGCGCCAGCAGCACAGAAAACACCCATTATGGTCAGCAGACTACTGGCCCCCAAAGACCTCCATGACTTAATCCCCAGAACCTGTGGCATGTTCGGTTACGTTCCGTGGCAGGTGGAACTAGAGTTGCTAATCAGCTGATTTTCAAATGGAGATTACCCTGGGTTACCCAGGAGAGCTCGATGTAATCATTAGGGGCCCTTAAATGTGGAAGAGACAGGCAGGAGAGGGGGACCAGAGAAGGACATGACAGGAAGCACGATGGAAACATGCAATGTTGCTGGCTTTGAAGGGGCCTGGAGCCAAGGTATGCAGCCGCCTCTAAACGCTCAAAAAAGCAAAGGTGCAGATGCTACCAAGAGCCTCCAGGAAGAAAGGCAGCTGTGACTGCATCTGACTGCATTTGACTTGATTTCAGCCCAGAGAGATCCATGTCTGAATTCTAACCTGCAGAACTGTTAGATAACAAATGGGTGTTGCTTTAAGCCACTAAGCGTGTGGTTTGTTACAACAGCCAAAGGAAGTGAATACCACTGGCAAAACTGATCAGCACCTGAACACTGCCCCAACAGAGAATTCACCAGAAGAACCCTGGAGTCGGGAATTCCTTCCTGCGGGCAGAACTTGGTGTAAACAAATAAGCCAAGCAAGGAACTCACGCCACAACCCGGTCAACAACAGGATGCCCATGAGAGCCCCTGACCCCCATTCACCTCCCTAACCCTGTCCGCAAATGGCCCAGGCTCTGCGTCAATGACCAATCTCCAGAGGATTCACTGAAACGTCTGCTTCATTCAGGATTTTTTTCAGATAGGCATTTTGGTTTCATCAGTCCTCTTTTTTCCGCCTCCGTGACTTTGCATCAGTTGTCATGAGGATGATTATATAATTTAGCACTTAGTCCCCTGCTGTACTCCTTGGCCTGGATCATGACCACACTGAAGGAGTGACCACCAGCAAGAGACCTGGAGACATCCCCAGTAAGTGTAAAAGCTGGACACAGTCTTCGGGTCTCCTGCCAGAGGTGGAGGGGATGGGGGAAAATGCATCGTGGCTCCGAGAGGAAACACTGGGGAGTGAATATTGGAAGGACGGTGTGTGTGCATTCTGAGCTTCCCAGCAGCCCAAGGGTGGAAAGTAGTGTGTCAATCACTACAGCCTAGAATACAACATCGCCACTTCCCTGGTAACCTCCCCTCTACTGCTTCTAGGCCAATTCGAGTCATTTCAGAAATGGCTGAGCCCTTTCACCCTACAGGGTTGACTGGATCAGAGAAGAACCCCTGGCCAAACTGGACCAATCAGAGTTTCCATCTCTGAATTTGGAATTGGAGCTAAGTTAGATCCTGTCTCTTTGATGGTGGTAAACACCAGGGATTGGCTTCTCTCTCCAAAAAGACTATGGACACAAATAAAGTCAGTCTTCAGAAAGACAGGAACAAGAATGAAGCAGACATGTCGTGTGTGCAGAGATGAGAGCCCTGGGTTATCTGCATCCATTTCTTGCACCTTCCTGAGACCTGGCATCATCAATACCCACGCTGTAATTGCCCGAGACAACCCTGGTCCAGGCCCCTTTCACTGCTTTAGTAGGTATACATTTTCTGCAAGCAAAAGAATCATAACCCAGATACCACTATTGTAAGGGTGGCAAGTATTTGTTAGAAAACAAAGTAAGATCCATAACCAATATTTACTTCATTCCTCTATAGATTCCTGCGAGCAAAATCTGGGATGAACAGTCTGCATGCCTCTCGCCACCTGTCCCAGGGCTTCCCTGTTCCAAAAGACACTTGGGATCTGCTTGTCACCCATGATGCATAACTAGTAGTGCAGAGGAATTAATGCAGTTAAGTGAAACGCTCACCAGTGGGAAGCCAGAGCGAGGGAAAATTCTCCTTCCTTCCCCCTCCTCGACTACCCTGGTTTCATGTGGCCTTATGGCAGAAGCCCATCAGACTTCTACCTGGATGCAGCCAGCTAAATAACCTGCCCTCGTATTGATTCTCCCTCCTCCCCTGCTTCTCCTCACCTTTCCCTCACTGGATTGCCTTCCTGGGATTGGACTCCTCATAAATTTCATAACACAAATCCTTGCCTCAGGCTCTGCTTTTTAAGGAACTCATTCCAAGACACTCTTGGTTAAAATGAGGTCTATGGTACACTTAGACACTGAATATAGTAGAGATGAAAAAGTCCTGGCTAGTTTTCTGGTAACGGGAAATATAATATATACTAAATTAACTGAAGCTGTAAAATAACCGGTACCCCTCCAAGCAGATTACAGTGACAGCTACTTTAGTCACATAACACTGATCGACTGCTCACACCAGAGAATGAAAATAAGATATTAGCAAATAAACCAAGTTTAAGGCCTCACTACCTCTCAAATAAAAGAGAATTGAATGTTGTATAAGAATCTAATCTTAGGCACAGTAGCTCACGCCTGTAATCCCAGCACTTTGGGAGGCTGAGGGAGGCAAATCACCTGAGGTCAGGAGTTCAAGACCAGCCTGAACAACATGGTAAAACCCCATCTCTACTAAAAACACAAAAAATTAGCTGGGCATGCTGGTGCACGCCTGTAATCCCAGCTACTTGGGAGGCTGAGACAGGAGAATCACTTGAACCCGGGAGGTGGAGGTTTCTGTGAGCCAAGATGGCGCCACTGCACTCCAGCCTGGGCAACAGTCTCAAAAAAAAAAAAAAAAAAAAGAATCTAATCTTGTTTAATCTCAAATAAGATTATTCAATAGGACTCTTCAAATAATGCCTACTTTTGCCTGTAGAGAAAAAAAAGAACATAGAGTCAAAAACTAGACGAACCTGTCACATGGAAACCCAAACCAAAATAGGATCAAATTCAAAGAAGCCACTTCATGGGAAGCCGCTAGGTGGCGAGCTTTCACCATCTTTGCCTGTTGACAGGTTCACTCCGGGTTGCCTCCGCTCTTATTTTGGTTGATAAGGATTTGCTATTTTGACAAACTGAAATTTACTATGCTATCATCTGAGAATTTAAGAAATCTGAAAATTCGAGAAGTAGAAAATCGTAGTATCATAGATAAAATAAAAATGGAATGAATGTCAATCACAGAGAATTCTTTAACTTACCCAGCACTACACAAGCTTTGATGCCACTGCCCCTTTGGTCTCCCATTCTGGAGAGGGAGGCATTTGTATCACAGGATGTTTGAGGAGGGTTGTGGCTCTGTTCTACTTTAATTGGAAGGAATGTGTGTGTCTGCTGTTTACAGGAGGTGTTCTTTCAACCAAAACATTTTTTTTTTTTTCTGGGCAACAGAGTCTGGCTCTGGTGCCCAGGCTGGAGTGAGGTGGCATGATCTCAGCTCACCGCAACCTCTGCCTCCAGGGTTCAAGTGATTCTCCTGCCTCAGCCTCCGCAGTATCTGGGATTACAGGTGTGCACCACCAAGCCTGGTTATTTTTTGTATTTTTAGTAGAGACAGGGTTTCACCATGTTGGCCAGGCTGGTCTCGAACTCCTGACCTTGTGATTTGCCCGCCTCAGCCTCCCAAAGTGCTGGGATTACAGGCATGAGCCACCTCACCCAGCCCAATTTTTTTTTTTTTTTTTTTTTTTTTTTGTGACGGAGTCTTACTCTGTCATCTGGGCTGGAGTGCAGTGGTGTGATCTCGGCTCACTGCAACCTCTGCCTCCTGGGTTCAAGTGATTCTCCTGCCTCAGCCTCCCAAGTAACTGGGATTACAGGTGCCTGCCACTACACCCAGCTAATTTTTTGTATTTTTAGTAGAGACAGGGTTTCACCATGTTGGCCAGGCTGGTCTCGAACTCCTGACCTTGTGATTTGCCCGCCTCAGCCTCCCAAAGTGCTGGGATTACAGGCATGAGCCACCGCGCCTGGCCCAAAAAAATCTTTTAGAACAGCATTTCTGAAATGCAGCCCGGGCAGAGATGGAGGGTGTGTGGTAAGCAGGGTCACTGGAGGCCCAAGAAAAGCAGAAAGAGCCAGGTAGTGGGGAACGGGTTGCTTGCAGAATGGGAAGTGAAGTGTAGGCGTATTGTGATAACAACAGTGGGTGGTACTATTTCTTTTTAATGATTCATGTGAGGAAATATTTTACAAGAAAAAGTGCAGCTTCACAATAAGAAATCCATAAAATCATTTACTGGAGTGCTATACAATGAAATTCTATGCAGCCATCAAAAATGGTTTTGAAGAAGCATTTTAATTAAGTCGAAAGACATTTATGATATGTTGTAAAATGAAAAAAAAATCAAGTTCCAAAAAAGTATGATCCAATTTTGTAAAAACTAAATATTTGTAATAAATAATTTACGTGTGCATATGTGTAGAGGGAGACTATTAATGGTGATGAATACTTCTGAGACTCAGAGGTAGGTTTACAGATGTTTTTAATGTCCTTTTTCCTTGGTTTACTTGTCTTTTTTATTTTCAATCACTAGCATTACTCTATACCAGGCACTTCACAAATACTGACTCAATGTTCACAACAGGCCTGCAAAGTAGGTACTATTACCACCCCCGTTTTTATCGATTAAAACATTGAAGCACAGAGAGGTTAAGTGACCTACTCAAGGTCACACAGCTAATGAGTGGTGGAGCCAATTCAGACCCAGGAAGTCCGGCTCCAGCTTCTGTGCACTTAACTAATAAAACATGAGAAAAAGTAAATTAAAAGTATAAAGAAACAGCAAGGAAGGAAGGATGAAAGGAAAGAAGAGAGGGGGCAGGGATGGGGTAGGGAAGAGACTCAAGAGAATAATACACAGCTGTTCTAAAAACTTTAAAAAATTGGGGCCGGGCGGCCAGGCGCGGTGGCTCATGTCTGTAATGCCAGCACTTTGGAGGTCGAGGCTGGTGGATCACGAGGTCAGGAGAGCGAGACCATCCTGGCTAACACGGTGAAACCCCGTCTCTAATAAAAATACAAAAAAAAAATTAGCCAGCCGTCGGGGTGGGCGCCTGTAGTCCCAGCTACTCGGGAGGCTGAGGCAGGAGAAGGGCGTGAACCCGGGAGGTGGAGCTTGCAGTGAGCCCAGATTGCGCCACTGCACTCCAGCCTGGGCGACAGAGCGAAATTCCACCTCAAAAAAAAAAATGGGGGCCGGGCGGGGTGTCTCACCCCTATAATCCCAACACTTCGGGAGGCCAAGGCAGGCGGATCGGCGGATTGCTTGAGGTCAAGAGTTTTAGACCAGCCTGGCCAACATGGTGAAACCCTGTCTCTACTAAAAATACAAAATTAGCTGCCCATGGTGGCACGTGCCTGTAATCCCAGCTACTCGGGAGGCTGAGACAGAAGAATCACTTGAACCCGGGAGGCAGAGGTTGCAGTGAGCCAAGATTGCACCACTGCACTCCAGCCTGGGCAAAAAGAGTGAAACTCTGTCTCAAAAAAAAAAAAGGAAAAGAAAAAATGTAACCAGAAAAAAAGATAACATTGAAATATTTAACCCTAAATAAGTTCACTGCACAGAGCCAGAAACATGCAAGCAACACCTTTTAAATAAGACGCAGTTTGGGGTTTTTTTCCAAAATCCCTCCTGCGCAGTTTGGGGTTTTTTTCCAAAATCCCTCCTGCGGGCTGCTTCCCCTCTCAGGGCACAGGAGGTGTCGGGGGCTGGACTGACTTCTTGCCAGTTGCAAGTCTTGACTTTGCCTCTCTAGCGCATGCCCCAACCTGACCGGCATGAAAGCTCTAATTTTTCTTTTTAACTAGGTAAAAGAAAACCACATTGTAAAAAGAGGAAAAGGGGAAATCCCTCAGCTGAGAGTATAGCAAACCTTAAACGTTAGTCTGCACTATTTAAAAAACGTCTCTCCTTCAAGACCAGAGAACTGAAAGGAAACAAATTAAGTCCATTGAGGTCTAAGGCAAAAAAAGAAAACAGTTCGGGTGGACTAAGACGGCTGCCCTGCTTAGTACTGGGTTGAGAAAGAAGACATGGGCTGAATCATTCCCGTCTGCTGGTCAGACAGACCCAGACCTAAGGAGCCAAGGATAGGGATTAGGGGAAAGAAAGGAAGGAAAAGTGGGAGGAGGAGGAGAAAGAGGAGGGGGGGAGGGGGAGGCACAGGGGAGAAGGGAGGAGGAAAAGGAGAAAGAGGAGGAGGAGGAGGAGGAAGGGGAGAGGGAGATTGTATACAAGGATGAAGAAGGAGTCAGGAGGAAAGAAGAGTAATGGAGAAAGGAGGGAGGAGGTGAAGACAGAACACAGGTGTGAGGGGGAGCCTTTCATTTTTCTAGGACTGAGGTTTACATGTTGAGAAACGGAATACAAATATATCTTGAAAACCCATGTAGCCTAAAAACGAGAAGAGAACTATTTCTTTTTCTCTGTCCCTCAACACAGACTTCAGGCAAAAATCTCCATCTGCGAAAGAGATAAATGTGTCTACCCCTGAAAAACAGGGTCAGGATTAAATTCTGTGAGGAAGTTTGAGTGTCATCTCTAACAAGCATGAAGCAAATCCTCCAGTACACGAAACAGAATGAACAAACTTTTAAAATGTAATCTTCAGCTAAATAAAGCTGGTACTAGACAAGAGATGAAGACAAAAACCTAAAGAGCTGCAAAGTAGCTTTGCAAACTCACAGGGAATGAATCAAGGTTCATTTTGCCCATAGGACTTACAGTTTCCATTGAACAAGTATATTTTAAATAGTCAAGGATTAGATTGTCTTAAAATAATAATATTCATGTCACTGCAAATGCCAAGTCTTGTTCTTCAAAATCTCACTCTTCTGCCTCAATTGACTGATTCTTCCATCTCCTCCACAAGCATCCTCATCCCACCAAGGCCTCAAACCCCAACAGAAAAACCCACCATCGCCCCAGATCACCCACAAAATCCCATAAATCACAGTTAGGAAATTCAGAAACAGATAGACCTAATAAGAAGAATGAAGGAAAGCCCAGGATCTCTCTTTTCAGAACTTTTGTATCACTTTCTTGTAAAGGTCATTTGTACCTAATTTTGCTTTGACCAAAATGGATAAAAATTTTAACCTGATTTCTTTGCACTTCCTAATTTACTAGTGATGTGCTGGGCCCTGTTTTATTTCATTTTGGTGCCAGTGGCCTAAAAACCTGACTTTAAAAGTCTAGTTTTCAGAAACTCCACTGCAAAAGTACATTTTCATATCCAGGGGATTCCCTTGTAATGGAATTGTACTTACATACCGTATTTAATGAACAACTACCGAGTGACTGGTATTCCACTCTCCTCTAATGTCATTATTTCCCAACACTAAAAGGAGATCAACAAGGTAAAAATTCATTATTGGCCATTTTTAAATCTTTATAATAAGATTTAAGTTATTAATTCACTGCGTGTATATTTCCATACAGTTACCAAGACATAATTAAAAATCCCAAGGTGAAGCTTAATCAGCCTCTCCCCTCTTAAACCAATCATCACTACAGAGACTGCTAGGCAGTGACCCAGTTACTTCTTCAGATGCCTTAATTAGTCCCAGAAACACCAAAGCTCCTTTTTGAGAAGTGGAAATCTATTTCTGTTATTCATTAACACCCTTAAAGCATATTCTGCAGCTATTAAACATAAGCCAATGAAAGGGCAATGGGAAGTCACAGACACAGGGCATGATTAACATCCTCAATGAAGAGGCAATGGGCATCCACTTTCTTCCTTAGCGATGCCCGTCCACGTGTGCTTAGCTTTCCAATGGAGAATGCAGAATTCTAACATAGATAAAATTAGGATCCAAAGTCATTATGAAGTTAATGAACAAATGTAATCATGATGCAGATGCTCAACACATTCAGAAAGGAGTTAAATACTCTGTGTTTTTATTACTGTCTCTAAATTTTCTCTTTAAGCAGGTGGAACATATTTTAAACATAAATGAAGTGGCTTGGAGGGATTCTCATTTTTAAGGTTCTAGGTCTATGCAAGCCTGGGAAAAGGGGACTGAATACCCAAAGGTTCTGAGATTTACCAGCTTTAAAAAAATCATATATTCTACCCCACCATACTATCAATTACAAATATAATGAAATATAGATTACATAGAATTTAGAGTCATGAAAAGCTCATATAGTTAATATGTAAGTGAAATTGCCTTATATGCTCAGCATTGAGTTAGACATAATCATAGGTGTTTCCTTAAGAGCTTAAGGGCATAAATAAAGTGAATCCTATATCCCATCTTCCAAAAAAGCTTCACATGCATGAGAACAACTATAAAAAGAGACTGGCTTCGTGGGTGGTTGTGGAATCAGCTTGCCTACTGTACAGTCATGGCCCACGCAATGATAAACCCAGAAATCGGTTGTAATGTGCTGGCTTCTTGAGATTAATCTGACCCAAACACACATTTCACACCCTCCCCAAGACTTCAGCAAATCCCAGCAGGCTAAGGGTGCAAGATCACCTCCAGCTGTGACCTTCCTCTGGGGGAACCAGGTGTATAATGCAGTCCATTACTCAAATTCCATGAAGTGACAAAGTGGCTTGTGATGACAGCAGACCTCCTCAGAGGTCGGAAGGAGGAAGGCAATTTCCAGGTGAGCCTCAGGCATGCCTGCTGTCAGGCTGTCCTCTGCTCACCTCTGACCCGGAGGATCTTCCCATGACTCCTGCCCCGCACGCATCCCAGCTTCCGCCTGCAGGCTTCCCACTGCGCATCCTCCCGCACGCCTCCATCTCTCCGCTTTTCAGTCACCCACCGGCCGGCCCTAAGATGGCGGCACTGCTATAAATCATTCCCCATGCTCACTCTGCCTCTGCCCCCAGGTCTTATCTCCTCTTTCTCATGACGTAATCAGAGATCCCCCAGTCCCCAACAAGCAAAGACAATTTCCTCCCCAAAAAGGAATTTTGCCATTGAGATCATGAATTATTTACACCGACCTAGAAGAGTACGATCATCATTCTGTAAAGGCCAACAGTAGATATATTCAAGAAATGTAGACCTTAGAAATTACTACTATAAGCAATTTAAAGTCTTACCATGCAAAATAACCTGTCCATGAAGAACAAAGATAAAAGAGTAGAATCCCATTTTAAAATGACTTATTACGCATTTCTGATATGAAAAGATACCTAAACCCTGACACAACTACTTACACTCAAAACCTGACATGACACAGAAAATAAGGTTATCTTATTCTTCAGTAGTATTGCTATAAAGGAGTCATACCACAGGTCGACTAGTCTCTTCTGCTCATAAGCTTAAATGGAAGGAGAACCCACAAATTGGCTGGAGATAAATGACTTCAATTTGAGAACTCTTCACCCACCTCTTCCCTTGGTTCTCAGCACAGATGCTCAGATTGCTGCTCACCTAATTTGTCTACTGCCATTACCGCATTTGCCTATAAAATTTCTTCTGCCTGCGTGGCTAGCTGTTCGCCTGCTTAGGTTCACTGAGAACAGCTGCTTGCGTTCATTACCATAATCCGTCTCCAGCAGGATCCATCCATCACACATGAGTTTCAGCAAACAAGAATCCACACAAGCCAGAAGACCCGTTCCAGGAGCTCAGAGTGACAAGCTTGTCACAGACAGGACCTGGAGTGGCTGATAGAGGCCAGTTTGAGACTACACCCCACATTGACCCTTCCCATGCATTTCATCCCATAATAACCACATGCGTTTTGGGACTGAGTTGGTTTTCACTTCTCATTTCATTTGTGTAGGTTTTTCAGCACTGCTTGGCAAGCTTGTCTTCCCAATGAGGAGGCTGAGAACTAGTGCCCTATTTTCAGTGTCTTAAGTCTCCCACATTGCCACACACAGTGCACCACATATACAGCAGTGGCCAGTTACAGACAACGCCCTGATGTCCAAACCCCCAAAGTCAGCCCTCAGGATAACTGTGACAAAAGCAAAGTTAATCTTTAGCTCTTTTCTTCCATCCTTGTATCCTCTTTCTCCCTCCTGTTTCCCTCCTTCCATTGCATGAGCTTCCATGTCACCAGAGTAGCAACTGACTTAGGCCTACATGGCCTGAATCTCGATTGAGTGGGGCCTGAGGCTTATGCAAACTGAGGGGTCCATATTAAGAAAGAGAATAGAAAATTATGAACGCAAAACCAAGTATTAAAGTGAATAGGTATTTAGAAAGAAAAAACAAAATACAACAAATTACAAATTTTTTTAAACGACAACACAAAATCCAGGTTTAAAAAAAGCAGCAAAATGTTTTAGTTAACTTCCTGAAGGACTTCCATATCAAATATACAGATGATATGGACAGATAATATATATAGATGATATAGATATATAGGTATGATTTGGGCCACAAACTTTTTGGCCCTCTCTTTATTCAACAACTTGGTAATATTTTCCAGAGCGAATACAAAAATAATTTAGTCCTTCCTTCAGCAGAGTTGACTGGAACTTGACTTTTATAATGGAGAGATGGAATGCAAAAAACACACAACTTCACAGAGAGGTGCATGGCTCTTTGCAGTATAGTTTACAGATTTGTACCCTACAAACACAGGAATTCTGATAAAGCCTATTATACACAATTCCTACCATAAAGGAAGAAATATATGGTGTGTTTACAGCTGTATCATCGCATTATCAGAAATAACCTTGAAGGGAGAAAATTTCTGTTTTTGGTTGACGAGACTCCAATTTGCCACTTTGGGTACATCTGATGATTAAAGGTGTCTCTCATACACTGGCTTTCTGGCTCGTGCATTTCAAAAGTAGTCTCTCCTCCACGGAACACACGCTTCCATGCCCCACCACCTAATACTATTGCACTGGGCATTACATTTCAACAAGAATTTTGGAGGGACACAACATTTAAACCACAGCATTTTCCCCCTGGCCCTCCAGAATTCATGTCTTTCCCACGTACAGAATACATTCGTTCCATCCCAATAGTCCCAAAAGAACTCTGAACTGGTTCCAACTTCCACTTTAAAGTCTAAGTCCAAAGTCTCATATCAATAGCATCTAAATCAGAAGTGGGGTGATATTCAAGGTATGATTCATGTGAACCTATGAAATCAAAGAAGTTATGTGCTTCCAAAATACAACTTTGGACAGACATAGGATAGACAAAAAGGAGTAATAGGAAAGAAGAAAGAAGTGACAGGATGTGACCAAGTCCAAAGTTCAACAGGGCAAACAACATTAAACCTTAAGGCTGACTCCATCTCCCACCTTCTGGTCACTCTGGGGCAGAGGCTGGACCCCCAAGGTTCTGGACAGCCTGGCCCCATGGCTTTGCTGGGCACAGCCCACAGGGCAGCTCTCACAGTTGGATTCTTGTGCCTGCAGCTCTCTTAGGCTGGTGTTGCACACTGATGGCTCTATAATTCTCGGATCTCAGGGGCAGCCCCAATCCCACAGCTTCAAGAGGCATCGCCCTAATGTAGGCTTCCTGTGGTGGTCCCAACCCCACCGTTTTGCCAGGCATTGACCTACTGGGGACTCTCTGTGGTGGTCCCACCCCTGCAGCAGTTCTCTGCCCAGACTTCAATGCTCTCCAGGGTATCCTTTGAAATCTAGGTGGAGACAGCCATTCCCCTACAGCTCATGCACTCTGTGTGCCTGCAGAGTTAGCATGAGGATACCACCAAGGTTTACCACTTGTTTCTTTTAGAGGGGTGGCCCTAGTGAAGCCACATCCATGGTGTTCTCTCCTGAACATGTTTTCTCACTTTTTACAGGCTAAGAATTTTCCAACTTTTTAGGTCCGGCTTCGCTTTTGATTATAAATTCCATTTTTAATTTATTTCTCTCTTTTCATATTTTATTATAAGAGTCAAGAGAAGCCACACCACATCCTCAACATTTGGATTAGAGGTTTCTTCCATTAAATATTCTGCCTTCCACAAAATACTATGACACAAAAATAATTCAGCCAGGTTCTTTGCCACTTTATAATAAGGATGGCCTTTCCTCCAGTTTCCAATAACATATTCCTCATTTCCATCTGAGACCTCATCAAATGACCTTTACTGTTCATATTTCTACCAACATTCTGCAGTCAAATCTCTACCCCTGAGCTATACCCCCTCTACCAACATTCTGATCACAACCACTTAAGCAATCTCTAAAAAGATACAGGCTTTTTCTACAGCTCTCCTCTTCTACACCCTCACCAGAATTACCCTTAATTTCCATTCATGGCAATGCAGACTTTTTCTAGCCTGCTCCTCCACACTCTGCCAGCCTCTGCTCATTTCCCTGTTCTAAAGCTGCTTCCACATTTTCAGGTATTTGTTACAGCAGCACCCCACTTCTGGTACCAATTTCTGTCTTTGTTCATTTGGGCTGCTGTAACAAAACACCTTAGATTGGATAATTTATAAATAATAAAAATATATTTCTCACAATTCTTCTTTTTTTTTGGGGGGGGGGGACAGAGCCTCACTCTGTCACCCAGGTTGGAGTGCCATGGCGTGATCTCGGCTCACTGCAGCCTCCACCTCCCAGGTTCAAGCAATTCTCCTGCCTCAGCATCCCATGTAACTGGGACTACAGGTGCGTGCCACCATGCCCAGCTAATTTTTGTATTTTTAGTAGAGATGGGGTTTCATCATGTTGGCCAGGCTGGTCTTGAACTCCTGACCTCAGATGAACTACCTGCCTTGGCCTCCCAAAGTGCTGGGATTACAGGCATGAGCCACCATGCCTGGCCTATTTCTCGCAATTCTAGAGGCTGGAAAGTCCAAGATCAAGATACTGGCAGGTTCAGTGTCTGGCGAGGGCTCACTCTCTATTCCATCCATGGTACTTCGTTGCTGCACCTCACATAGTAGAAGGGCTGATGGGACTAACAGACTTCCTTAAGCCCTTTATAAGGACATTACTCCCATTTATGAGAGCAGAACCCTCATGAGCTAATAATTTCTTAAAGGCCCCACCTCTTAATACTATTGCAGTGAGGATTAAGTTTCAACATGAATTTGGGAGGGACACAGACATTCAAACCATAGAACTTTACTTTTGCAGATTTTACAAAAATACATGCACATTGAACATATTGCTTGGCCCTTCCCATGTAAGTGAAGGGCCCTGAAAGCCAAGCTTAAATAGCTCCAGTGTAAACCCAACTCTAGGCTACCCATTCCAAGTTGGGAAAGTGAATAACTTTTATTAAGTACCTTATCTCACCTTGTATTTTACATTTACTGATTCATTTTATTCTAAACATTACCTTATGAGGAAAGTAACAGCTCCATTTTATAAATTAAAATGCCTAGCATATTTCTGAGAGGATAACAAAAATTGTCCAAAAAACTCTTGAAATGATTATTTCTAGTAAGGGAGCTAGTAGGCAGGGCTGGGATAAATACATGCTTTTAATTGCATACACATTCATATTGCTTGAGAATTTCTTTTCTTTTTTCCCCATGGCCATTGATTTCCTTTTTTTTTTTTTCCTTGAGACAGGGTCTCACTCTGTTACCCAGGCTGGAGTGCAGTGGCTCAATCTCAGCTCACTGCAACCTCTGCCTCCCAGGTTCAAGCAATTCTCGAATCCTGCCTCAGCCTCCTGCGTACCTGGGACTACAGGCACGCATCACCATGCCCAGCTAATTTTTGTACTTTTACTGACGGGGTTTAGTAATGTTGGCCAGACTGGTCTCAAGCTCCTGACGTCAAGTGATCTGCCCTCCTTGGCCTCTCAATGTGCTGGGATTATAGGCGTGAGCCATGGTGACCAGCCTGCCATTAATTACTTTTAAATTTTTTATTTTACTGTAGTAAGAACATTTAACATGAGATCTACCCTCTCAACAAATGTTGAAGTATACATTATTGCAAACTGTAGGTACAACATTGTACAACAGCTCTCTAGGGCTTACTCATCCTGTTTAACTGAAACTGCATGCCCATTAATTAACAACTCCCCACTTTCTGCTCCCCCAGCCCCTGGTCACTACCATTCCACTCCTTGCATCTATGAATTTGAGTATTTTAGATACCTCACCTAAGTGGAATTATGCATTATTTGTCTGGGACTGGCTTATTTTACTTAACTTCTTCAAGGTTGTTGCATATTACAGAATTTCCTTCATTTTAAAACTGAATAGTATTCCATTGTATGTACATAGCACATTTTCTTTATCCATTCATCTGTTGATGGACATTTAGGCTGTTTCCACATCTTAGCTATTGTAAATACTGCTGAAATAAATATGAGAATGCTGCTATCTCTTTGGCATCCTGATTTCAGTTCTTTTGGATAAATATCCAGAAATGAGGGGTCGCTGGATCATCTGGTAGTTGTACTGGTTAATTTTTTCAGAATCTCCATACTGTCTTCGGTAGCAACTGCAGCATTCTGCATTTCTACCAACAGCGTGCAAGGGCTCCGGGATTTCCCCGTCTTTCCAGTACTCGCCCTCTGTTGTTGCTGTTGTTTCATGATAGCCATTTTGACAGGTGTGTGGTAATACCTCATTGAGGTTTTGACTTTTAGATTAAAACACAATTTATCATGTATTTTAAAGGAAAAAAGAATTCACACTAACAGAGAAATTACTGATAATAGGTTCATGCATCATCATACTGTTATGGGTTGAACTGTGTCCCCTCAAAATATATTTGGAAACCCTAACCACTCCCAAAGTACTTCAAGGTGTGGCCTTCTTTGGAAATAGGGTCTTCGCAGATTTAACCAAGTTAAGATGAGGTCACTAGGGTGGGCTCTATCCAGTCTGACTGGTGTCCTTCTGAAAAGAGGAAAGTTGGACAGAGACAAGCACAGAAGGAAGGCAATGTGAGGACACAGGGAGAAAACAGCCCTGTGACTGGAGTGACGCAGCTAGGAGCCAAGGAACACCTGGGGCCGCCAGAAGCTGGGAGCAAGGCCCGGAAAAAGCCTTCGGAGTGAGCAGGGCCCTTGCCAACACCTGGATTTCAGGCTCCTAGCCTCCAAACTGTGAGAAAGTAAGTTTCTGTTGCTCTGTGGCACCCAGTTTGTGAAAATTTAGTGCTGCGGCCCTAGAAAATGAATATGTTTCTCTCATGATAGTTGTGATGAGCATTTTTTAAATGTTTGTTGGCTGCTTGTATGCCTTCTTTTGAGAAGTGCCTGTTCATGTCCTCTGCCCACATTTTAATGGAGTTACTTGTGAAATACCATCTCATACCTATCAGAATGGCTTTTGTTAAAAAGCAAAAAAAACAGAAGAAAAGAAAAAAAAAAAACGGATGCTGGCAAGGCTGCAGGGAAAAGGGAATGCTTATTAGAATGGGAATGTAAATTAGGCCAGCCACTGTGGAAAGTCGTGTGGAGATTTCTCAAAGAACTAAGAAGTGAGCTACCATTCAACCCAGCAATCCCATTACGGAGTATATACCCAAAGGAAAATATATCAATCAACCAAAAAGACACATGCGCTGGTATGTTCACTGCAGCACGGATTCACAATAGCAAAGACAATGAATCAACCCAGGTGCCCATCAGTGGTGAACTGGATAAAGAAAATATGGTACATACACTCCATGGAATACTACATAGCCATTAAAAAGAAAGCAAGCATGTCCTTTGCAGCAACATGGATACAGCTGGAGGCCATTATCCTAAGCAAACTAACAGAGAAACAGAAAACCAAATATTGCATGTTCTCACCTATAAGTAAGAGTTAAACATTGGGTACGCATGAATGTAAAGATGGGAACACCAGACACGGAGGACTACTCAGGGGGAGACAGAAGGAGAGTACAAGCACTGAAAAACTATTTATTGGGTAATATGCTCAGTACCTGGGTGAAGGATTCATTCATACTCCAAGCCTCAGCATCACACAATATACCTCTGTAATAAATCTGCACCTACCCCCTAATTCTAAAATAAAAGTTGGAAAAAAAGAAAAGTAATACAATTATCTTCCCTTGAGATACTTAGGTTTTTTTGTTTGTTTGTTTGAGACGGAGT
>NW_012104754.1:2172129-2173805 GCF_000951045.1 Mandrillus leucophaeus | reverse complement strand
TTTTTTTTTTTTTTTTTTTTTTTAAGGATACTTTATAACTGAAAGGAATGACTTTAGTTTGGTAAAATTTGAAGCAAAAGAGAAGCTGAGGCGCCAATCACACCCTATACAGACAGCTAAGCACATTGCGTAAAGCAGATGCTGCCCACCACCCGCCCCATTAGACAGTTCATGCACCATCAAAGCCAGAATCAGGCAACAAGCCCAATGGCAATCCAACTCTCTGCTGGTGTGAATTTTTTTTTTTTTAAGACAGAGTCTTGCTCTGTCGCCAGGTTGGAGTGCAGTGGCGCAATCTAGGCTCACTGCAAGCTCCGCCTCCCGGGTTCAAGAGATTCTCCTGCCTCAGCCTTCCGAGTAGCTGGGATTACAGGCGCCCATCACCACGCCCAGCTAATTTTTGTATTTTTAGTAGACATGGGGATCCACCATGTTGTCAGGATGGTCTCAATCTCCTGACCTCGTGATCCGCCCACCTCGGCCTCCCGAAGTGTTGGGATTATAGGCGTGAGCCACCGTGCCAGGCCAGGAATTTTAATATCTTTAGCTATTTGTACAATACTGAAAAAAATCATTTAGAAAAAACAATTCAGATGCATATTTCTAGTGAAGTGCATATGTGTATCTTTTCATGGTTGCACATCTGAAGAGATCATTATGTTTGGGGAGTTTTTTGGCTATCTGATGTTTTTATGTTTTTTTCTAAGGTTAAAAATTAAACCCATAAATGTACTTTTAAAGATGACAATATCAAAAAGTTGGAAAAATTTTGAGGCTGAGTTTACATAATTCTAAAACCAGATCAACTTGACTAAATTTAGTAACTTCAATGAGAAAAAAAAAAATGAAGTTTATTTATTTGGTTTGTCTGGCAAAACAATATGTGCTTAAATAGTATTTTATAAACAATGTTTTATCACCAAGATATTACCATTATAAATATAGATCCATATTATCAAAATACACAGATACACACATACACAGTAGCTGAAAAAATCTACAAGTATTTTTGTTTAGCAGACCAGAGTTCCCACTAATGCCAGAAATTTGCAATGTCTAATAGAAGAATTTGAGTTTACTTTTTTAAAAGGATTTTCCTTACTTTGATTAATTTTAGGATCTACTTCTTGATATAATCTTTCAACTGTACTTATTTTTTATTAATAAATATATATTTATATTTGTTCAGAAAAGCCACTTTTGCAGAAATCAAAGAACAACTGTAAGTTGTGCTTATAAGAACAAAATCATTTTAAAGAAAGTACAACTATGATAGTAATTGAAAACTGAGCAATAGATGCCTTTTTTGATAAACAAAAGAATGTACAACTTAAAGTTCCGGTTGATACAGCACCTGGAACTTTTGAAGCAAAAAGGTTTTGTTTTTAATGACTAGCATTTTTATAGCATTTCTGACTGTCACCTAATAATAGAAATACATCATTCTTGTCATTTTTCATTTTGTCTTAATAGCAGTAAATTAATCTAACTGATCTATTTCTATAAATTATATTCTTGCTATTAATTATAAATCTGAAGAAAATATCAGAGCTACATATAAAATTCTTAAAAACGTTTTCACTTGATAATAAATATTCCCTTACCAAAAAAGTTTGGGCCTGGGAGAATTTCATTTCTTGTTTTTTGATTGTGAAGAAAATGCATGTGCATTTTTC
>NW_012104754.1:2163610-2171479 GCF_000951045.1 Mandrillus leucophaeus | reverse complement strand
AGCCCCGCAGGAGAGACCCCCACACCAGAACCACCCAACTCATCCCTTCCCCGGTTTCCTGACCTACAGAAATCAGAAGAGAGAATACAATGATCATTGCTATGTCAAGCCAATAACTTTAGGAGTAATCTGTGCAGCAATGACATCGAGAACAAGCTCCAACTTTCTGGAACTTCCTCTTTCAGTAGAAAAGAATGCTTCGAATATAGCTGCTTCGTGTCTGTTTAACTATCTTTTATTGTGAAACAGGGCCACCAAATCTAGGTCAAGAGTCCTCCTGGCCCAGCTGTTCCTTATCTGAAAGAGAAAAAGAGAAGAGAACCCTGGGAAATGTCAGGCCACGTGGAGAGCAAAGGGAGAGCTCAGTGACAGCCACCTTTCTCTGATGAGCTGCGGGCTAGCTAATTAAAGGCTTTTGCTGCCTAAACCAGAAAGGGGAAAGAAGGTAAAAGGCATGAGTACCAAACAACAGAATTGTTTTGAAATCCAAGCAATGTGGAGTCAGAAAGGCCTAGGAGTTAAAGAACAAGGAGTCCTTTTCTATACCCTTTTTCCTATTAATAATGCATCTTGCGTTGCAAAAGTTATCAATACCCAATGTCAGCAGCACACTGTGGTGCGAAGGTCTGGGTTTCATCACTGCACTCACAAGCTGTTTGACTTTAGACAAGTCACTTAACTTCTTTGAGCCTCTGCATTTTCATCAATGAAATGAAACAACCACACTTACTCAGTGAGGTGAAAGGAAACTGCACAGGTATGTGGCATGCCTAGCACACGGCAGGCCTTCAGAAATGATGACTACCTTTCCATCTTTCTTTTCCAGTATTGGTTCTGCTGCTTGTTAGCTGTGTGACTTTAGGAAACTGACTTAATCTCTCTGAGCTTTGGTTTAAACTGTGAAATGATGAGTTGATCTAAATAGCCTCTCGATCTCCTTTATTACTTTCTTTGTTAGATTTCTGCAATCACCTCCTAACTTGTCTCTCACTCTCTCGTCCCATCCTGTCCCAAACCATCCTGCACATGCTTCCAGAGTCACCGTGGTACTCAGTAATGCAGCTGAGATTTCAAGGATAAGTCCCAAAACTCAGCACACAAGCCTCTTCATGGCAGGACTTGAAAGTCCCTCTGCAGCCTCAGCTTCAACATCCTTCTATGACTCTCCCCCGCTCCAGCTGCACCAAACCACTCAGTAGCCCACCAGTGGCAAGCCCTCTATTCCTTTGCCAGCCTCTTCCCCTTCGCCACATTGTTATCTTCCATTTCATCATCTAGTCTCAACTCAAGCATCACCTTCCAGAAAGGCCCTCTTCTGACTCTCCCAGGCAGGAGTCTGTTCTCCAGCTTTCTGTGACAAAAACGGTCCAGTGAATGCTTCCAACTAGAACTTAACATAATCATTGAAATGGCCTCTCTGTTTCTTCCAGCCCAGTTCTAACCTCCCTGAGGGCAGGGATTTGTCCATCTTTCATCTCATTATCCTCAACATTACAGGAGCACAATAATAAAGGTTTGTTGGATACAGAATGCTGAGCAAACAACATACTTGAACGCTGTTGTGCCTGTGTCCAGAAATTCACACCACTTCAGCTCCTTGAGGGGTTAACAGACTTTGGACATCCTAACTTGCGTCAGCTGATGAGGAAAATCTTCAAAATGCAGCACCTGTGTTCCTTTTAAGTCATCCTTGCACAATCGATAAGTTTTGGTAAAAGACTTTTTGGAAGACCAAACATGTGGTGTTTTATTTTTCTTCCTTATATGCTGGAGTTTGCATTTTAAATTCACATCCAGAATCAGCGTTGTGTGTTAAAGGACAAAACTCCATGAACAAAAGCACACAGGTAATTTTCTCGCATGGAAAAGGCTGAGCATGAGTCTGGAGGGGAAATGGAAAAACAGACAGGGCAGGAGGGGGCGTCCCACACCCAAGAGCTGGACAGGGCTGGCAGGACAAAGGAGGCAGCTGGAAGGCAAAACCAGCAGGGACAAGGGACTCAGCCTCTTGGGGATCACCCCCAGGGAAGCTTATTCCATTCCTCAAGTCCTGATTCCTGCAGCCCCCTGTTCCAAACCCACTCCCCTTGCAGCCCCACACCTTTTGTCTTGCTTCTTTCCCTCCCCACACCTCTCCACACCCAACCCTGGCGTTGTGTTCCCATCACCCACTATTCAAAAAGACGAAGTGGGCAAGAGTCCAGGCCTTCGCTCTGAATGACTTGAGTTTCAGTTCATCCCTGACATATACTCGTTCTGTGCCCTTGAGCCAACCTTGAGCTTTAACCTCTTTGAGCCTCAATTTTCCCACCTGTAAAATCCAGTTTACATACCAGCACGAGGCTATAATAGGTATTAACTGAGATGATCTGGACAAACTGCTTAGCACAGTAGGGTAGTCAGCCCAGGCCACCATAACAAAATCCCATAGATTTGGTGCTTAAACACCAGAAATTTGCTTTCTCACAGTTCTGGAGGCCACAAGTCCAAGATCCAGGTTTGGTTTCTTCTGACGCCTCTATCCTTGGCTTGCAGATGGCTACCTTCTCGCTGGGTCCTCACGTGGTCACCCCGCGGTCTCTGTGTGTCTGGGTTCTAATCTCTTCTTATAGGGACACCGATCATATTGGATTAGAGCCCACACATATGACCGCATTTGACGTTAACTACCTCTTTAACGGCCCTATCTCCAAATACGTTCCAAAGTACTGGGGATTTAGGAATTCAATGTACAAACTTGGAAAGGGCGTAATTCAGCCCATAACACATAGTAAGCACTTAAGCTGTGGTACTTACCAAAACCTGCCTTGTTGGTTACAATGCTGATGTCCTTTTACTAAACTCTAAGTGCTGTGGGCTCACAGGAGGGCTTGGTCTTTTTTATTCTCTCTTATTGATGATCACCCAGGCCCTATTTGGTCCTCAGCTCCGGCTGCAGCATCATCTCCTCCTGCCTTCTGCTGCTGTCTCCACAATGGGCTCCACTCCGAGCCTCCAATGGCCATGGGTCTTCTCAGAGATCATTTCTTCTGGCTGGACAGATCTGTCCCTCCTCTAGCCTCTCCTGGTCTCTTTCTGGCTGTGGACCAGGCCTTCCATGGCCTCTCCATAGCCCCACAAGGCTGTCAGCTCCACCCAGGCGAGGACTCTTGTCTGTTTCTTCCCTGACATATCCTCAGCCCCAACACAGTTCCTGGTACTTAGTCGATCTTCCTTTGGGGAACACTGCCAGAGCCAGCAATGACGCCGTTCTCTGAGCTAGGCTTTGCCTGGTTTCTGTGTAATGAACAATCAGATGGACATTTCCGGACACCACTGCACCACTGGCTCTTTCATTGTGTAGCCGACAGGCGAAACAGTGCTCAGAAATGATCCACAGAGCTTTCAGCCTTCCAAGAGTATGACTTTTTTTTTTTTCCAATGTCCAAGCAGTCCAGAAAAGTCACACCCACTCCCTGGGGTGGGTGCAGAGCTGAGGCCACATCCCCACAGCCAAGCCCTGCTGGCCCAATGTGGAAGCTCTTCAAAAAAGAAAGATGTTCTCACATTCTGACTCTTCGTGTTACCTCCTCAGAGGAGAAATGATGACCTATGGGAGTCTGATCATAATTCTATTATCCCATAATTCTATTACCCCATCTGGGATACGTACAATGGCAGGCTTTCTCTATTAAATAGATATTAAAATAGCATAAGCTTTGGATAGATTCCTCACAAGAATCTGACAATTATCACATGTGCACTCTCCTTTCTCAATACACTGACTCCATCTCCTGGAGGGCAGGCCGCTGATCTTGCTGTAGGATACCCAAAAACAGTGGGCAGTAGTCACAATTTGTTCATCTCAATTGGTCCTCACAAAAAAGAGGGGAAGCATCATTAATTGTGTAATGAATGTTAGGAGAGCTCCAGGGTCCTAAAGGGGAGTTTGAAATAAAAGGTCTGTCAGAGAGCATGCAGTATGTAGACCAGGTGCGGTGGCTCATGCCTGTAATCCCAGAATTTTGGGAGGCCGAGGTGAGCAGTTCACCTGAGGTCAGAAGTTCGAGACCAGCCTGGCCAACAGGGCAAAAACCTGTCTCTACTAAAAATACAAAAGTTAGCCAGGTGTGGTGGCACATGCCTATAATCCCAAATACTCGGGAGGCTGAGACAGGAAAATCACTTGAACCCAGGAGTCAGAGGTTGCAGTGAGCCGAGATCGCGCCATTGTACTCCAGCCTGGGTGATAAAGTGAGAATCCGTCAAGAAAGAAGAGAAAGAAAGAAAGAAGAGAAAGAAGGGAAAGAAAGAAAGAAAGAGAGAGAGAGAGAGAAAGAAAGAAAGAAAGAAAGAAAGAAAGAAAGAAAGAAAGAAAGAAAGAAAGAAAGAAAGAAAGAAAGAAAGAAAGAAAGAAAGAAAGAAAGAAAGAGAGAGAGAGAGAGAAAGAAAGGAGGGAGGGAGGGAGGGAAAGGCATGCAGTATGTATTTTAGAAGGAAGGAAAGAAGGAAAAAGAGGATGAGGGAGGGAGAGGGAAAGAGGAAGAAATGAGAGAGAGAAAGAAGATGGAAAGGAGAAAGGAGGGAAAGAGGAATAAATGAGGGAGGGAGGAAGGGAGGGAGGGGGAGAGGGAAGAAGAGATGAATGAAGGAAGAAAGAAGGAGGGTGGCCAGGTGCAGTGGCTCAGGCCTGGTAATTCCAGCACTTTGGGAGGCCGAGGCAGGTGGGTCACTTGAGCGCAGGAGTTCGAGACCAGCCTGGGCAATATGGTGAAACCCCACCTCTACTAAAACTACAAAAAATTAGTAGGGCTTGGTGGCAAGCACCTGTAATCCCAGCTACTCAGGAGGCTGTGGTATGAGAATCACAGGAGAATGGAGAATTGCTTGAATCCTTGGAGGCAGAGGTTGCAGATTGCACTACTGAACTCCAGCCTGGGCAACACAGCAAGACTGTGTCTCAAAAAAAAACAAACAGACAAACAAACAAAAACAAAAACAAAAGAGGGACGGCGAAGGCGGAGAAGGAAGGAAAAATGGAGGAAGAAAAGAAGAAAGGAAAGGTCATATTCCCCAGAGCCTTTCCACAGTACTTTAAACATAGTAGGTACTTAATAAGTATTTACTGAATTGAACTGAACTGCCCAGGTGTCTGTAATACTATTTTCTCAACTCCAGCTTCACTTTCTAAGCATTTTCTCTAGAGAGAGAGAAATAGAAAAAGAAAGCATTCATTCTACCAGTTCTATGCCCTTCACCCCACTCATGTGGCCTGGCCCGTGGCTAGGCCTGCCCCTGCAAGGACAGGACAAACTGATCCATGCCCTGTCTCGAAGCTGGTTTCCTGGCAGGACTGTAACTTAACAGTCTGGGAAATACAAATATCCCCAGCAGGTAACTTACTCTTGAGTTGAAGCCGTTGGTTTTTATTCGTAAACAAAGTAATGAGTGAGCAGTTGCTAACTCTTTTTTTTTTTGTCTGTTAAAAGGAAGGCCATAAGAAGTAAAGCCAAATGCAAACAGAACAGAGGTATAAATAAACAGCTGCTCTGGTGAGTGCCAGGAAAGAGCTTAGCGTGACTAAAGGAGAAAATGTAACAGGTAAACTTCCTCCTAGCATTTCTTATGCAGCAGGAACCAGTTCCTCGAAATAGCCATACTCACTGTATCCTTTTCCCAATACTGAGACGTGCCTCAGCCACACCATTACCAGGCACCTGGGGGAAACACAAGGGACGCTGTCTTCCTGTGAGAATTGAACGTCCTGTGAAAGTCACATTTCAGGGATGCAACAATTTCTACACCTTCTATTTGCTTGAGGGTCTATTTGCTTCTATCTTTTCTAAATAATATAACCACAAAAATCCATATTTACAGAATGGATAATAAATTATTAGGGCTACCAAAATCCTTTCCAAATCAATCTTGGACTAGGGGCACTAACGTGCCAATGACGAGGGTTAAGAAAATCAAGCAGTACAGGAAACAGAGGGCTGGGCCATAGGTTTGTTTCATGGTTGCTGGTCTTCACTTTGATCTGCACCTGCTCATTTACCACCTTCCACCATACTTCCAACTTAAGTAAAATGGGGATTGCTTACTTAGCTGGGGAGAGCAAGAGTTGTAAAACAGTGTTTACAAACATGTGACCCGAGTGAATAGAAAACAGAAAATATTTACCAAAGGATGCTAAGTGTGTCTTAGAAGAAGAATGTTGTGCAAACATTTTTGAGGTCCCTATTCTTTCTAATTTTTTTCTAACTATAAATTATGTATGTATAAAATCTGTATATTCATTATAGAAATGTTAAAAATAAAGAAAATTAAAATCCTCTTTAATGCCACTAGCCAGAGATAATCAGTATCAATATTTTGGTGTATGTCCTTTTACTCTGCTTTCCATAGATATTTATATACCGTTTTTATTTTCATAAAATTGGAACCTATTGCTTCAATAATTTACTTTTTTCACTCATTAATTGTAAACATTTTCCCATGTTATTAAACATTTTCCAGTAACACTTGGAGGGAGGGGAGAGGTCTTTATAAATTTAATAGGTAAAAAGAGGTACATCAATTTAATTTCCTAGTTTACTATGGGAAGTTAAATAAGAGATATTTGATAATTTTCAAAGTTCTTTAAGTTCAACTTGAAGAGACCAAGAGAAAATTAGAGGCAAAGAGCATAGCGCTGAAACCTGAAAGCAAACATAATTAATAAACTATAAGAACCCAGATGAAAGTTAATAGCCATGCTTTATATCCTTCAAGGGGAAAACTTGGTAAATTTATGTAAGATTGCATTATATATGGATTTAAAATTAACACATATAAAAAAGTCATTGGTTTATTGGTATTAGAAATAACAATGTCATCTGTCATTTTAGGGTCACCATTTTCTTTGACAGAAAATGAGAACAGTCACTTGAAATACTAAAAAGAGCTAATGAGTATGTCTTCAAGAAACACAAAATATAGTGAAAATTCCAAGTATTTATGACATAAATTATATGAAAATAAGAATATTAATATATGTCTACCATAAAAGGATGCACACAAGAATAAAAGCCAATTTTGAGCAAGGTAAATATTTACAGAGAGGAGGAAAATGCTGAAGTATTATTTGCATAATCTAGATACATTGCTCTTAATTCAATAAGTATAAATTTATATCTTTAAAATCATGACAAAGTGCATATTTTATCTATTAGCATAATAGTTATATGACTATAGTGTACCTGATGAAAATATATATGAAAGGAATCGTCCTTGAAGATAAATGCAAAAACAAGTACTGTACTTGGATTATTCTTCATTCCACAATATTCACTTGAAAAAAAAAGAGCCAGGCTAATGAAATGAAAGCTGATTTAACTGTACAGCGTGAGTTTCCAGCTGCACCTGCTCCAATGCCCACCGAGGCAAATGTAGGAGACAGAAAGAACCCACCCAGCGGGGCTTTCTCTGCACACCATACCCCTCCCTCTCTCCAGGGGAACTAAACATTCGCTTTTGTCCAAACACAAAGGCTAATGAGAGCTGGTAACAGCCATCAAACGACAGACACAAAAGCGACCTTTGTCACACCTAGATATCTCTGATGCTCGCTATGGGACAATAGGTGGCTCAGGTCCACGTCGCAGACAACCAAAGGCCTTTAGCATCAAGAGGAAGAGGAGGAAGTCCCTGAACTTAGTGCGTTCTGCATTTTGGGGTGCCCTGGTGGGCGTGATTGACAACTACCATCTGGAGAAAAAAACGTGTAAAACTCCAGAAACAGCAGTCCCAGCCCCAAAAGGTCAAGAAAGTGCTTTCGGCCCCCAACTCTGAAAACCCCGAACCAGAAGCCGAGCCCCTCCCTGGTCTCTGCAGCCAACCTCGGGAACCAGG
>NW_012104754.1:2162336-2163335 GCF_000951045.1 Mandrillus leucophaeus | reverse complement strand
GCGAGCTCGGAGCCGGCTCCAGTTCAGGGGAAGCCCAGAGCTTCCGGCCTGCAATGGGGCCCCAGATGCCGTTTCTTGACTATTTTCCATTAGGTTTCTATTAGCTCTCCCCTGATTGTTTAGCATTTGTTTGAATGCGGAATTTTGAGTGTTTCTGGCTTTAGGAGGAAAAAATAATTCAAAATGAAATTTGGAAGATTTCGACATTAATTCGCACAGTCTTGATTATTAGTGTTAGATTGTAAGTTTTAGATTCTTCTCATTGCTTCTGTGTCTGGTACCTTAACAGCTGTTTCTCCAGCTAAGACCTCAATAGAAACGTTTAACTTTGAGTTTTAATCTATAGATGATAAAGGTAACTTTCTAAATACTGTACACCCATCAGAATAATACTTCATTGGCATGTATGAATTCCAAGGAACTTTGCCTTAAAGCACCTTCCAAAGAAATTTGAATAGAAATATTTCATAATCTGCAAAATCTGTCTCATCTGGGCCAGCACTGTCCAATAGAAATATAATGCCCGACACATGTGAAAGTTTATGTTTTCAGGAGCCACATTTTAAAAAGTAAAAGAAGCAGGTGAAATTAATTTTAATAGTACATTTCAGTGTCTTCATTCATTAATGAATAAAGTCATTACTATGTTTCAGCCAAAATATTATTTCATTATGCTACCAATATAAAAATTACCCATTAGACATTTTACATTCTTTTATCATACTAGTCCTCGAAATCTGATGTGTATTTTACACGTACAGCACATCTCAGTTTGGACTAGCCACATTTCAAGTGCTCAATGGCCAGTGTGACTGGTGGCTACTATATTGGTCGGAGCAGATCCACTAGGCCAGTGCTTTCCAACCTTTTTGGCACCAGGGATTGGTTTCGTGGAAGACAATTTTTCCACAGATGGGACAGGGAGTGGTTTCTGGATGATTCAAGCATATCACATTTATTGTGCACTTTATTTCTATTACTATTACATTGTAATATATA
>NW_012104754.1:2156483-2158971 GCF_000951045.1 Mandrillus leucophaeus | reverse complement strand
TTTTGTAGGCAGTTTGTGTAACTTTGCCCCGTGACAGGTCTCGTGTTAGCCTGAAGAGGAAGCCAGCCTGGGACTCAAGGTTGCTGGGCTCCTTGCTGCTGTCAGGGAATGCACAGTGTCATTGTCCTGCCTCCCTCACTAGAATATCATCAGAGTTCAGTGTAACCCTCATTATCACCTTAGAAGGTTTTAGAACCAGGCCCTCAAGAAAACAGTGTTTGTTTTAACAGAGGTAAAAACTGCTTGGTCAAAGTAGTCAAGGTATGCAGCTTCAGGGGAAAAGTCTGTCCATAGAGGGCAGGTGTAAGAAGGGGACATGTGAGCTAATACTTGTCTAGGTAATTTTGTGTATTAGCTCATTTTATCTTAAAACATCCTCTAAATTTGGCCATTATCATCAGTGCCCCCACCTGTTACAGATGAGACACAGAGAGAGATGAAGTGACCTCCCCGAGGCTACATAAGCAGAAGAGTAGAAGGAGCTGGGAGTCCTGATAATTTGGTTCCACCTGGTACCTCTGGACTCTATGGAGACGACAGACAGTAGTGAAGGTGAGGAGGCGGGTTGACGGAGGGCCATCTTCAGAGAAGCTTCTGTGTCGGGTGCTTCTGTGCCGACACGGGTCTTTCTGATTTCAGAAAGAAACCGGGGGTAAAACTGGGCTAATACAATCTTACAGTTCCCTGATTTGTGTCTTTTTAGGCAAAATGTGACCTACACATTTTTGTCTTTGATGTTCCCTTTCTGCTAAAAGTCCTTCGCTCCCAGAAAGATGTGTGCTGTTTAGGATCCCCAAGCTAAAGTGGACTTTCTTGGGTCTGGCCTGGGTTTCTGAGCTTCCCCAGCCATCCTGGTCTACCATTAATACTTATCGACTCCCTCCCCCGGGCACTACCCCCATAAGACCCCCTTGTGGCTTTCCTGCTAATATTATAGATTAATTTCTGCAATGAGAAATTGTTGGTCAGAACCAGATAGCTGGCTCAGGTGGCTCTCACACCCTTCCTACAGTCATACTCATAAACTTGACCTTCTGGAGATGGAGTCAGCTCAGTGATGGGAACCTTGAGTGAGATGACTGGCTGGTGGGGAAGATGCTGGAGGTGAAGGAGCTTGCAGGCTCCTTTGATCTTGCCTGTCCAGACCATGGCTGGAAATGATCCTACTATTGAAGGAATTAGATTAAACTGCTTCAGAAAATAATTCCATTTCTTTCTTTTCCTAAAAACGAATTTTTTTATTTATTATTTTTTTTTTAAGATGGAATCTTGCTCTGTGGCCCAGGCTGGAGTACAGTGGTGCAATCTCGGCTCACTGCAACCTCTGCCTTCTGGGTTCCAGCAATTCTCCTGTCTCAGCCTCCCAAGTAGCTGGGACTACAGGCATGTGCCACCACACCCAGCTAATTTTTGTATTTTTAGTAGAGACGGGGTTTCACCGTGTTGGCCAGGCTGGTCTTGAACTCCTGACCTCAAGTGATCCACCCGCCTTGGCCTCCCAAAGTGCTGGGATTACAGGCCTGAGCCACCATGCCCAGCCTCCTAAGAAAATTTTAAAGTAAGCCTCAATCTAAAACCTCCACTCAACTGGTCTTTTAACAAGAGAGTTATCCTTGGTGCCTTCATTGCCTAGCACACAGTAGGTGCTCAGAAACAACTCTTGAATTTTAGAAGACTAAATAATTGGACACATGATGATTTCTTTCTTGTCCACCCACATAGACATGAAGACTAATCACAGAGAAGCATAACATTTCAGATCTAAGAATAACCAATTGAGATTATGTTTTATTTTATAGAAAAGACTATCACTTTATGAGGTTAGGTGCAGTGACTCATGCCTGTAATCCCAGCACTTTGGGAGGCTGAGGTAGGCGGACCATGAGGTCAGGAGTTGGAAACCAGCCTGGCCAACATGAGGAAACCATACCTCTGCTAAAAACACAAAAATTAGTCAGGTATGATGGCACACGCCTATAATCCCAGCTACTCAGGAGACTGAGGCAGGAGAATTGCTTGAACCCAGGAGGTGGAGGTCGCAGTGAGCCGAGATCGTGCCATTGCACTCCAGCCTGGGCAATAGAGCAGGACTAAGCCTCAGAAAAAAAAAACAAAAAGAACAAAAAGAAAAGAAAAGATGATCATTTTATTAAAAAGAAAACAAAGACTGACTAACTGGAGGCCACATAGCTATTTATTGACTGAAACAGGACTAGAAACCAAGTTTTCTTTTTGTGCTGTGTTTTAATATATTTTAAGGCTTTAAAATCATACATTTCATTCTCTAGGTCTGCTTTTCAGGATTACAGAACTTTACAGTGCTCTCTTAGCTCCTTGGCCCTCCATGCAATTCATCATTTTTCCCATTATTACAATCATATAATAGTAACCTCTTTCTATTTTGCAAAAGAGAGACAGAGATTACTAAATAAAATTTTGTTGACTGTTTTACTTTCATAATTTTGGGGGAGAACTTTTGTTGCCTGTC
>NW_012104754.1:2153729-2156433 GCF_000951045.1 Mandrillus leucophaeus | reverse complement strand
TGACTGGCTGGTGGGGAAGATGCTGGAGGTGAAGGAGCTTGCAGGCTCCTTTGATCTTGCCTGTCCAGACCATGGCTGGAAATGATCCTACTATTGAAGGAATTAGATTAAACTGCTTCAGAAAATAATTCCATTTCTTTCTTTTCCTAAAAACGAATTTTTTTATTTATTATTATTTTTTTAAGATGGAATCTTGCTCTGTGGCCCAGGCTGGAGTACAGTGGTGCAATCTCGGCTCACTGCAACCTCTGCCTTCTGGGTTCCAGCAATTCTCCTGTCTCAGCCTCCCAAGTAGCTGGGACTACAGGCATGTGCCACCACACCCAGCTAATTTTTGTATTTTTAGTAGAGACGGGGTTTCACCGTGTTGGCCAGGCTGGTCTTGAACTCCTGACCTCAAGTGATCCACCCGCCTTGGCCTCCCAAAGTGCTGGGATTACAGGCCTGAGCCACCATGCCCAGCCTCCTAAGAAAATTTTAAAGTAAGCCTCAATCTAAAACCTCCACTCAACTGGTCTTTTAACAAGAGAGTTATCCTTGGTGCCTTCATTGCCTAGCACACAGTAGGTGCTCAGAAACAACTCTTGAATTTTAGAAGACTAAATAATTGGACACATGATGATTTCTTTCTTGTCCACCCACATAGACATGAAGACTAATCACAGAGAAGCATAACATTTCAGATCTAAGAATAACCAATTGAGATTATGTTTTATTTTATAGAAAAGACTATCACTTTATGAGGTTAGGTGCAGTGACTCATGCCTGTAATCCCAGCACTTTGGGAGGCTGAGGTAGGCGGACCATGAGGTCAGGAGTTGGAAACCAGCCTGGCCAACATGAGGAAACCATACCTCTGCTAAAAACACAAAAATTAGTCAGGTATGATGGCACACGCCTATAATCCCAGCTACTCAGGAGACTGAGGCAGGAGAATTGCTTGAACCCAGGAGGTGGAGGTCGCAGTGAGCCGAGATCGTGCCATTGCACTCCAGCCTGGGCAATAGAGCAGGACTAAGCCTCAGAAAAAAAAAACAAAAAGAACAAAAAGAAAAGAAAAGATGATCATTTTATTAAAAAGAAAACAAAGACTGACTAACTGGAGGCCACATAGCTATTTATTGACTGAAACAGGACTAGAAACCAAGTTTTCTTTTTGTGCTGTGTTTTAATATATTTTAAGGCTTTAAAATCATACATTTCATTCTCTAGGTCTGCTTTTCAGGATTACAGAACTTTACAGTGCTCTCTTAGCTACTTGGCCCTCCATGCAATTCATCATTTTTCCCATTATTACAATCATAAAATAGTAACCTCTTTCTATTTTGCAAAAGAGAGACAGAGATTACTAAATAAAATTTTGTTGACTGTTTTACTTTCATAATTTTGGGGGAGAACTTTTGTTGCCTGTCGTAAACTGTGGGCTAGCAAGTGTCAACATACAATGAAGGAATTAATCAGTTCAAAAATCAATATTAATTCACGTGATAAACTTGGCAGCGGCAGAAGTCACTGTTTGTTGGCTCATCCATCCATGTTTCAGTGTCTTTGCCTGCCTCTAGCAGAGCAGAGCAACAGGAAACTGTCAATATTTCCCAGTCACCCTCGCAGCTGTGGGTGCTGTGTCATGATTCTGGCTTAAATGACAGTCTACTAGGGCCCCTGGGAATCCTTTTGCTTTCCGGATGAAAGAGGCAGACCCAGCTGTCTCTTTCACACCTTCTTCCAGCTGGAACTTGGCCCTAATGCCTGGAACTGTTGCAGTCAGCTGTATTATAACCATGAGGGCAAAAACATTCAAATTACAGAAATGATAGCCTTGACATCTCTAAATCTCTAAACCAGCAATAACAGGTGCCTGTCCCAAACCCACTTGTTACATGGGGAAACTGAACCCCTGTCTATTTAAAGCGTTGTCAGTTGTGTTTTCTCTTGCCCAAAACTAAAAGCATTCCTAATCAATACAGCAACTATCAACTATTCTCAGGTATTTTTGTGGGTCAATTTTATTTTACAAATATAAGACTTTTAAGTTGTATAAACAGAGGTTCATTTCACCACCATCCCAACCTTACAGGAGGATGGGTGGCATGAGTTAAACAAGCAGTGAATAAAATCTCAAATTGGTTTAGCTCAAGTCCACCCAAGGACAGATGCTGGGTGAGTGGCATCTCTTCCCCTCCATGACTGCCCCCAGCTCTCTGGGTGTCCAGATTCCCACTGTCTGCTTTGGAGGTAGGGGATACGATGGCTTACAAGTGTCCTTGGATGCTGAATCAGGAACGTCTACCCCATGTCAATAAGATGAGCTTGCAAAGTCTCCAGGCACAGGAAGGCATCAGTGTTGTATGAGCAGATGCCCAGGCATTGGCCCTCCTTGGGATGCTTTGCCTGATGGTGATGAGCAGGGCTGCAGGCAGGCTCCCTACCTCATTCACAGATGCTCCTTTAAGGATCTGTGGCTGATGATGAACGGCACTCACTCTTTGCAGGCACCCTTTTCCTGCTGGTCATTGTTGTCCACAAGCTCATGGGTAGTATCCTCAGGTCCCTTTAGCCAGTTGGCCGCTCAGTCTGCTCCTCCCGGTCTCTCCCAGCCCTGTTTTCCTGCTGATAACAGCTAAGAACTCCATGACATGTGCCATGGCATCCAGGCTGCTACTGCCATGCTGCCTTCCACAGACGAGTGGTTCCAAAAGGCACT
>NW_012104754.1:2146187-2148444 GCF_000951045.1 Mandrillus leucophaeus | reverse complement strand
GGGGTGGGGAGGGAGAGCCTCAGGATAAATGGCTAATGTATGTGGGGCTTAATACCTAGGTGACAGGTTGATAGGTGCAGCAAACCGCCATGGCACATGCCTACCTATGTAACAAAACCTGCACACTCTGCACCTGTATCCCAGAACTTAAAATAAAATAAAATTTAATTTTAAAAAAAGAAGAATCCTGATGGATACAGCCACACATTTGATACTACAAGACCGTTAAGCAGTGTGTTTGTGTAATGTACTTTATAAAAGTTTGGGAATGCTAATTAACAAAATGAATTATGAAAATAGAGAAGGAGAGATGTAAGGTAGCATAGTATACATAACCTTCTCAGAACTGGGGAGCAAATTTTAAAAGTTAAGCTCTTCAAAGGGAGTCTCTTTGAAGTGAGGAGGAAGACGGTTTCTTAGTTCCTAGCCTTGTTTACCAGTTGCAAAGGTGTATTATTATTTAGGGTTTGACCAGAGAAACAGATTCATTAAGATATATATGTAGGCATACATGTATGTGGGCATGCACACACACACACATATATGCAAACCCATATACATATATATGCAAACTGTATATATTTTATATGTGAGGAGATCTATTTCAAGGAATTGGCTTACACGATTGTGTGGGTTGGCAAGTTGGAAATCTGTAGAGCAGGCTGGAAACTTGTGCAGGAGCTGAAGCTGCAGCCCACAGGCAATATTGCTGCTTCTTCAGGGAGATTCAATTTTTATCTTAAAGCCTTTAGACAATGACTACTTGCTGACAGCATTCTGCTACAAAACAAACATGAGAGAGATAGATTTTAAAGTGCTGTGATTTGTCAAATATTATTAATAAAAATGCTTTTATAATTAAAACTTAGACTCCAGCAAAAATAAAATCTTATGACACAGAAAGCTAAGCACAGAAGATGAATCCTTTTTTTATCCATCTGAGAAAATATAAAACTGCCACAGAAGGATTAAGCTAAAAGGGATCCTACCAAAAAGAAAACCCAAAGGCTTTTCCACTGGCCCTTCTATTTGTAGAATCATGGCTTACCAAAATATTTCTATCTAAAATGGAGAAAATACTACCAACAAAAAGTGTCTGGACCTCAATATCTAATAGTAAAATTTTAACAAGCAGTTTTGGGTTTACAATTACAGTAAATGCTAACCATGTAATACCTATAATAAAATTGCATTTACTTCTGCCAAGGTGCAATGTTCTAATAAAAATAATAAAGCTGGGTGGGTGGGGCGGCTCACACCTGTAATCCCAGCACTTTGTGAAGCCAAAATGGGAAGATTGCCTGAGCCCAGGAGTTTGAGACCAGCCTGGGCAACATAGTGAGACCTCGTCTCTACAAAAAACATTTTTTTAATTAGCCAGGTGTAGTGTTTCATGCCTGTGGTCCTAGCTACCTGGGAGGCTGAGGTGGGAGGATCACTTGAGCCCAGGAGGTCGAGGCTGCAGTGAGCCATGATCACATCCTTCCCCTCCAGCCTGGGCAACAGAGCAAGACCCTGTCTAAAAAACAAAAATAAAAACAATAATAATAATAAAGCTTCATAAAGTGGATTTGCTGTTTTATCAAAACAATATTTTCCACCCATATCAGAATGTAACCAATTCATTTTTAAATGGTTGGGAAAAAATTAATGGTGAAAAATAATCTGTCCAAGAAATAGCTGCTTTCTGGCACTTGGATGACCTTACTAATACTTTTTAATATTGAAGTGTTAAAGCAATTTCTCAGTCAATTGAAAAAAAATGTGTCAAAGTTTTATTCTGAATCCTCCACAGAGAAGTATCATCCAATTCAAAGATGTCCCTTTTGTTAGACATCTTAGAAAAAAAGAAAATAGTAAAAATGAAGCAACTAAAGAAAAATTTTCCAAACTTGGAAATAAGAAAGAAGGAAGCTTGTGTGACTTTTGAGTCTTAGAGTGGAGCATTATTAATTTTCCCATTCAAAGATGATTCAATTATTTAGGGGAATGTACTTTTGAATGAGTATTTATCATGGGCGAGGTCACAGACTCTGTGAAGTTATAGGGTAACTCGTAGATTTCTGTTCAGTAAACATGAAAATGATATCTGTCTGGGCACAAAGATAATCATGGATGTGGTACTCTGTGCCTATAGTGACTCAGGAGGCTGAGGTGGGAAGATCATCTGACCTCAGGAGTTCAAGGCCCGCCTAGGCAACATGGTGAGATCTCGTTTCAAAATACACATACACACACACACACACACACACACACA
>NW_012104754.1:2142982-2144872 GCF_000951045.1 Mandrillus leucophaeus | reverse complement strand
CTCAGTCTGCTCCTCCCGGTCTCTCCCAGCCCTGTTTTCCTGCTGATAACAGCTAAGAACTCCATGACATGTGCCATGGCATCCAGGCTGCTACTGCCATGCTGCCTTCCACAGACGAGTGGTTCCAAAAGGCACTATAGTGGATATTTGTCCTCTTTGACTGATGGCCATCCACATCTCCTTCCTGTACTTGGAGAATTTCCTCCCAAGCAGAGCCCTCCATCCCTCATAGAAACTGAAAGTACCAAGTGCTTTCCTAGGCACACTTATGCCTAGGGCATCATCATGTGACCCAGACATGACTAATCAAATGCACCCACCTTGGACTTGAATCAGGACCCCAAAACACCGGACAGTAGAGAGTATTTTCTGACCAAGGTGGCAGTAGCAACAGTGACATTGAGTTTGCAAGGACAGCTGGGGCAGCAGCAGCCTCTAAGTCTCTAAGTCGCGTGTCCAGGAGCCAGTATGGGTTGTAGCAATGTCCTCAGCACACTGGTTTCATGGCAGGATGTCTGACTGTGCTCTTGGGTGTAAATGACATATGCACCTGGCTGTTTTCCAAGCCTCGCCATTCGGTGTTATCAACTATTCTGAGCTGCCTGTTATCCTTTTAATAAATTCTTTTTTTTTTTTTTTGCTTCAATCAGTGATGGTCAATCTCTACTGTTTACAATTAAGAATCCAGATGCATTTGCTTTTGGCAACTTCATTGTAAAATCTTTGCCCACACCTCTGTACTGAATGGTATTGCCTAGATTTTCTTCTAGGGTTATTATGGTTAGGGGTTTTACATTTAAGTCTTTAATCCATCTTGAGTTAATTTTTGTATAAGGTGTAAGGAAGAGGTCCAGTTTCAGTTTTCTGCATATGGCTAGCCAACTTTCCCAGCACCATTCATTACATAGGAAATTCTTTCCCCATTGCTTGTTTTTGTCAGGCTTGTTGAAAATCAGATGGCTGTAGATATGTGGTCTTATTTCTGAGATCTCTATTCTGGTCCGTTGGTATATGTGTCTATTCTGATACCAGTACCATGCTGTTTTGCTTACTGTAGACTTGTAGTATAGTTTGAAGTCAGGTAGCATGATGCCTCCAGCTCTGTTCTTTTTGCTTAGGATTGTCTTGGTTATACAGGCTCTTTTTTGGTTCCATATGAATTTTAAAGTAGTTTTATCTAATTCTGTAAAGAGTGTCAATGGTAGTTTGATGGAAATAGCATTGAATCTATAAATTACTTTGGGCAGCATGGCCATTTTTATTATGTTGATTCTTTCTGTCTAAAAGGATGGAATTTTTTCCATTTGTTTGTGTCCTCTCTTATTTCCTTGAGCAGTGGTTTGTAGTTCTCCTTGTAGAGGTCCTTCACATCCCTTGTTAGCTGTATTCCTAGGTATTTTATTTTCTTTGTATCAATCGTGAATGGGAGTTCATTCACGATTTGGCTCTCTGCTTTCTATTATTGGTGTATAGGAATGCTTCTGATTTTTGCACATTGATTTTGTATCCTGAGACTTTGCTGAAGTTGCTTATCAGCTTAAGGAGCTTTTGAGATCATGTCCTTTGCAGGGACATGGATGAAGCTAGAAACCATCATTTTCTGCAAACTAACACAGGAACAGAGAACCAAACACTGGGTGTTCTCTCTCATAACTGCGAGCTGAACAATGAGAACACATGGACACAGGGAGGGGAACAACACACACCCAGGCCTGTCAGGGGGTGGGGAGGGAGAGCCTCAGGATAAATGGCTAATGTATGTGGGGCTTAATACCTAGGTGACAGGTTGATAGGTGCAGCAAACCGCCATGGCACATGCCTACCTATGTAACAAAACCTGCACACTCTGCACCTGTATCCCAGAACTTAAAATAAAATAAAATTTAATTT
>NW_012104754.1:2119038-2138562 GCF_000951045.1 Mandrillus leucophaeus | reverse complement strand
GTTTCATGCCTGTGGTCCTAGCTACCTGGGAGGCTGAGGTGGGAGGATCACTTGAGCCCAGGAGGTCGAGGCTGCAGTGAGCCATGATCACATCCTTCCCCTCCAGCCTGGGCAACAGAGCAAGACCCTGTCTAAAAAACAAAAATAAAAACAATAATAATAATAAAGCTTCATAAAGTGGATTTGCTGTTTTATCAAAACAATATTTTCCACCCATATCAGAATGTAACCAATTCATTTTTAAATGGTTGGGAAAAAATTAATGGTGAAAAATAATCTGTCCAAGAAATAGCTGCTTTCTGGCACTTGGATGACCTTACTAATACTTTTTAATATTGAAGTGTTAAAGCAATTTCTCAGTCAATTGAAAAAAAATGTGTCAAAGTTTTATTCTGAATCCTCCACAGAGAAGTATCATCCAATTCAAAGATGTCCCTTTTGTTAGACATCTTAGAAAAAAAGAAAATAGTAAAAATGAAGCAACTAAAGAAAAATTTTCCAAACTTGGAAATAAGAAAGAAGGAAGCTTGTGTGACTTTTGAGTCTTAGAGTGGAGCATTATTAATTTTCCCATTCAAAGATGATTCAATTATTTAGGGGAATGTACTTTTGAATGAGTATTTATCATGGGCGAGGTCACAGACTCTGTGAAGTTATAGGGTAACTCGTAGATTTCTGTTCAGTAAACATGAAAATGATATCTGTCTGGGCACAAAGATAATCATGGATGTGGTACTCTGTGCCTATAGTGACTCAGGAGGCTGAGGTGGGAAGATCATCTGACCTCAGGAGTTCAAGGCCCGCCTAGGCAACATGGTGAGATCTCGTTTCAAAATACACATACACACACACACACACACACACACACATATATATATATAAAATAATCACAAGAGTTACTATTTTATTGTCATGGGGGACATTAACCAGTTTGATAGCCAACTTTGCATTCTTCACTGATAATAAATACTTCAGAATGTCCTCTAATTCTTAAGCCAGATGAATCTCTCGTTAATGAGTTGAAAAAACGTTGACATATGCTGTTTTATATTTATATGAGAATCATGCTTTAAAATTTTTTAATGATACTTTGATAGGATATGGTATCAGCTATGCCTGGTGACATCAGACTTCTCAAAAGGCAGATGGTCAGTTGGATGGGTAGGTAGATAACTTTCCAGATGCATTACTTAACCTTCTTCAAGTGTGTCAGACTACTGCTCAGAAATGCTAATTTCTTCCCAAAAGGAGTTATAAATTATGGCAAAAAATTTCTATAGCAGACCTTGTTTGGGACAGTTTTCTTTCTCAGTTGCCATTTTGAATTTGGAAAACATTATGTATACCATCTACCACCAATGGACAAAAATAACCATAGAATTACACTCTATCACAGGATTACACTGGGGGAGGAATATCAGAAAGAAAATATGCCAGAGAATTCCTAAAATTGGGCACTTGAACAATGTTTCCTGCCAATGAAGAGGAGGCTTTGTCACATGCCTCTACATGCTTCCCAATCTATAGTCTCCTTTCTGAGAACACAAGCCAGAAAGGGAAAGTGAATTTCAAAACGCCTCATCTTTGTCAAGCTGCTTTGATGAAAAGTAACAGAAACCCGTTCAAATTGTCTGAAGGAAAGAGAATGAGGTACAGGGAAGATGCGGGAAGAATCAGAAGAAAGAGTGGGAGGAATAGCTTAAAGGCCGGCCAGAAGCATCCAGCTAGCACCTCTCAGTGGCCCCGGCGTGACCTGCTCCTAATCCCTGCTTCTCTCTGCATAACTCTCCCTGCAGACCTTGGCTTCCCCATGCACACAGCAGAAGGTTGCTACCCCATGACATCCAAGTTTTAAAATCCTTCGTTCGAACACCCACAAGAGACGGACAGGCAAGCGTGTCTTAACCCCAATTCTTGGAGGGAATCTTGGGGCTACTGTTCACCTTGCTCCAATCAGCCCTGACCACTGAAGCCGGCAGGACCAAGGGACCTATCCCTGTGAGATGGAAGAAGCTATCGGAGAAGGAAGGGCATGGAATAAGGTGCTGTCTTGGTCTGCTCAAGCTGCTATAACGAACTACCATAGACTGGGTGGCTTCAACAACAGACATTTATTTTCTCATAGATTTTAGGCTGGAAGTCCAAGATCAGGATGCCAGCATGGAAACTTTCTGTTGAGGGCTCACTTCCTGCCTTGCAGACGGCCACCTCCTCACTGTTTCTTCACTTGGTCTTTCCTCAGTGCATGTGCATGTACAGGGATCGAGCTCTCTCTCTTTCTTCCTCTTCTTATCATGCCACCAGTCCTATCAGATTAAGACCCTATGCTTATGACCTCACTTAACCTGAATTACTTCCTAGAAGCCCTATCTTTAAACACAGTCACGTTGGGGGTATGACTTCAACAGAGAAATTTGGGGGCACCTATTTCATTTCCTAGCAAGTGTCTCCTACAAGCTGAAAGGGACAACTTCAAGAATGCAGAAACTTTCTTCCCACTCTTTCAGCCTCCATCTCATGCCATAATTTTTCATTAATTTCTGTATTCATTCATTCATCAATCAAACAATGCCAGATACTACACTAGGGAAAAAAGATGAATGAGACACCCTCCTTGCCCTTATGGATCTCCCTGGCCAGAGAGAGAGTAAGATCTATAAATACCAAAGAAACAGTACAACACTATATGCATTTAGAGGAGGTATGTACAAAGCATTTAGAGGAGGTATGTACAACACTATATGCACAAGAGGAGGTATGGGTCCACAGAAGAAGAGGCCACTAAATATAACCGGAACTCAAGGAACTCCTGACCAAGGGGATCTTTGAGTGGCCGTAACACTGAAGAAGACCTACTTCCCCCTGTACAATGGTTTAGTCACTTCAGTACTTTTTTGTTATCATGAGATTTTCTCCTGGGCAAATTGTGAAACCTCTTTTTCCAGAGTTGCTAAAATAGGGATGCTTTCTGTCTGGAATCTATATTGCTTAAAGCCTTTTACTGTCAACAAAGAACATTTGTAAAGCCCACCAGATTCTTTAAACAAGTAAAGAAATTTTTAGTTCGAGAAACATGACCATTCTCTTTAATGGCCAAACATACTAGAGCTTCAGATTTCTCTCAAACCAGTTCTTTATTGGATCCATCAAACAATTAAAGTGCCATCACGACATTTTTTTAATCCATACTACTCTTAGATTAAGATCATCAAGGTCAGTCTGGATAGAAACTTTTTTTTTTTTTTTGAGATGGAGTCTCACTCTGTTGCCCACGGTAGAGTGTGGCACTATTTTGGTTCACTGCAACCTCTGCCTCCCAGGTTCAAGTGATTCTCCTGCCTCAGCCTCCCAAGTAGCTGAGATTACAGGCATCCACCACCATGCCTGGCTAACTTTTGGTCAGGCTGGTCTTGAACTCCTGATCTCAAGTGATCTGCCCACTTCGGCCTCCCAAAGTGCTGGGATCACAGGCGTGAGCCACCGCGCCCAGCCAGAAACATTTTTTTTAAGTAATTGAAAATAGACGAGATTTAAGATATATGAAGACTTAAATAAAATTAATATTTATTTAATGTGATTTTTAAAATTTAAATGAATCTCAACTTATATCACTTGTCATTACTATTAGTGAGATAATCATTGTTCATTCTCTCAGGTTTTTCTCACCAGGATAAGAATGGTGTAACAAGATCTTTGGGAAACCTTTTTCTACTCGGGTGATCCTACAAACTCCCTGTTTTTAGGTAAACTTGGGAATAGACTACCTTAAAACTCTAGATGCACAAAGTCTCATAATTTAGACTCCTCAAAACTGGATGTTTTTGATAACAAAAACAAGAATTGGTCTCCAATGTGTCTTTTTGCTGTTTGTAAAGAAGGAGTTTGCTAAGTCAACGGATGGTGTATTCAAAATTTATATTTGAAGGAAAATTTTAGCCTGTTGGATCTTCCTATAAGTAATTACATTTTTAAAATATTTGTAGGCACTCCAGAGAACCATGTATTCATAAATCATTAATAAGTTAATTGGAAAGCATTCTTACACATTCATCAAATCTGATTCCCTGAGGACTCCTGCTAGGCAATGCTTTGCTATCCTAGGCCTAATTGCTGTGTATATTTAAAAGTAATAAACACTGTACTTAAAAAAACAATCTGAAGTTCATTCATTTGTCTGAATTAGTGAGAGATGCAGATATATGTGTCTGTGTGCATGCAGCATGTGTGTGTGTGTGTGTGTGTGTGTGTAAATATTTGAAAATCCCTCTCAGTTTTCCTCATCTGAATTGCCCTCCCCTCCCCCTAGCAGTTTGACAGGAGTGAAAGTGGAATGCCACCCATAGTTGACCAGGCCAGGTAAGCCCTAGCTTGCCTTTAGGACAGTTTTGAGAAGGATAAATTCAAGCAGGCAAGACCTTGTCTGTTCTGCCAGGAGGCTGAATCATGCAGATTGCATTCTCAGGTTAAGCAACTAGAAGGAGGAATGGGCCTGGCAAACTCAACATAACACATTCAACTCCACCCCAGTTTCACTGAACCTGGGAGGTGGAGCTTGCAGTGAGCTGAGATTGGGCCCCTGCACTCCAGTCTTAGCGACAGAGCAAGACTCTGTCTCAAAAAATACAAACAAACAAAGAAAACACAGAGATGATATTACTCTTTTCAAAACTAGTCTTCATTAAATGGATTTTTAAAGAGTTTTGGGTTCTAAGAAACTGGATTCTGTGTCCAGAATCCAGTTTTTTTTTTTTTCTTTTTTGAGACAGAGTCTCACTCTGTCACCCAGGCTGGAGTGCAATGGCATGATCTTGGTTCACTGCAACCTCTGCCTCTCAAGTTTAAGCAATTCTCCTGCCTCAGCCTCCTGAGTAGCTGGGATTACAGGCACCCACCACCATGTCCCACTGATTTTTGCATTTTTAGTAGAGATGGGGTTTCACGATGTTGGCCAGGCTGGTCTCAAACTCCTGACTTCAAGTGATCTGCCCACCTTGGCCTCCCAAAGTGCTGGGATTATAGGCATGAGCCATCACACCTAGCCACCAGTAACCATTTTATTAATATCTTTATTAATGTCAAATGACACATGTCCCTTAAAATGTGGCAATATCTGTTTTCCATACTCCATGGGCAGAAAGTACTACGATGTACAAGAAGGTACTGTGTTCTCAGTGTACCGTAGCATTATTTCAGTTTGCTTAGAGCTGTACCACAATAGAGGATGCCGTGAAGAGGGTTAATATTCAAGCTACTTTGGGTGTGCATATTTTAACAAGATGTGATTTAAAACTCTGGGAAGCACAGATGGTTGATCAAGTGCAAGAATTGTGATAGATGGAAGATCATATATGAATGCTAAGCCCAATTACAAACAACAAATGCCACTTGGATTAGCACCCACAATGTTGTCACTTTGGTCATTCTGCAGCAAGAAGTTAATGGCAGGTGACATCACAATTCAACAATATATCAATCAGTTTTGTGAGACTCATCCTCTCCACGTTCTTTCCTCCTTTTGGCAGAGTTTAGGAGTATAGAGTGTGGAAAGTTCATTAGCATCTCCCCACTCATTCTAGGGGTGCTTTCCAAGACCCTTCCCCATTGAAGTCAAGTATTTTGTCATTAGCCAACTAGGAAAGCCATAGCCAGCCCTTGCAGTTGTTGGGTTGCCCAGTTACCGTAATCTCTCCTTTCTGGACATCCCACCTCCTTTTTACATTTAGCCTGCTACACTCCCTGCCTGTGGAGCCCCCTGCAGGTCCTGTCTTTTTCCAGACCTTGAAGTAACTAGAAGGAGAATATATTAGTCTGTTTTGATGCTGCCGATAACGAGACAATATTGTAAAATTAAGGAGACCGTGATTTTGTCCCCATGCTATGTACATTGAAGTTCGTCCAGAAACCTGTATAGGAGGAGGGAAGGTAAAGAGAGAGGAGAGGACACATGAAAAGATGCTCAACATCATTAGTCATTAGTGAAATGCAAATCAGAACCACAAGGAGACAACACTTCACACCCACTAGGACAGCTGAAATAAAAGACAGACAACAAGTGTGGGTAAGGATGTAGAGAAATTAGAACTTTCATTCATTGCTGGTGGAAATGTAAAATTTGTGCAGCAACTTTGGCAAGCAGTCTAGCAGTTCCCCAAAATGCTAAACATAGAGTTACCACGTGACCCAGCTATTCTACTCTTTAAGTATAGACCCAAGAGAAATTAAAATAATATGTTCAAACAAAAACTTGAATGCAGTGTTTATAGCAGCATTATTCATAAGGCAAAATGTGGAAATATAACTAAATTGCTGAATAATATTCCAGTGTATGAAAATACCATGTTATCAACCCAACTGATGAATGGACAAACAAAATATGATTTGTTTACATGATGGAATATTACTTGGCAACAAAAAGGAATGAAGTACTGATACATACTACAGCATGGATGAACCTTAAAAATACAATGCTGAGTGGAAGAAGCCATTCACAAAAGACCACATATTATATGATTCAGTTTATATGAATTGTCCAGGGTAGACAAATCCACAGAAAAAAGAAGTACATTAATGGTTGCCCAGGGCTAAGGGAGGGGGGCAGATAGAGAGCGACTCCTAATGAAAAGAGGTTCCTTTCTGTGGTATTAAAAATATTGCAATATTTGGCCTGGCACGGTGGTTCATGCCTGTAATCACAGCACTTTGGGAGGCCGAGGCAGGAGGATCACTTGAGCCCATGAGTTTAAGACCAGTCTGGGCAGCATGGCAAAACCCTGTCTCTACAAAAAATACAAAAATTAGCCAGATGTGGTGGCACATCTCAGCTACTTGGGAGGCTGAGGCAGGAGTATCGCGTGAGCCCAGGAGGCAGAAGTTGCCGTGAACTGAGATCATGCCACTGCACTCCAGCCTGGGCAATGGGAGTGAAACCCTGCCTCAAAAAAAAAAAATTGAAAAATTAGATTGTGGTGACAGCTGCATAACTGCATGAATATACTCAAAAATCCTTGGACTGTGCACTTTACATGGGTATATTGTATCATATTTGAAATATAAGTATCAGTAAAGTTGTAAAAGAGAGAGAGAGACGGAAACGCATTCCATGTGACTTAAGGTTAAGTTAAACACATTCTTGAAAGTAAACTAATTGGGAAATAACACCCCCCAACAGATGTAAGTCTAATAAGAGCAGCCTTTTCTAGGAGCAACACGTTTCCCAGTTTCTCCCACTGTGGGAATTAAACCTTTGAATTTGATAGATAAGAGGGAACCACCCCATTCAGAAAATTATCCATAACAATATTACGGATTTGGTCAGAATGACTGAATTCACACCATGGGATGAAAACTAAATGTAGTTTACAATATGGTTGACTTAAACGTAATTATACGCCCCAAAGGATAATGACACAGAGGAGAAGGAGGAAGTGGACTTAAAGTTAGTAATTTCTGCCTTCTCCACAAGGAACCCTGTGGAGGTAAGATGATGTTTCTCTTCTTGTCCAGCCAGATTTTTCCTTGCCCTAATTCATCCTGGTTCCACTTGGTGCTGCTCTACACCCCACAGAGCTCTGGTCTCAGTCTGATCGGTCCTGAGATGTCCCTTTCTTGTTGCAGAACCCCTGTTATTTGCAGAAATTTCTCTTCCTCTGCATGAACCTTACTTATCCTCTGCGACCTGATCAGCAGCATGCCTAAAACAATATGGACCCCAAAAGGATCTGATGTTTATTTCTTACTGCCCTTGAAATGGCTTCAGTTTCTCTGTAGGCACTACCTCCTACTCTACCCTTCTACTGGAACCTCAGGTGGCCACAGAGGGCCCTTCTGTCTGTGTAGGTCCTGTATTCTATCCCCATGTTGGAGCCTGCGATATTTCTCTATTTGGGGCAGGGAGAATGATTTAGCTCAACTTGCCTCCAAATCAGTGACTGGGATCTCCCTTAGACGTCCCTGAAAAGAACACTGGCACAGCGCTTGACCCTGAATGGTGATTATATGGGGTGCCTTCTGGTACCTGGCATAGAGAGGACAATTAGAGTGCTGTGTAAGACTCTTTTTTATCCTTCCCCCTATCCTCTTTTTCTCCCTGATGGCACTTTGGACCCCTGGTTCTTCAGAGTCACCAGGTTTGACCTGGACTCCGCAGGAGATGAGGTCCTAAGTAGGAAATTCACATCCTGACAGCTCAGATTTCTCTTTTGTCTCAAGTCTTTAGGGTGGGAGCAGAGAGCTGAACACAGTCTTATTAGTCAGAAGGAAGGGGAAGGAGTCTAGTAGGCCAAGGAACTAACAGGGCAATCATACCTATCACCCCCAAAGCGTAGATAGAGTAAACAGTTGGGGTCAAGACAACATATTCTGCTTCGTAACTGCCTAAATGCTGATGGCAAGAAATTTTAACTGAGCCGAGTGATTCCACCACAAATTCATGCTTTCCATCTCACAGCTGGGTTCTGAAAGCTTCTTGACAATCATTTTCCTAATCACTCCATGATTTCCTTTCCATTCCTCTCTGCAGCTGTTGTAAACCTTCCAACTTGTCTCAGCTCCCCACCTCCACCCCTGCCCTGCTCTCCCCTCACCATGGATGTCACCTTCAGTGAGAAGAAGACACTGTGGGCTGCCACTCCAGCAGCAGCCCTTCCTTCAGCCCCAAATCCCTTCCTTCTGCTCTGATTTGGGTCACTTTCTCCTCTGGTCTCTCTTAGTTAAAGATCCTGAACATCACCACGAATCAGCCCTCCACCCCTTATAGGATAAACAGGTTTATGCAAAGATGGAGATTCAAATCCTGGCACCACCACCACCAGCTGGGGAGCCCTGGGCAAGTGATAACCTCTTAGTTTCACCATCGATAAAATGGGAGTAATAAGAGTACCTACCTCACAGGGTAACTGTAAGGATTTCATTAATTTTTCTGGGTAAAGAATTTAAGACATTGTCTGGCACAATGTAAGCCCTATGTAAGTGTTCACGAGTATTATTGTGCTGTGTATTTGTCAATGTGCATTACATTATGTGTGTGTGTGTATATACATATACATATATATATATATATATATTTTGAGACGGAGTTGTTTTGTTTTGTTTTGTTTTGTTTTGTTTGAGATGGAGTGTTGCTCTGTCTCCCAGGCTAGGGTGTGATGGCGCAATCTTGGCTCACTACACCCTCTGCCTCCCAGGTTCAAGCAATTCTCTGCCTCAGCCTCCTGAGTAGCTGAGATTACAGGCATCCACCACCATGCCCGGCTAATTTTTGTATTTTTAGTAAAGATGGGGTTTCACCACATTGGTCAGGCTGGTCTTGAACTCTTTACCTTGTGATCCACCTGCCTTGGCCTCCTAAAGTGCTGGGATTACAGGCGTGAGCCACCATACCTGGCTACATTATGTATAATGTGTGTTAGTATAAATAATGGTTATTGTGAGTTGTGACTCTTCAAAAGGGGAATGCCATGTCACTGCTGCCAAATCCCTGTTATCCAGGAGCACCTACTGACACTTCCCCGAGGCAGTGTTCTACCGTACACCTGCCCGAAATCAATGCCTTCTTCCTTGCCTGCTCTTCCACCAAACTCCTACCTAGTGGACTGTCATTCAACCTCTTACTCCTGCCCCCAGACTCTCTCCTTACCCCTGTAATCTGGGCACCACTTTCATAACTCTATGAAGGACATGTTCCTTATATGACTCCTGAAGAACAAACCCATGAGACTGGGTCCTTTTCCTACCTGACCACCACAGACTTGGCCACATTCATTACCACCTCCTTTCAACTCTTTTTAACCTTGACCCCCGGGACATCACTCTCCTCTCGTTCTTCATCACCCTAAGCATATTGTCATCTTCATCAGCCTCATTATTCCCCTCAACCCTAGAATGCAGCTTCTGCTCAGTGCCTGCTCACCACCCCCCATCCCTCCACCATCACTTTCTGGGTCTGGTGACCTTACAGGCCAGTGTCTTCAGGACAGTCCTAGTCTACACCTGTTGTCTGCCTTTCCCTCCCCAAAGTGTCTCATGTTGTACAACAAATTACAAAACCACTCTCTCTACGAGAGAGGTCTTCCACCTTTGCAGCTTCAGCAGCACCTCTAGGCAGCAGTGATGGTGGCCAAGCGGCTGGGACAGTCCACTTCCGTGCCCCTTCCATTCACCAGTGCAGGCGATTGACATTTTCTTCATCTCATGTAAGGAGCTATGTAAATGCAGCCCCTTTGCCCTACTTCCAGCCAGATGGCTGCCCTCAAACCCCTCCTTTATAGATAAACTGGAACTGCCACTGAATACAAAGGACTCCCAATCTATCCGTCCATTCCTTACTTCTACCCTAAGCCTCAGACTAGCATATTCAGCTTCCCCATGGACAGTGCCAATCAACATTCCCCAGACACCTGAAACCCAACAAGTGCAAAACTGAAGTTGATGTCATCCCCCTCCACTTGATTCTCCCCTACTTCCTGTGTCTACTTACAGCTTATACCAGCTATATTATACCCTCCTCATACTCCCACCAAAGGCAGACGGCCACGCCTGCAGCACAGGATGATTTGTGCCATAGGAGCCCATTTGTCTATTCGCACTCAGCTAGAGCACATCAACACATTTTTAGACCCCCAAGCAAGAAACCTCTCCCAAATCTTCTCAGCTCTTCTCTCAATGCCACATCTTGGGACCAAGCCCTGCAGTTGACCTGCGTCCCTTGAATTTGCTTTTATTTGCATTGCCACCACTATTGTCTCTTCTTCCATATCTGTCATTAATTCTTAACCCAATATGACTTTTGTCCTTTACTCTACTTTTTGCCAACAGCCTTCTGGCTGCTAAACCCCGTGGGTTCTTTTCCACCCTTTTCTACTCCACCTCTTGCAGTTTTAATTCCCTTGACCACACTCATAATCCTGAAATAGTTTCTTCAACTTCCAAGCCTCCACATTCCTCTGAGACAGGAGGAAGAGCCGTGTGGAGGGTAAGATATTTGTTGTGAGCACGTTGAGTGTGAGTGGTGTATCAGACATCCAAGAGGACGCGTCCTATAGGTGGTTGGCATATGGATCTAAATATGTGCTGTCCAATATGGTAGCTACCAGTTACATGTTGCTATTTAAATGTAAATCAATTAAAATGAAATAAAATGTAAAATGCAGTCCGCTCTACCAAGTTTCACAACTCAAAAGTGTAGATGGCCTCCTTAGCTCCCCTGCTCCCTTAGGCCCCCACATGCAGTGAGTCACTAAGTCAGGCTCCCTTAAATGTCTTTATGATTAGATTCATGCCACTTAATGTGGCCAGTGGGGCCCTTCCTGAGCTGGCCTCAGCACCTTCCTCCCTCTCCTCCCCAGCCACACCCTACTTGATCTCTATTCCCAGTGACAGGCTTTCTTTTGCTGTTCCTCCCCTCACCCAACCTCTTGTCCTGGTTAAATTCTACTCATATTTTAAGTCTCATCTTCTCTAGTGAGTTTTCATTGTAACCTCAAAATTAGATTTTGTGCCCCTTTTCGTGCCCTTATAGTGCCCAAATTGTCCTATCACTGGAGAGTTCACACCATACTGAAATATGCTCTTTTATTTTCTCTGTCCCCAGGACCAGCTGTATCTACAGTACCTAGAACCATGCTTGGCATAGAGTGGGCACCCAATACATATTTGATAGATGTATTAAGGAATTAATGAATGAATGGATGAATGAATGAATGAAAAGTAAATGAATGAATGAAAAAAACTAAACAGTAGGTGTTATCATGGAAAACTGTTAACATCATTACTAATTATGGATCCTCGAAAAAATAACAAAAGATAAAATGGATTATAAATTTACTTCGGTGGCACCCAAGTGATACTAATTACAGTTATTTACGTTACATTAAATCTTACTTTTTATGCCAAATTACCATGCAGTAGAAATAAGGATTATGTATATCATAAAATGTGTCAGGTCAACTTGGTGGAGTTTTATTTTGTTACAATGGTGAATTATGCACATATGCTTAGACTACATCAATCATTGATGATGTCTGTTGTCTGTCCTCACCCTTGGACAAGTTTATTTTCTCTATTCCTCATTCTATAGCGTGTCCAACATTGAGAGCATTGTGAAAATAAGCAACCGGCAGAGAAATCGGTGATCACTTCTGACCACGTAGAATACAAAGCAATTATGAGTCGATTGTAATTCTGATGCTGTTGATTTGTTATTCATCATTGTAATGCACCTGACAGCAGCACAGGCTTTCACAGGCACCATTTTATTTAATCATCTCTTCAGCTCTGAAAGTAATTACAGTTCTCAGAGAGAGTTTTAGTGATTTGTTCTAGATTTGTTCTAATAAATGGCAATGGCAGGTAAAGAGCCCATATTAAGACAGGTTGGGCAGAAATAGTACTCGAAGTCAATTACATTTGAAATTACACTTACTAATGCCTGTAAAATGTGTTGTCATACATATCTCATTCAACCAATAATGATTTGGGTATTTTACCCCCTTTTTGCAGATAAGGCAACTGTATTAGCCCGTTATCACGCTGCCGATAAAGACATACCCAAGACTGGGCAATTTACAAAAGAAAGAGGTTTATTGGACTTACAATTCAACGTTGCTGGGGAGGCCTCACAATCATGGTGGAAGGTGAAAGTTACGTCTCACATGGCGGCAGACAAGAAAAGAGAACTTACGCAGGGAAATTCCCGTTTTTAAGACCATCAGATCTCGTGAGACTTATTCACTATCATGAGAACACACAGGAGAGACCTGCCCCCATGATTCAAGTACCTCTCACCGGGTCCCTCCCACACACATGGGAATTCGAGATGAGATTTGGGTGGGGACACAGCCAGACCATATCAGCAACTAAGGCTCAGAGCGGTTGGGTAATTTGCTCAAGGTCTCAAGGATGATAAATGATGACTTTTGAACATGCGTTCTTTGACTCAAGAACCCATGTGTTTTTTGTTTTCTTCCATTTCACTTAGTTTATGCTTAATGGCCCATGTTTTATCAGGAAGGTGTGAATAAAGACATCTCCTAGCCAGGAGGTGCTAGGACTGAAGGTTTGAGGGAAAGAAGTGGAAAAGGTTTCAAACAGCTGCTTTGAGTGTCTGCTAATGGCAGGTTATGGAAGCCCAATGTTGAGGGTCTAGTAAGGGTAGGTTCTGGAAGCCTGACATTGGTGTCTTGGAGCTCTCTCCCTGGGACTCCTGTGCCTGTGGTGCTGTAGAGTCAACTGTTGGCACGCAGTCAGCAATCCCAGCTGAGCCTTGCCTTGCAGCCATCCCCACTGAGGTGCTAGACTTACAAGGGAAGCTATCCTGGACCCTCCAGACCAGCCCATCTGCCATCTGAATACAACCACAGCACCTCAGCCAGCACTACATGGAACAGAACAATGAAGCAGCTGAGCCCTGGCCAAACTCCTCACCCACAAAAGCACGAAGCAGAATAAAAATGGCCGTTGTTTTAAGCTGGTAAGTTTTGGGGTAATTTGACACATGGCAATAGATAACCGTAATATACTACAAGTTCATTTTGTAGCTTCTTTCTCTTCATAGTGCCAAACAAATCATAGCCAATGGCCAGGCTAACAACCAGTCACGAGAAAACAAACTCTCCCCTGTTGCACACGGCAATTCCCACACAGAAACGATGACAGTGATTTTGCATTTCTTACAAATAGCCTATCCATGGACCGATTCGAAATGTTGCCCATAAAACCATTTTTCCTTTGCATGTTACAAACACTGATAAAAAGGAAGCGTGTCCTCTCCGTGCAGCCTGAGTCGATAGGACAGACGTTCTTCTGATCATTTTACCATTTTCATGTTTGACACACAACAGCTTTTTCACTGTTCAACCCAAATTTGAAAAGGAAACAAGATAACATCTGTTTCCTTCACCGTCCTTCCACACATTTCATAGCACCCAGATATACAGGTGCTTTGCTCACAGGGATCACGTTATTCCAGTTCACCTTCTGATGATTCTAAGATGAAGATGGCATTTGCTATAGATCGCTCTCACAGGGTTGGCCGGGAATGCAGACTAGCTAAGTAGAGAGTGGGAGGCAATTACTCTAACCTCAGTGGACAAAACAGTTACCCAGCCTGCACAATTAGCAGAGCACAAACGCTGCAGCTGTTTGCAAAGGCACCCGCAGTATTTCTGACATGGCAAATCACGCTGGTGATGTCACACTCTTTTCTTAAACAAAAGTGAAATGTGAGAAGGTGAAAATACATGACTGCTGGAAGATGTTTCTCCTTGTTTGGGGACTGCATTTGCAAATGACTCTCGTCCAGGATCCTGGGTTTTCCCCAGGTCTTTGAAGGTCTACATTCCTTTAGAATCCTTCACTAAACCTACCAGTTGGCTCCCTAAGTTCCCGGTTATCTCACCGCTCTGTCATGCAAGTCACTGAGCAGGGAAAGTGACTCATAGGCTCTAAAGAAAACCTAATTCATTGAATTAAACATTGGAAAGAATCTAAGTGAGTCACTGTATCCTTCGCTCGGTCTTTAGGCAGCACCACACCTCGATCATTCCAGCCAGAAGGGAGGTAATCATATTTTTAAAAAGCTGCTTAGAGAAGGATTGTTTACAACAATAATAAATCCCATTTCTATATATACCTATATTCCAAAAACAACAGCAAAGGCACTGCAAAATTGAACCCCAAAATACAAACTGAAGAGCAGAAATATGCAAAGCCTTGAGCCTAGCTCACACCGCTTCTGTGCCAATTAGGAAAAGGTGGCCCCCCGCCCCGGGTTGAAGGAATTAGGAAAAAGCACCGGCTTGGGGCAGCAGCCACTGAGAGCCAGTGTTTGGGAGCCTGGTAAGTAAGCAAATGGCTGGATCTCTGCTCACCCCTCTGCCCTGCCCTCCAGTCCTTCCCCCAACCACCTCCATCACTGCTTTTGTGCAGAGAACAAATTCCAGGACCAGGTGCAGTGGCGCAAGAAGAAGGAAATGGAATTTTGTATGACTCCCCCTCCCTATCTTCCTGGTAAAATCTTTTTTTCCCTACTTTTGACCCTGTTGTTTCTTATTGCTAACATTTGGAAACACTGATTTTTTTTTTTTATTTGTCACCCTGTACTAACAGTTGCGGGCTGACAGTTCATGCGTTTTTATCCCACCAGGTACCCAGCAGGTGCTCGAGAACCATTACAAAAAGAACGAATAACTCTCAGAAGGAATGAACCCAGCCTCCAGCTCTAACACCTAATGCTGTCCTTGCTTTAAACTGAAAGGAAGAGTGTGACCTCACCTCTCCTGGGGAAAAACAACAGACCTGTAGACAAGTTGCTCTGCAGAGCAAAATTCCAGGCAGAAAAGGGGCATCCTTGAGCACACCGGCTTCTGCAGCCGTGAGATCTGGGCCCCGCGCTGGTGCTATCACCCTTGCACTTGCCTCTTGTTTAGGTGCCTTTCCAGAGCGTTCTCCCTCGCCTAGTAGCACATTAGAGGGACCATCAAGAAGAGGAGCATCATTTCTTACCCCTTGGAGCCCTCTCCCAGACAAGGAAGGGGCTGACCTTCCAGGCCCGGGGGCACAGCCCCATTTCCTCTTGGGGAGAAGATCAGATTCACAGCACAACCACCAAAACCACTTCCCCAGGGCAGACCTTCCCAGCCTAGCCCCAGCCTGGCCCTAGCCTGGCATTCTCGGCATCCCAACAAGCCAGAGACAGCTGCCCTGTGAACCCCTTCACTGATAGGAGAGACCAAGCAGGAGGTCAGAAATGGAAAGTCCGGGGGCCAGTTCACTCGGTCCACATGGTGTCTTTTGCTGTTGTTGTTGCTGTTCTTGTTAGCTGTTAACATATAATGGTATGATCCCATTTATATGAAATATGCATAGAAACAGGCAGATTGGCGGCTACCACGGGCTGGGGCTTAGAGAGAATAGGAAGTGGCCTATGTAATGGGAATGGGACTTCCTTTTGCAGTGAAGAAAATGTTTGGAACTAGATAGTGGTGGTAGTTGTACAAACTTGTTGGTGTACCAGATGCCAGTGAATCATTCACTTTAAAATGATTACTTTTAGGCCAGGCACGGTGGCTCATGCCTGTAATCACAACACTTTGGGAGGCCGAGGCAGGCAGATCACTTGAGGTCAGGAGTTCGAGACCATCCTGGCCAACATAGTGAAGCCCCATCTCTACCAAATACACAAAAATTAGCCGGGCATGGTGGCAGACACCTGTAATCCCAGCTACTCAGGATGCCAAGGCAGGAGAATTCCTTGAACCTGGGAGGCAGAGGTTCCAGTGAGCTGAGATCAGCCACTGCATTCCAGCCTGGGCAACAGAGTGAGACTCCACCTCAAAAAAAAAAAAAAAAAAGATTAATTTCATCCTATGTTAATTTCACCTCCTTTTTTTAAGTAAATGAACAATAACAAAAAAAGGGTCGGATATTTCTCCTATTAGATTTCTAGCTTCTCTTGAGAAACTGGAAGATCTGGCCATGTCCACCTAATCCCCGCGATGTGGCAGCTGTCTGTGAGGAAGGGGCATTTGCTGTCTGGGTTGCGCCTCACCCACGTCCTCATCTGAGCTTGTGACCCTTGCTCCTACACACAAGGAAGCTACTTACTTTCCCCGGAGAGTAAACAGAGTCCCCACTGAGCTGCCATCTTCAGATGAGTGGGAGGCGAGAGCATGACTCAGGGTCTGAGTACACAGCCGGGGTGGAACAAATATGAAGAGGCCACGAGGCAGGGGTCAGGGGAGTCAGAGGCAGGATGAGGACCTGGGTGTTCCTAATTGCGCTGCATCTCCTTCTCCACCAGCCCGCTCCGACCTCTAACCTACCTCGTTTTCCTTCCCAGCTTTTGCTACTGTCTTACTGTGTGTGTAAGTTTCCTGGGGCTTTTATTACAAATTCCCACAAACTGGGCAGCAGAGACAACAGAACTGTATTGTCTCACAGCTCTGCAGACTGGAAATCCAAGATCAAGGTATCGGCAGTGCTGTGCTCCCCCCAAGGGCTCCGGGGGAGAATGCTTCCTGGCCCCTCCAGGTTTTTGGTGATCCAAGTGTTCCTTGACTTGAGGCAGTATCACCCCAATCTCTGCCTCCCCCTTCTCCCATCTGTCTCTGTCTCAAACCTCCCTCTCTAGTCTCTCACAAGGACATCAGTCATTGGATACAGAGCCCACCCTAAAACCAGGATGTTCTTATTTGAGATCTTCAACTTAATTGTATCTGCGAAGACCCTATCTCCAAATAAGATCACACTCACGGGTACCAGGGGTTAGAACTTGGACATATTTTGGGTAGACACCATTCAACCTACTACACTCTGTATCCATTTGCTTACTGTGTGACTCATGTTATATGTCATGAGAATAGAGACTCTGCCCGTTTGTTTCCATGTTGGGAACCCATAGCCTAGAACAATGCCACACACATGAGGAAGCGTGTGTGAGATGGTGTCTGGCTCAAGCCAAGTCAGCAATCATAGGAAGGGACAACAAAACCAATCCAGCACATGAAAGGCAGGGACGACTATCAGATGAACCCAAGGATGAGGGTCACCAGACACACAAGGAGGAACTGGGGTAAGAGGAGAAGTGGTCCCACGTGAGTAAGAAGTTTGACATTGAAACCACAGCATCTGATCTGATGGAGGTTCCTGGCGTGATTGCTCAAGGCCGTGCAACTGGTCTGCAGTGGTGTTGGATTCTGCACCAAGTAGGGGATGGACAAGGAAACTTCAGGAAGGGTTAAGCCTACCTTCTACTCCTGCTGGGGCTGCCAGTGTATTTGTCACAGTCCCAGCCTGGGTTTTTAACTCGCTGGAGGAGTGATACCCAAGGCAAGGGCCAAGTGACTGCTTCAGAGTCACCTGGGGGATGTGAGTTAAAAATGCGTCTTCTTGGGCCTCAGCCCAGACCTGCTGAATCAGAATCCCAGGGATTCTGAGAACACTGAAGTTTGAAAACCAATAAAATGCAGTATTTAAATGATGACCACAATTGCAGGGAACATCCCACATTCTTTGCTATTGGGTCTGTTCACTGCCTTCAGCTCAGGTAGCTAATTGGTGAGCCTGCCCAGTTTCTTGCCTATTTTTCCTACTGTCACCAGAGTTCAAACACATCAGGGATGGCACTATTTCTGTCCTCTAAAGCCTTGAGGAGTTTCTCCATTGTCTGGAAAATAGATACAGTTGGTTGTGCACACAACAGCTGTTCCTCCTTTATTTGGTACTAACAGAACCCCAGTTTCATTCAGACCTTGAGGAGAAATATGATCATGGAAGGGGCCCTACCCCTACACAGGAAACTGTGATGAGTTCCAGTCAGTCACGCTAATGCCCTTGCCATTTGCCGGCGATGGGTTCCAAGGTAAGCAGGTGACCCAGTTCTGTCCAATGGGACATGAGAGGCACCTGCTGGGGGCTTCTGGGAAAGAATCTTGACCCTGATAAAAAAGAGACACAAGAAAGGAAAAATCCCCCACTTTCCCCCTCTTGCAGGAGATGCCTGTAGTTCCCGACATCAAATCTCTTAGCCCACCTTAATTTCAGCTGCAGTGGTGATGGACATTCTGAGTCACAGTGATTTTTATTCCTTCCGTTACACCACACTGGTGAGGGAGAGATTCCCACCAGAGGGTAATGGGGATAGCTAAGCACTCGATCCCCGACACCCAACACTGGACAGATGCGCTCGCTAGCAGTTTATTAATCACACACACTCACAGCCTGTGGAAGACACCGCCGCACACTCCACACTAAGCAGGGCCCAGGGAACAGAGGGCACTTGGGAACAGAATGAACAAGCAGGGGCTGTGGGAAGCCATTTTTGTAGCATCAAGAGGATGAGGTGCCCCCTGAGTCCCATGGGAGAATGCGCTTGGCTTATTTGAATAATTCCCTGGTCTGGCAGGGAACTGAATCCTGTACTCAGGATAAGAATAAGGAGGAACTGTGGCTGGTCGCAGTGATAAGGAGGATTGTTTGGCTAGGGGGCCTTATCTGTAGGAGCAGAGTGGAGGGGAGTTTGTCCTTCTACTGTCAGGTCTTGAGGTAGCAGATAGTACTGAACCTTCACTTCAGACCACCATAATTCAGGCATCTTCATGGGCTCAGACTCACCTTGAGCCGGCAGTGCACCACCCCAAGCCCACATTGAGCACCTTGATTTTTTGCCTTTGAAGTTTTTCTCCTGCACTGCCCCACTGCCATGCCAAACACCTGCATTCAAAACTCTCCAAGCCACTAGGGCACAGGGGCACTGGAAGAAGGCTCCGGGAGCATCATCTTCAGGTGAACAATTCTGACCACGTTCTGTGTGATTCCCAGAGACCATGGCACCTACCTCCACAGCGAGCCCTTACACTGCCTTTGCCTCCCTTCCTGCCTCATGCTCCCCAGTTGCTCACTTACTCCCACTTCTGGACCAGCTCCCAAATTATATATCAGGCTCTGCTTTCAGGGGAACCCAAAATAAGACACTCTTCCTGTATTTGGGCACAATTTTATGAGGAAACGATGTCTTGTGGCTTTGAGAGG
>NW_012104754.1:2116259-2118723 GCF_000951045.1 Mandrillus leucophaeus | reverse complement strand
GTCTTCAGCTGCCACCTGAATTTCACTAGCATCATTCCAGCCACAGGATTGTGGGGGAAATTCTTTGTCATAGTTGCACAAGCACAGTTATAGCCATTAGCGTTGGAGTTTCTCATGACAACAGCCTCTAAAAATGAGCCATGTCCAAGCATCTCAGCAGCGTGTCAGCAACTGTCATGCAACTGACCTGAGGCTTCGCATGAAATATGTAAAACGTGGAGTAAGACATGGGTTCTGAAAGCCCAGTTCCCCAGTCCTCTCTGTGCTCAGCAAGAATGTGAGTGATTAAAGATCTATTTTTACTCTTTGGAAGACACTAATTAGCATTCAGTTTGATTTACCTCAGTTAGGCAAAATCATTGTTTAATGAGGCACCTTCACAAGTTAGACGGCTCATGTTACCCTCTGATACGATTTGTCTCTGTGTCCCCACCCAAATCTCACTTTGAATTGTAATCCCCATAATCCCCAGGTATCAAGGGCAGAACCCCGGTGGAGGTAATTGGATCATGAGGGCAGTTTCCTCCATGCTGTTCTCGTGATAATAGTGAGTCTGGTGCGATCTGATTGTTTTATAAGCATCTGGCATTTCCCCTGCTTGCACTTCTTTCTGCCACCTTGTGAAGAAAGTGCCTGCTTCCCCTTCATCTTCCACCATGATTGTAAGTTTCCTAAAGCCTCCCCAGCCATGCTGAACTGTGAGTCAATTAAACCTCTTTATTTACAAATTACCCAGTCTTGGGTATGTCTTTATTAGCAGCATGAGAATGGACTAATACACCCGCCCAGAGGAATGAACAAACATGCCCCACAAAGCCTGTCAGGGGAGTCGGGAGAAGGATCTCCTGAATGTTTGTAGTGATTTCCTCACATGAACTATTTGTGCGTGTTGTCAGGTTTTGCCTTGCTCTCTTTTGTGCCCCAACAACAGCTACAAAAGTTCTAGACACTTCTTGATATGTGCTGGATTGTCCCGATTTGCTGTCGTATAGAATTCACTGAGCAACTCCCCTGAGCTGAACCCAGAGTACAATGACCAATAAGACTCACCTTCGGCATCCAAGCTGTCTGGCCTTGAGTAAGACATAGCTCCTCTGTGTCTCAGTCCCCTCCTGTGATAAATGAGGATATAACACCCAGCTTCGAGGTGTCTGACTCATGCCGTCATGCAGGGCCCACACTACAAAGCTGCAAAGTGCCATATGCTTGGTTCAATGCTCTTCTGTTGCCGTCTTGAAATTCTTAATAATTTGAACAAGGGGTCCAACATGTTCCTTTTTTCACTGGGCCTTACAAATTGCATAATCTAGACTGAGTTTTATAAGGATTAGGTAGGGGAATGTACTTAAACAAGCTTCACACAGAAGAAGGACTTTAAAACTGCATAACTGGCTGGGCGCAGTGGCTCATGCCTATAATCCCAGCAATTTGGGAGGCCAAAGCAAGCAGATCTCTTGAGCCCAGGAGTTTGAGACAAGCCTGGGCAACATGGCCAAACCCCATCTCTACAAAAAATTTAAAACTTAGCCGGGTGTGGTGGTACACACGTGTAGTTCCAGCTACTTGGGAGGCTGAGGTGGGAGGATTGCTTGAACCTGGGAGGTTGAGACTACAGTGAGCCATGATTACACCATTGCACTCCAGCCTTGGCAGCAGAGCAAGACCCTGTTTCAAAAAATAAATACATAAAATAAAAATAAATAAATAAAGACAATGGTATCATCACCCTGATTAGGTAGTTAAATCCAAAACAAATGTATTTTCTTACCCATCTAAGCTAAATACCATAACTTAAATTCTGTCTCCCACCCATCTAATCTAAACACTATAATTTAAATTCTGCTTAACTTTCTTTAGTGAATGTTACGCGTCCATCTCAGACGTCAGCTTTGATTCTTGATTTCCAAATAGTTGACATGATTTGTTTTATTTTCTCCCTATCACTTTTGTCAAAAGTTGATCCTCTTCACAACAGCTCCTGTTGACTTGAGAACTGTATGCGTAATGTCCTTTGGTCAATACTAATAAATATTCGATCTGTTGTTTCATTCACCTTTCTTCCATGAATTGACCAATTTTATCAAAAGGCTGATAGAAATAAACCATACACAAGGGAAAAATAATGGGTTATACATAGAAATTTTTTTCTTATCTCCCCAAACTGATAACCTTTGATATATGTCCACAATCCCTTATTCACAATTATGTCATTTATAAAGCTCTAAAAATTTGGAAATAAACTTGCAGCAAACATATTTTGTGACAAAACCAAACCTAAAATTGATATGGAGCCATTTGTAGTCTTTTATAATCAGGCTGTGCGTATTACATCACATCCCTCGTATATACTGAATTATCTTTCTAAAATTAAAAACAATTCTGGGCTGGGCATATTGGCTTACACCTGTAATCCCAGCACCTTGGGAGGCCAAGGCAGGAGGATCACTTGAGGCCAGAAGTTCAA
>NW_012104754.1:2110648-2113264 GCF_000951045.1 Mandrillus leucophaeus | reverse complement strand
AAAGGCAGGGACGACTATCAGATGAACCCAAGGATGAGGGTCACCAGACACACAAGGAGGAACTGGGGTAAGAGGAGAAGTGGTCCCACGTGAGTAAGAAGTTTGACATTGAAACCACAGCATCTGATCTGATGGAGGTTCCTGGCGTGATTGCTCAAGGCCGTGCAACTGGTCTGCAGTGGTGTTGGATTCTGCACCAAGTAGGGGCTGGACAAGGAAACTTCAGGAAGGGTTAAGCCTACCTTCTACTCCTGCTGGGGCTGCCAGTGTGTTTGTCACAGTCCCAGCCTGGGTTTTTAACTCGCTGGAGGAGTGATACCCAAGGCAAGGGCCAAGTGACTGCTTCAGAGTCACCTGGGGGACGCGAGTTAAAAATGCGTCTTTTTGGGCCTCAGCCCAGACCTGCTGAATCAGAATCCCAGGGATTCTGAGAACACTGAAGTTTGAAAACCAATAAAATGCAGTATTTAAATGATGACCACAATTGCAGGGAACATCCCACATTCTTTGCTATTGGGTCTGTTCACTGCCTTCAGCTCAGGTAGCTAATTGGTGAGCCTGCCCAGTTTCTTGCCTATTTTTCCTACTGTCACCAGAGTTCAAACACATCAGGGATGGCACTATTTCTGTCCTCTAAAGCCTTGAGGAGTTTCTCCATTGTCTGGAAAATAGATACAGTTGGTTGTGCACACAACAGCTGTTCCTCCTTTATTTGGTACTAACAGAACCCCAGTTTCATTCAGACCTTGAGGAGAAATATGATCATGGAAGGGGCCCTACCCCTACACAGGAAACTGTGATGAGTTCCAGTCAGTCACGCTAATGCCCTTGCCATTTGCCGGCGATGGGTTCCAAGGTAAGCAGGTGACCCAGTTCTGTCCAATGGGACATGAGAGGCACCTGCTGGGGGCTTCTGGGAAAGAATCTTGACCCTGATAAAAAAGAGACACAAGAAAGGAAAAATCCCCCACTTTCCCCCTCTTGCAGGAGATGCCTGTAGTTCCCGACATCAAATCTCTTAGCCCACCTTAATTTCAGCTGCAGTGGTGATGGACATTCTGAGTCACAGTGATTTTTATTCCTTCCGTTACACCACACTGGTGAGGGAGAGATTCCCACCAGAGGGTAATGGGGATAGCTAAGCACTCGATCCCCGACACCCAACACTGGACAGATGCGCTCGCTAGCAGTTTATTAATCACACACACTCACAGCCTGTGGAAGACACCGCCGCACACTCCACACTAAGCAGGGCCCAGGGAACAGAGGGCACTTGGGAACAGAATGAACAAGCAGGGGCTGTGGGAAGCCATTTTTGTAGCATCAAGAGGATGAGGTGCCCCCTGAGTCCCATGGGAGAATGCGCTTGGCTTATTTGAATAATTCCCTGGTCTGGCAGGGAACTGAATCCTGTACTCAGGATAAGAATAAGGAGGAACTGTGGCTGGTCGCAGTGATAAGGAGGATTGTTTGGCTAGGGGGCCTTATCTGTAGGAGCAGAGTGGAGGGGAGTTTGTCCTTCTACTGTCAGGTCTTGAGGTAGCAGATAGTACTGAACCTTCACTTCAGACCACCATAATTCAGGCATCTTCATGGGCTCAGACTCACCTTGAGCCGGCAGTGCACCACCCCAAGCCCACATTGAGCACCTTGATTTTTTGCCTTTGAAGTTTTTCTCCTGCACTGCCCCACTGCCATGCCAAACACCTGCATTCAAAACCCTCCAAGCCACTAGGGCACAGGGGCACTGGAAGAAGGCTCCGGGAGCATCATCTTCAGGTGAACAATTCTGACCACGTTCTGTGTGATTCCCAGAGACCATGGCACCTACCTCCACAGCGAGCCCTTACACTGCCTTTGCCTCCCTTCCTGCCTCATGCTCCCCAGTTGCTCACTTACTCCCACTTCTGGACCAGCTCCCAAATTATATATCAGGCTCTGCTTTCAGGGGAACCCAAAATAAGACACTCTTCCTGTATTTGGGCACAATTTTATGAGGAAACGATGTCTTGTGGCTTTGAGAGGGTGAAGCTGTGGATGAAAGTCAATGTGCTGGGGATGGTGGAATGGGGAATGGAAGCGTGGGAAGAACTAGGAGGCCTTGGTGACATCCCTAAGAGGCTGGATTCCCCGCACCTGCCGGCTGCTTCCTCTGTGTTTGTTGGGACAGCAGGGAGAGAGATGATAGGCCCCATGCCATCATCGAGGGCACCTTCCCTGGAGCACCCTAAGTGATCCCAGTGGTGTTCCATGGCCTCCATGCCAGTGGGAGGCAAAAGAAATGCTTTTGTGTTAGGCCAGTGAGCGATGCCAGGAGTCTCAGCTGGACGTGTCTGCTGTCGTGATCATTCCAGTCTCGCTGGAAACCTGCAGGAGAGGAGAACGCTGAAGTCCTCATGTGCCATCCTATGCCAAGGCCGATCCCAAATTACCATATGTGGTGAGTGCAAGTATTTGTCACATCTCAGGCCGTTCTCCTTCCATCTTCTTGTCTTCAGCTGCCACCTGAATTTCACTAGCATCATTCCAGCCACAGGATTGTGGGGGAAATTCTTTGTCATAGTTGCACAAGCACAGTTATAGCCATTAGCGTTGGAGTTTCTCATGACAACAGCC
>NW_012104754.1:2097176-2104983 GCF_000951045.1 Mandrillus leucophaeus | reverse complement strand
GCAGTGTCTCACATCTGTAATCCCAGCACTTTGGGAGGCCAAGGGGGGCAGATCACCTGAAGTCAGGAGTTCGAGACCATCCTGGCCAACATGGTAAAACCGCATCTCTGCTAAAAAGTAGAGAAAAAATTAGCCGGGCATGGTGATGGGCACCTGTAATTCCAGCTACCTGGGAGGCTGTGGTAGGAAAATCACTTGGACCTGGGAGGCAGAGGTTGCAGTGAGTCAAGACTGGGCCATTGTACTCCAGCTTGGGCAACAAGAACAAAACTCTATCTCAAAAAAAAAAAAGAAGGAAAAAAAAAAGGCCCTGGAATTCAAACAGACATGTGTGCACCATGTTCACAGCAGCCTTACTCATAACAGCCAAAAGGTAGAAACAATCCACGTCATCAATACATGAATACACGAATATACACAAAATGTTGTATATACACATACAATGGAATATTATTCAGCCTTAAAAAGTAATGAAATTCTAACACATACTACCCATGGATAACCTTGAAGACATTGTGCTTAGTGAAATAAGCCATTCACAAAATAACAAATACTGTATGAATCACTCTATGAGGTCCCTAGGGAGGTCAAATTCATAGAGATAGAAAGTAGCACGGGGGTTGCTAGGGGGAATGGGGAAATGAGGAATTCATGCTTAATGGACACAGAGTCTCAGTTTGGAAAGATGAACATGTTCTGGAGATAAATGGAGGTGAAGGTTGCACAGCAATGTGAATACACTTCATGCCACTGAACTGTTCATTTTACAGTGCCTCAAATGGTAACTTTTATGTTATGTATAACTTACCATATTTTTCTTTTTCTTTCTTTCTTTTTTTTTTTTTGGAGGCAGAATCTCTCTCTGTTGCCCCGCCTGGAGTGCAGTAGCACAATCTAGGCCTCACTGCCACATCCACCTACCAGGTTCAAGGGATTCTCCTGCCTCAGCCTCCTGAGTAGCTGGGATTACAGGTGTACACCACTACACCTGGCTAATTTTTGTGTATTTTTAGGAGAGATGGGGTTTCACCAAGTTGGCCACAATGGTCTCGATCTCCTGACCTCGTGATCTGCCCGCATTGGCTTCCCAAAGTGCTGGGATTACAGGCGTGAGCCACTGCACCCGGCCCCACATTTTTCTTAATGGCAGGCCCTAGAATATCAGTCCTCGGAGTGCTGAATTCCGCTCTCCACCTGTTCTTCTTCTCTGTTCCTGGCCACCCTGAACTGAGCATCACTCTCCATCACCAACAGCAACTTCCCCCACTGAAGTCCTCCACCAGAAACATCAGTTCACCCCTCTACTGGCTTAGTATTCACCTGGCTTCACTTCCTAGAGTCTCAGACTGATAAACTGGCAACAAATCCACTTCTAGCAAGGCACTAAAGCATACCTGGGTGTCCTATCCCTGCAGGCATCCCAAGCCCAGGACCGCCTGCACCACAGGCCAGTTTCCAGCTTCTGGCCACCTCCCTTACACTGTTAAGAAGTGTTAACATGAAGGAACAAGAAGCTAGATCTTCAACTAGTTGCTCCACATGCCCTGTGGATTAGCTTCTTATGGCTGCTATATCAAATTACCACAGATTTCATGGCTTAGCACAACATAAATATATTCTCCTCGAGTCCAAAATCAATTTATCTGGAGTAAAATTAAGGTGTTGGCTGGTCTGTGTTCTTTCTGGAGGCTCTAGACAAGAATCTCTTTCTTTTGCCATCTGGCTCTTAGGGGACACTTGTATTCCTTAACTTGTGGCCCTCTCCTCCATCTTCAAAGCATATCATTTCCACTTCTGTTTCCATCATCACATGACCTCCTCTCTCCCACTCTGACTCCTCCTGCATACATCTGTCTTGCAAGGACCCTTGTAATTACATCAAGCCCACCACATAATCCAGGACAATCTCCCCATCTCAAGACTCTTAATCACATCTGCAACGTCCCTTTGCCATGAAAAGGAACACAGTGACAGGTTCCACAGATTTCACAGGTTCCACGGACGTGTTGGGGGAGCAGGGGGTTTATTCAGCCTGCTACACCTTAATTGTCAGGCTAGAGCCTCACATGCAAAATATGAGTTCTGAAGGGCTAGTATAAAGTGACAAAGTACTTCTTGCTGTTAGTTGCAGGAGAGATAAAAGGTGAGTACCGATCCACCTCTGAGAGAGAGCCAAAATTCAAGTTGGAAAATGGTCCAGATACATCACCAAAGCAAGGAGGGCCTTAAGTGGGTATCAGAACCTGAGTGCCGAGACAAGGGACAGATCTCGGTTTCTGAAAACATGGCAAACAAAATAACCTAAATATCCTCTCACTGTCCATCATTAGAAATGCTGAATAAAATATGACAAATATCTTTTTCATTCATAGCCAAGCTCCTAAGCAAGGAAGGGATAGCCCCAGGGCCAAAACCAATAAGGGAACAGAAAGCCGGCCTGGTAAGTATGACCTGATGCTGGGGTTGCTCTGCGGGAACTGGAGAGGTGGCAAGTTTTTGTAACCAGGGAATTTATGTTTTAATTGCCACACATGAACAATAGAGAAGGTTTTGGGTCTGTCCCAGGTGAAGAATTGGAACTGAGGTCCATAGGGCAGTATAGGAAAAAGAAATGCCCATTAGCCCATGGAAATGATAAGGAAATGTCTTGTTTCTGCCTGAACCTGAAAAAGAGTGTTAAGGATTTCCCTACAATTTTTAAATTATGGTCTTGTCCTCATGATGACTTGAGGTTCCAATTTTGCACTGTTTGTGTGACCTCAGAAACTGAAAAACCAAGAAATCAATTAAGGTTAAAAATGGTATTTTGTTTCTCTAAAAGTATTCTTGTTGCTCTACTATTCTTCCTCCTCAGATCAATATCATCTTTTGCTTTGGGGAGAAAAAGTGGATGTAGCATAAAATAATAAAATGTAAAAGTGTTACAATATATAAATGTCCTAAGACACAGTAGACACAATTGTCTGTGAATAAAACACTTTTAATTGGAAAGAACAGATTTCTTATAGAAAAATAATTTTGCTTTAAATTCCAAAAGAACTTTCCTTGGAAACATGTTTACAAACATTAGCCACAGAGCTTAAGGAAGAGATTAAAAACCCTACTGGCTGGGAGGAAGGCACTTGGACAGAGAGAGGTAGCAGGGAATAAGGGAAATATAACCAAAGGCCCACAAAGGGAATTAAAACCTTGGGAGATAAGTGGCATGGGTGGTAGACACATTCACCATGACCACCATCCCACAGATTGATCTGAGGCAGTGTTTGCAATAAGAACTGTTGATATATAAGTATTATAGCATACCATTCTTTGTGTAAAGGACAAAATATCCAGGAATAGTTTTGTTTTGAGGTATAATTATGCTATTTCAGGAGACTCAGGTGGAGTCACCAGCTTTATTCCAATTTCTTAGTTCTCTCTTATGTCTGCCCTTTACTTACCTTCCTACCTCAACCCAGGCACCCTACGTATAAGAACCTCACCACTCTTCTTCACACTAAGCTCAGGCACAATTGCTATCACCTCCCATTTTCATTGGTTACTCCTTTAAAAACGTTGTAGTCTACTAAAACATAAAGTAATTAGAAAAATTTAACAGATATTAATTCCATGACAAAAACTACAGAATATGGCTAAGATACATTAAAGAATATCTAAATAGATTAAGAGGTATACCATGTTCATGAATTGAAAGATTCAATATTGTTAAGATGTTCATTCACTTGAAGTTGATTTACAGATTCAACACAATCCCAGTGAAAATCTAAACAGCCTTTTTTGGAAATTAGAGATTGATGTAAAACTTATTGTAAGTTTTACATGGAAATCCAAATGACTTAGAACAGGTAAGAAACTGTATTAGTTTGAGACCTTCCAAAAACAGATGTCAACAGATTTGATGCACAAGAGATGTACTGAAAGAACTGCCTGTGAAAGATAAAAGGAGGTCAGGTGCAGTAGCTCATGCCTGTAATCCCAACACTTTGGGAGGCCAAGGTGGGTGGATCACCTGAAGTCAGAAGTTCGAGACCAGCCTGGCCAACATGGTGAAACCCTGTCTCTACTAAATACAAAAAGTTAGCTGGGTATGGTGGTGGACACCTGTAATCCCAGAAACTTGGGAGGCTGAGGCAGGAGAATCGCTTGAACCTGGGAGGCAGAGGTTGCAGTGAGCCAAGATAACACCATTGCACTCCAGACTGGGCAACAAGAGTGAAACTCCATCTCAAAAAATAATAATAATAATTAATTAATTAATTAATTAAACGAGAGGTAGCAGGAGCAGCCAGAGAGAGAATTTAGACCACAATACAAGTCTGACAACCGTGAAAGGAGAACGTGAAGGAAGGACTGACTAGAAAGAGCCTGATACAAAAGTAATGTTCTGCCAGGGTGTTTTCAAGTCAAATTGCCCTTTAAAGGAATCCTGCCTTGGGCAAGATGGCCCACTTAAAATAACCCCACCATAATCAGTCATTGGCCGGGAGCAGACTGGAGAAGAGTGGCCTGGCGTGAATGCCCTGGTGGATGTATGGTTAGCTTCTGGAGGCTGTCAATCAGCCATGCTCTCCATGGAAGATTCCCTTGAAGGAGAGAGCCTGAGCAGGTCATCTTCATGGCTGCCAAAACAATTTTTATAAAGAAGGAAAAAGTTGAAGGACTCAGACTACCTAGTTTGATGACTTACTATAAAGCCACACTAATCAAAGAGAGTATGGTATTCACATAAAAGCAGAAGAATAAATAAAATAGGAGAGAGCCCACTTATAGGGTCAAATGGTTTTTGACAAGGGTTCCAAGGTAATTCAATGAAGAAAGAACAGTCTTTTCAACAAACACTACTGGAACAAGTAAACACAGTATCCATACGAGAAAAAAATGTATACCCTCCATCTCGTACCACACCTAAAGTGGGAGTACACCTGGAAAGTTACAAAAATTAATTCATGCATCTAAAACTAAAAGCTAAGGCTTTTAGTTTTCCATAATATTTGGAGAAAATGTTATGACTTTGGTGCAGGCAAGGATTCTTTAGGCAAGTAATAGAAAGTGCTAACTATAAAAAAAATTGATAAACTGTACTTTATTAAAATTTAAAATTTCCACTTTTTGAAAAATACCACTACAAAAATGAAAAGTCAAACCACTGGGTGAAGATATTCATAACATATACAGCTGACAAATATTTTTCCTTGAAAAAAATGCAAACAACTCTTACAACTATCAATAAATAATAAGAAAACAAGGCATCTAGAAAATGGGCAAAAGATTTAAACAGACACATCACGAGTGTATATATACAAATTGTCAATAAACACATTAAAATATGTTCAATATCACTGATCATCAGAAAAGTGTAAATTAAATCCACAGTGAAGTGCTACTACATAGTAGAATGACTAAAACTAAAAAGACTGGTTGATAGTTCCAAGTGCTAGCATGGGTGTAGAGCAGCTGAAACTCTTATACATTGCTGGAGGAAGTGTAAAACGTCATGGTCACTTTGAAAAATGGTTTGTTATGAAGTTAAACATATTTATTATACTTATCATGTACGATCGAACTCCTAGGTATTTGCTGAAGATAAAGGAAAACATATGTTCCCAAAATGACTTGTACATAAACATTCGTAGCAGCTTTACTCATAATAACCAAAACCTGGAAACAACTGTCCCTCAAAAGATGAATGGATAAACACATAGTGGTATATTTGTGCAATAGAATACAATAAAAATTAGCAAATATGCCCAACCCCATGTACCGATCTCAAAAACATTATATTAAACAAAACGACCCAGACTCAAAAGAATATATACTGTATGGTTTCGTTTATGAATTTCTACAACAGGAAAAACTAATATAGAGATCAGTGGTTTGGTTGGGTGAGGGAGGAATGATTAGCTGCATAGAGAATAAGGGACAGTTCTGGGTGAGGAAATCGACTGATTATCTGATTAAAATGGTGATTACTAGAGTGGATACATTTGTTAAAATTCATCAAACTAGACACTTCTTGTGCATTTTTATTATATATAAATTACTTCTCAATAAAGTTGATTATATTTTTATTTTTAACAAAAGAGTGAAGGCCAAGCACGGTGTCTCATGCCTGTAGTCCCGGCTGCTTGGGAGGCTGAGGTGGGAGGATCACTTGAGCTTGGGAGGTCGAGGCTGCAGTGAACCATGATCATTCCACTGCTCTCAGCCTGGGTAACAGAGTGAGACCATGTCTCAAAAAAAAGTGTGGAACTCTCTATCCAAGGTGCACAGGGAGTCCGAAGTGCTGGAATCATCTGCAGCAGAGGGAAGGAGCTGCCCCAGAGTGGCCCTCTGGGAGTTCCACTTGGGAGAGGCAGCAGCGTCTACTGGCTGATGTGGAAGAAGCCACAGAGCTTGTAGCTTCTCATTTGTATTACAGTAGCATCCATGTTTACCACTGCAGTTTCCTTTTTTTTTTTGAGACGGAGTTTCGCTCTTGATGCCCAGGATAGAGTGCTGTGTTGCGATCACCACTCACTGCAACCTCCGCCTTCCAGTTTCAAGTGATTCTCCTGCCTCAGCCTCCCAAGTAGCTGGGATTACAGGTGCCTACCACCACGCCTGGCTAATTTTTTTGTATTTTTAGTAGAGACGGGGTTTCATCATGTTGGCCAGGCTGATCTCGAACTCCTGACCTTGTGATCCGCCCGCCTTAGCCTCCCAAAGTGCTGGGATTACAGGCGTAAGCCGCATCCGGCCAACCATTGTATTTCCTAATATTACATCTTTATTTGATATTTTGTACTCTGATTGTAATTTTTTTTTAGTTTGCTAAATATTAGTTTTACCAACTTTCTAAAAAGGAACGCATTCATTCAACAAATATTAGTTGAGTATCTATTATATGCCAGTCTCCATTCTAAGAACTAGGAATACAGCAATGGGGAAAGAAAGAAAGTAATAATTATTAAAATGCTCTTTATAATGCATTAGATGATATTAAATACTAAGGAGAAAAACAAATCAGGGAAGAATAATAAGGAACTAGGGAGGAGGAGGCAGGGGAGGAGTCTCAAATTCATACAGGGTGCTGAGAAGTGACACATGACGAAAGACCTGCAGGAGATGAGAAGCTGATCCAAGCAGATAACAGAGGGAAGAGCATTCTAGGCCAAGGGAATAGCAAGGGCAAAGGCCCTGAGGTGGGGGTATGCCTGGAGAGTTCAAGGACAGCAAAGGGGTCTAGGTAGCTATAGGCCAGTGAACAAGGCAGAGTTGTGGAAGATGAGGTCAGATACGAAGAGGAGGGCTAGAGGGTCATGACGAAGATTTGACATTTATTCTGAGGTGAGTTAGAGAGCTATTAAAGGGTTTGGAGCAGAGGAGGAAAATGATCTGAGCAGCCCATTAACAAGAGAACAGGCTGATGTGTTAGGACTGGACTGGAGAAGACAGGTGGAAGCAGGGAGCTCAGTCAGAGAGAATTTGGTGCCTTGGGTCAGGATGGGAGCAGTGGATGTGGGGAGAAGTGGCTGGATTCTGAATATATATGAAGACAGAACCAATGATATTTGCTGGTGGGTCACACGCTGGGTAGAAGAGAAAAATGTGGCCTCAAGAATGACTTGGCTGGGTGCGATGGTTCATGCCTGTAATCGCGGCACTTTGGGAGGCCAAGGCGGGGGGATCACCTGAGGTCAGGAGTTCAAGATCAGCCTGGTCAACATGGTGAAACCCCATTTCTACTAAAAATACAAAAATTAGCTGGGCGTGGTGGCACACGCCTATAATCCCAGCTACTAAGGAGGCTGAAGCAGGAGAATCGCTT
>NW_012104754.1:2093132-2095718 GCF_000951045.1 Mandrillus leucophaeus | reverse complement strand
AAAAAAAAAAAAACAAAAAAGTAAAAAAAGTAAATTGTAAAACTGGAAAAGCTCTTCTAGAATAAGGATATAAAGAAAAAATATTTTTGGACAGCTGTACAATCTGCTTAAAGCTAAGTAGTTATTACAAATAAGTCTAAAAGTTTATAAATTTAAAAAGTAACAGTAAGCTAACTGAAGAAAGAAAACCTTTTATAACTTTGGTGTAGCCTAAGTGTACAATGTTTAAAAGTCTACAGTCATGTAGAGTAATGTCCTAGGCCTTCACATTCATTCCTCACTCACTCACTGACTCAGCCAGCACCATTTCCAGTTCTGCAAACTCCATTCGTGTTCTGTATATGTGGACCATTTTTCATCTTCTATACTGTATTTTTACTGTACCTTTTCTGTGTTTAGATACACAAATACTTACTATTGTGTTACAACTGCCTATGGTATTCAGTACAGTAACATGCTGTGCAGGTTTGTAGCCTAAGGAGCAATAGGCTATACCACATAGCCTAGGTGTATAGTAGGCTATTTCATCTAGGTTTGTGTAAGTACACTCCGCGATGTTTGCATAACAATGAAATTGCCTAACGACACATTTCCCATAATGTATCCCCATGGTTAAGCAACCCATCACTGTATATATATTCTATTGGTTCTGTTTCTACTGAGGACCCTGACTAACGCATCAAGCAAGTGCAATGAAGTGAGAGAGAAGGGACAGAGGTGTTTACAACCAACTGAAAGTGCAATTTCAGCAGGATAAGGAGGGACATGAAGACCCAAGAGAGATCAGGTAAATTACTAGGGGTAAGCTCAGTGGATTGTGATCCCCTCGGGCTTGAAGGATTGCTGGAGGGGGGCATTATAGGGAGTTACAAAGTCAATTGTAAACACTTTCCAATTAACATTATACCGCATTAATACTGAAACAGCTGTTTCCACTTTTCTCCAGATTTGCAAAGGTAAGATTGCTGCTACAAAAACCCAGCAGACAGCACCACTGTCCCGTCTTGGAACCCAGGCAGAAGGCAGCCTCAGAAGGTTGGGGTGGGAGGTGGGAGGGGAATGGGCTGCCTTCAGCAATAGTGACAGTGCAGATGTGGAGTAAGAAGGGCCCGGGAGAGCCACTCACACCCCAGCAAGCATGGTGGAGATCCAGAAACTTCCCCGTAGCCCTGCAAGGGCCAAGCAGTAACCGAGAATTCCATCAGGGTGCCTGCCAGGGGTCACCTGGACTGGATCAGGGGATGCATAGGCCAGGGGTGATAGCCCAGGGATGGGAGCCAGAAGGATGTTGTGGCTGGGTATTCAGGCAGCAGGGCAGAGGCACAGGCTCCCTGGGAGTGCCCAGTGTGCAGAGAAAGAAGAGACCAAGCATGAGGACACACAGCTCCTCCCAGGCCAGCTCAGAGCACAGGCTGCTTGAGGACAATGCCTCAATGTTCCAGAAGCTTCTCCCTGCCCCAGGGACTTCTCTGGGTGGAGAAGGATTTCTCAGGGACTTCTAATGAGAGGAGAAATCATGAAGGTGGGAAACTTTCATGAGAACTTCAAACTTTAAAATGAGTGAGGAATTTACTCAAAAGAGGCTTTTGTCTTTAAACAGAAAATACAAAATTACCTTGAGTGGCAAGATTGCTTTTCTGGGTGAAAACAGAGAATGACTGTTACGGAGATTTTTTTCCACTGAGAGGAAAGGCTCATATAACAAGTTCCAGAAATCTGGTTACCCTTCTGCATTTCTGAGTGGTGACGCTAAGTTCTCATTGCTCTACATGCAAATGAAGCCACGCTATATAAAACAGCTCTTCATGTTGACAGAACTATAAAATAATATTGGAATAGGAAGAGGCTTCAGGTCATCTAATTTAGTGGTTCTCAACCAAGAGCGAGTTTGCCCCCCAGGGAACATTTGACCCCACCTGGAGACATTTTTCATTGCCACAACTTGGGAGGTGCTGCTGGTATCTAGTGAATGGAGGCCAGGGATGCAGCTAAACATCCCCCAATGCATAGGACAGCCCCCCCCGAACAAAGAATTCTGTGGTCCCCAGTGTCAATAGTGCCAAGGTTGAGAGATCTTAGTCAAATCCAAAATTCTACCTAGGCACGCAGTTCTTCAGAGAACTGCCTCCTGGCTCAGCCAGCTTCGGCTTCAGAATTTCCAAGGTAATATGGAATACTATACAACCATAAAAAATAATGAAACCATGTCTTTTGCAGAAACATGTATGCAGCTGGAGGCCATTACATTAAGTGAATTAATACAGAAACAGAAAATAAAACACCACATGTTCTCACTTATAAGTGGGAACTAAACAGTGGGTACATATGGACATAAAGATGAAAACAATAGACACAGGACTACAAAAGTGGGGAAGAGAGAAGGGGGAGAAGGATTGAAAAACTACCTATTGGGTACTATGTTCACTATTTGGCTGATGGGGTCAATAGAAGCCCAAACCCTAGCATTACACAATATACCCAAGTAACAAACCTGCACATGTACCCTCTGAATCTAAAATAATTAAAGGGAAAAAATAATTTCCAAGGTAATTTGCCCACTGACTAAGTCACGGAGGCAAGATTTTT
>NW_012104754.1:2065808-2092452 GCF_000951045.1 Mandrillus leucophaeus | reverse complement strand
TACAGTCTAAGACTGATACTGCCTGTTGACCTTGGGTAAGGTACTTGACCTCCTTGTGCCTCACTGTTCTCATCTGTAAAATAGGAATAATAATTATGCCTACCTATTGAGGGCATGAAGATTCAATGAACGATTATACGTAAAACACCAAGAATACTGCCTGACACACAGCTGGTACAACTTGTGGTTGTTGTTAACAGTGTTTTCTAGCAATCATAGGGGAAATCTGTATGGCCCTTTAAAAAACCCAGCTAAAACCCAAGCTTTAAAAAAAAATTAGTGACTACGAAAGTGCAGCTTCTGCAGTTTCTTTTCAAGTTAGACAAACTATTCAAAACTGAACAAGCATTAATAAGAAGTTGAAGAGTGGAAGGCGGTGAGTGACGGACTACTAACTTGGTTGCCAAGGAAATTCCAGGTTAGACAAAAAGATTGTTGTGGAGGTTGACATGGACTCAGAGAGTAGCCCATGGAACTTCTTGTGCTTCTTTTCCCTTAGCCACAAGAGGAAACCAAGCAGACAGGTGAACTGGGAGTTTGAGAGCTAATCCATGGGCTGGGGAGAAAGCCTCATGTTTCAGCAGAAGGCCTGCTTCTCTCTAACAGTGCTTGACAAGTCTAATGAGGACAGCCAAAAGGATAAGGTAGACACTGCCCTGATCAGCAGCAAACACACCCTCGGGTCAAGAAGAAGCGGAAAGTGACACATCTGGTGGAGGTTGTCCGTGGGCCTTTGGACCCCTAAGTGTAAAGTAGGAGAAAAATGAATATTTCCCCTAAGAAGAAGAAAGAAAAAGAGTGTAGGACGAGCTGTAAGAAAGGGTTGTGTGAGTACCTAGATGCTGACATTTCTAGAAAATTACTTCCCTATTGTCTAACAGATTTGTTCTGGATTTTTTTGTCATGGTAAAATACACATAACATAAAATTTACCATTTTAAAGCATGCAACTCAATGGCATTATTGCATTCAAAGTGTGCAACCATCATCACTCTCTAATTCCAGAAGGTGTTCATCGCCCAGCAAAGAAGTCCCATTAGCAGTCACTCTCCATCCCCCAGTTCCCTAACTACCATTAATCTATTTTCCGTCTCTACGGATTTGCCTATTCTGCATATTTCATATAAATGGGATCACACAACACGTGGCCTGTGTCTGACTTCTTTAACTCAGCGTGTTTTCCAGGTTCCTCCATGTTGTAACCTGCATTAGAACTTTAGCCTTTTTATGGCCAGATAATATTCCATTGTATGGATATATCATATTTTCTTTTTCCATTCAGCTGTTGATGGATATTTGGGTTATTTCCACCTTTTGGCTATTGTAAATAGTGCTGGCATAAATATTTTGTACAAGTTTTTGTTTGAACACCTTATTTTGACTCTTTTGTATGTATACCTGGGCTGGAATTGCTGAAGCATGTGGTGACTCCATTTAACTTATTGAGGAACCACAATCTATTTTCCACAGCAGCTGCAACATTGGAATTGTTACGGATTTTTGCCAACTGAATTAGGAAGACTTAGTAATACTTAGAGCTATAGGGAAACATTGCCGTTGGTCCCTTTGCAAAGCGATCTGGCAGTGTGAGAAACAGTGCAGCTTCATAGAAAAACAATGGAACTCAAATCCAATATACCTGGGGTCCGATATCTAGTTCTGCCGACTACTAGTTGGCAAAACAATTAACCTTCCGTAACCTCAGTTTCTTCTTCTGTAAATGGGGTTCTTCTTCTGCTTCATAGTATTATGGTAAAGACTGAAGAGTTTTGCCAAAATACCAGGCACCTGATAGGCACCCTATAAGTTCTAGCTATTGTTATTATAATGTATACTGTTTCAGAAAGTATCAAGAGACTGAAAAGTCCTGTTATTTAACTGGAAAATTCTGCTCTTGACAACCTATGTGAAGAAAATCAAGTCTACCATTTCTACTAAGGAAAAAAATCCTTCAAAATATATGCCATATTATAGATAAGTCAATAGTACCATTCTTAAGCAAGAAGGAAATGAAGAAAACCAATTCTTTAGCACCTGCTGTGCCCTGGGTTCTGGGTTAACTTCTTGACATATTCACTCATTAAACACACATTTATTGAGCCTGTATTACTTACTATTTACTGAACTAGGCCCTGGTGATACAGCACTGAACAACAGAGATACAGTTGTGAAAGAAAAATAAATTTAGGGGCCCCCAAATCACTAAGCTAAAGACAAAATTCAAGCTGGGAACTGCTTAGGGCCAACCTGCTTCCTATTCTATTCAGTCACCCCTCTGCTCACTGAGATCAATGCATATCTGATTGCCTTCTTGGGGGCTAATCAAAAACTCCACAGAATGCAACCATTTGTCTATTCTCTACCTATGACCTGGAAGCTCTCTCCCCTGCTTCGAATTGTCCTGACTTTCCAGACCAAACCGGTGTTCATCTTGCACATGTTGATCCATCGATGTCTCATATCTCCCTAGGATGGATAAAACCGAACTGTACTCTGATCACCTTGAGCACATGTTGTCACGATCTCCTGAGGCTGTGCCATGGGCGCACATCCTCAAACTTGGCAAAAAAAGTTCTAAATTAACTGAGACCTGTCTCAGATTTTTGGATTTCACACAATCCCTGCCCTCAGGAAGCTTATATTCTAGCAGGAAAGAAAGCCGTAAAACAATTAATAGTAATAGCTAACATTTACTGTGCACACGCTTTGTGCCAAGCCTATTCTAAGTCAGGTGTTGGCAAACTATGAGCCATGAGCCAGATCTGGCCCACCACCTGTTTTTATAAATAAACTTGTATTGGAGTACCACCATACCCACTCATTTATGTATTATTGTCCATGTTTGCTTTTGCACTATGGCAGCAGAGCTGAGTAATTGAGAGAGAGACCACAAGGCCACAAAACCTAAAGTATTTACCATTTGGTCCTTTACAGGAAAAGTATACTAAACCTCTGCTCTAAGCACAACAGGAGTTGTCCTTAGACATAGGTACAGTACTCTTATTATGTTCATTTTGCACATGAAAAGACAGGCACAGACAGACAAAGTCACTTGTTCAAAGTCACACATGTAGAAAACGAAACATATCTATAGTTTAGTCTGGCTATAAAACGCATGCTTTACAATCTATACTATTCTGCCTACCCAAACGAATACAGGGGTCATTTGATGTCAACTGTAAAAAGTGTTATGCAAAAGAAGAGTATGTGGCACCTCACTGAGTTGTGCAACCGAGGCTAAGATTTAGGATTTAAAGGGTCAGAAATAGTTGGGGTGGAAATGGGACACGTTCCAGGTGTAGGGAACAGTGAATGAAGGACTTGAGACAGGAAAGGGCTGGCCCGTTTCAGGAACAGTGTAGCCCGTTTCAGGAACAGTGTAGCTGGAGACAGATGGGCCTATGGGAGAGGCAGGAGGTAGATGATGTGAGGTCGGGTGGACCCGGTTGAAGATTTTGAACCTACTCTAAGACCAGTAATGAGCCACTGAAGGGTCTTATTCAAGAACATGCTAATATTAGATTTGCCTTTTTTCAAAGATGGCTCTGGACAGCGTGGAGATAAGCTTGGGATATGGGAACTAAGAGCAGGAGAGACTCATTAGAAATGATTGCCAAAATCCTGATGAGAGACAGTGGTGGTTTGACCAGGCCTAGGACAGGAGAGAGAAGAAACAGATTCAGAAGATGAATGGAGCAGAATCAGTAAGACGTGGCCCCTAACTGGCTATGGTGGTGAGAGGGAAAGGGGTCACGGTTAGGCATCCAAGTTTCTGGCTTGGATACCTAGTATGTATTGCTTCTGGCATATTGGTCTGGGTTTTGAAGAGTAACAATGGAATCTGCTGTAGCTAGTTTGGGAAAAAAGAGGGCTATAAAGGGATATGGATAATCTTTGTTAGAAAGAGTCTTTGTTAGAAAGTTTCACCAGGGAACAACTCCCCAGTGAAAACAGCAACCAGACTCCAGAACAGGGCTGCCTCTGCTCACACCTGTATCAACAAGATGGAGGTGCCCCGTCCTACCCTTTCCAGCTCCACTGAGAAGCAAAGGCCCTGGTGCATCTGATTGGTTGGATTGGTGGATTCTGGGTCACATGACTGCATCCTAGCCGTAAGGAAGGCTGGGAAATGTAGTTTGTTTTTTGTGGGGGTTTTGGTTTGCATGTTGGGGAAAAATCAAATGTGAAGAAGATGTTCTAGAGATTCTGGGCTGCTTCAGGGCTAGGTGCGGTGCCTCACGCCTGTAATCCCAACACTTTGGGAGGCCAAGACAGGCCAATCACTTGAGGCCAGGAGTTGGAGACCAGCCAGGCCAACATGGCAAAACACTGCCTCTACTAAAAATACAAAAATTAGTTGGGCGTGGCCGTGCACCCCTGTAATCCCAGCTACTCAGGAGGCTGAGGCATGAGAATCTCTTGAACCAGGGAGGGGGAGGTTGCAGTGAGCCAAGATAGCGCCACTGTACTCCAGCCTGGGCGACAGACTGGGCTGCTTCAAAAGGCACATACCGGCTATAGCAGATAGCAGGGAATTAGGGTGAGGGTTAGGTGTTAGAGTTAGCTGAGATCACAGCTGAAATCACTTAGAAGGAAAACACCAAAGGTAGAGCCAGTTTGAGAAGGGAAATAAATAGGAGTTTATTTCTGGACCCACTGAATGAGCAGCGCCCTTGATATCCAGGAGGCAGCTGGAGAGATCTCATTTAATCCTCAAAGCAAACTATGAAATCTACGTTAAAATCCACTTGCTCTAATGTCACATAAGAAGAATGTGGAAAAAATAGGACATGAATCCACGATATTTTGGCTCCAGTAGTCACAGTTTTTTCCTGTCTCATAAACACTGTCTTCCAACTTCATTATCGTCCTTTTAACCTCTGCCTGTCTTTGGTTAATATAATTAATACTTTTAATTCTATTTGTATTCTATTTTTATTACTCCCAACTTGACAAACACCGTGGAACTCTCACCATTTGTCTCTGTCAAACACACAGTCACCAGAGCTCTCTGAAAGTCATGCTGAGATCACAGGTTTTGCACTCCATCCTTTCTGCTTAACTGGACTGGGGCAATGTGCCCCGTGAGAAGATGCATTCTGAATTGTGGTTTTCAAAACAAAGCTGAAGTGGGCAATGTTTCTCTTGGCACTACCCTTTAAATCACCACCAAAATTTACTCAGCCTTCCAGAGGAATTGGCCTAACAGCCTCATTCATGCTCAAGGAAGAGTCTATCATATTCCCACAAGCTTTTCTGTAGAAATGTCATGTTGATTCTACGGTTTATATAAAAATGCACAGGACTTAATTTAAACCAAAACAATTTTGGGAGAAAAAGAACAAAACTGGAGGACTTATATTACCTGGATTGCAAGACTTACTATAAAGCTACAGTCATCTACACAGTGTAGTATTGGCAAAGGATAATCATAAGATGAATGGAAAAGAAGAGACCCAGAAATAGATGCACACATATATGATCAATTAATATTCAACAAAAATGCCAACGTGATTCAGTCTTTTCAACAAATATTGCTTAACCAACTGATATCCATAAAGAAAAAAAAAAGAACCTCCACATTTACCTCACGCCACACACAAAAGCTAACTCCACAAAGGATCTTAAACCACAATGTAGGAGCTAAAACTATAAAACATCAAGGAAAAAACAGGAGAAATTCTTTGTGACCTTAGAAATAGACAAAAAATTCTTAGGATACAGAAAAGCACCAACAATGAAAGAAAATATTGATGAAATGGACTTCGCCAAATTGAAAGTTCTTGTTCTTTGAAAGAGACTGTTAAGACCATAAAAAGGCAAACAATACACCAGGAACTAATTATTTTAAAAATCTAGTGATTTTTCTTCTTATGGTTGAGTTGTAAACTATAGTAGATACATATACAACTGACAATGGACTTATATTAAGAATGTATAGCTGTGTTTACAACTCAATCATAAGACAAACCACTTGATTTTTTTTTGTAATTTGCAAAAGACTTCAACCAGCTTCACTAGAGAGGATACACAAATGGCCCACAAGCACATGAAGGGATTCTCAACATCATTAGTCATCAGGAAAATGCAAATTAAAAGCACAATGAGCTAGCATCACACACCCACTAAAATGGCTAAAATTAAAGAGACAGGCAGTACCATGCTGGCAAAAAAGTAGAGCAACTGGGGTTGTAAAATTGTGCTTTGGAAAATAGTTTGGCGGTTTCTTTAAAAGTGAAACATACACTTAACATATGACCCAGAAATTCTGCTTCTAGATATCTACCCAAGAAAAATGAAAACATATGTACTCAAAAGATTTGTATATAAATGCTCAAGCAGCTTTCTTTAGAAAAAAAAAATGTGCTATATCCATGTACTAAAAATATATCCCCAGCAATGTAAAGGAACGATATACTGGCACATGCAATAACATAGATAAGCTGTGAAAATGTTATTATTAGTGTTTCAGTATTTTTTTCATGATGCCCCTAAACCAAACAAAATACATAAAAGTTCAGTTTATTAACTTGTTAGGCCCAAACGACCTCAAAATAGTGGTTCCTGTGGCATCCAACACATCTGTGTTTCCCTCGAAAATTTAAAATATCCATGATACACCATGAATTTGCTGTAGCATCCCAGAGTACCCCGGCAGAGTCTGAGAACCACGGGACTAAACTAATCTAGTGACTGAGAGAAGAACAATGGTTGCCTGAAGTTGGGGGAAAGGAACGTTAGGGAACTTTCCAGGATGATGGAATTTCTCTAAAGTTTGATTGCGGTGCTGGTTACATTCTTGCATACATTTGTCAAAACTCATCAAAGTGTATTCCTAAAATGGATACATTTTATTAGATGTTAGATGTAGATACCTCAACAAGGTTGACTTAAAGGCCAGCATTTCAAGAGGCTGAGGCGGGAGGATAGTTTCAGCCCAAAACTTGGAGACCAGCCTGGGCAACATAGGGAGAACCCTGTCTCTATCAAAATAAAAATAAAAAAATAGCCAGGCATAATGGTGCATACCTGTAGTCCCAGCTGCTCAGGAGGCTGAGCTGGGAGGATCACTTGAGCCTGATAAATGACTACCATTTATCGTGCCACTGCCCTCCAGCCTTAGCAAAAGAGTGAGACCCTGGCCGGGCGCGGTGTCCCAAGCCTGTTATCTCAGCACTTTAGGAGCCCGAGGCAGGTGGATCATCTGAGGTCGGGAGTTCAAGACCAGCCTGACCAACTTGCAGAAACCCCATCTCTACTAAAAATACAAAATTAGTCAGGCATGGTGGCACATGCCTGTAATCCCTCAATCTACTCAAGAGGCTGTGGCAGGAGAATCACTTGAACCCGGGTGGCAGGGGTTGCGGTGAGCCAAGATCGTGCCATTGCACTCTAGCCTTGGCAACAAGAGTGAAACTCTATCTCAACAACAACAACAACAACAAAATGAGACCCTGTCTCGAAAAGTAAAGGTAAATTTAAAAACATATAATACCCAAATATATCTATTCTGGGTATGAAAACATATCTCCTCCTGCATGCTCACATATCCCCTCACATACACAGTCACGCCCACTCCTTTCTCTGCTTGTCCAGAGAATTGCTGCATTATACTTAGTTATTTTGTGATTGGCCCCACTAGCTGACTCTTAGACTTGATCGTTACCTCCTTTCTTTCCCTGTCTCTTCTCCACTCCTGACAATTGAAGATGCTTTCATCACTTATTTCCCCTGTCCCCCACACCTCCCCAACATTCAGATATGAGGGAATGCTGTGAACCCAAGTTGAACAGCAAGAAAGAAGCCACAAGAACTTAAAAGGCACTTGTAGGCATGAACCACCATTAGAAATGAAGAATGTGGTGTCTGGGTATACAAGAGTATACCTTGCACAGAGTACATGCTTGCTAAGTGTCTGTTCACCTGGGTTTACTGAATTTGCTGAGACTTGAAGGTTTCTCAGATACACTTTCGTTATTATTGAGTAATAATTTGAAACTACCTCCTGTATAGCCTATATGACTACCGTTTATTGAGCATCTGCTTTTCTGATAAACACTACAATTGACACTTTTAGTTTTCTGTCATGAAATCACCCCAACTCTGTGAGATGGATATTATTATCTTCATTTACAGGTCAGGAAACTGAGGCTCACAGCTGTTAAGCACATGGATCTGTTGCACAGGTACTAAGTGGAGGTGCTGTGATTTCTGTTCCAGTCTGTCTACTCAAACAGCTCACTGTCGTTACTATGCCTCTCTGGCTAACCACGTGCCTCTGATCTGAGTATTATAAAAGAGAAGAACCTTATTATGGGAATCTGAACCTCATGATATGTCAGACTAAAATACAAGGAAGGATGTAGTTTGTGTTTTTAAAAAAAAAAAAAGAATACATGTGAGAAAAAGCTGCTGGGAAGATTCTTTCTCATAGTTTTTCATCGTAAACTTTAGGAAAATGAAATACAAGAATCATTTCTCACTACAGTACCAATAGTCATCAAAATTTATGTTGGGCGATTTTCCCCCCTTATTTTCCTCAAGGTTTGTACTTTACCCTCTAACAAATGTTTGCAACAAATTTTCTCCAGCTAAAACTTGGTTCATCTTTGGGACATTTCCTACAAGTAATAGTTTTGTCTTATCTTGGGATCCAGAGCTGGAAGGGGCTCAGACACCTGCGACTTTACCTTCCTTCCTTGCAGCAGGTAATTCTTTGCGTGGATGAACTGACTTCATGCTGCTTTTAAAGCCCCCAGAAGGCACTAGCACTCTAGGCTCAGAGATGCTTTCTCAGAGCCAGGAAGCTCTTCTTGAGTCTGACATCAATCTCACATTTTGCAGTTTTAGCTTGCCTCCACTCTTTTGTCCCTCTGTAGTTGATCCAAGTCTCTTTCATCCGGGATTAAATCGCAGGTACTCTGCCTGGGTGCCCCTTGATGCCTCGTCGATGCCTTTGTTCAGGTGCCTTTCATCTCTGGAGATGCCCACTGGCTACCCAGGGCTACCTGACGACTCCCACAACCTTGGTATTCAGGATCACGGCCTGAGCCTCCTCTGAGGGGAGTCCTTTTATAACTAGAGTGACCATCTGTCCTGTCTGCTGGTCCAGTGCTGGTGGATGCCTATTGTCCACACAATTATTAAGAGTGCCCCCTTTCTTTTACCCTCAATGGTGCCTTGGTTTGCTTAATACATAATACGATCCCCTTATTTGTAGGTTATGAAGCATCAGGGTGATTTCCCTGAACCTTCCAGCTGTAGGTGCCCCACATGAATGATCAGAGACTAGAGAGAGTGATTCAGCACAGAGTGCTCAAGAGCTGCACTGGGCAATGTGGACATCAATAACCATATGCGGCTACTGAGCTGCATATGTATAGCTCGTCCTAATTGAGATGAGCTGAATGTGTAAAATGCACTCCAGATTTCAAATACTTAGTACAAAAAAATATGTAAAAGGGCGTGTTAATAATTTGTATATTGATTAGCTGGGCATGGTGGTGCACACCTGTGGTCCCAGCTGCTTGGGAGGCTGAGACAGGAAGATCGTTTGAGCCCAGGAGGTCAGGGCTGTAGTGAGCTATGATCGAGCCACTGCACTCCAGCCTTGGCAACAGAGCAAGACCCTGTCTCAAAATAATAATAATAATAATAATTTTCATTTTGAAATAACATTTTTGGTGTGTCTGGGTAGATATTATATATTTACTTTGTTTTATTTTATTTTGTTTTTTTATTGAGATGAGATGCCCAGGCTGGAGTGCAGTGGCACTATCTCAGCTCACTGCAACCTCTCCCACCTGGGTTCAACCGATCCTCTGGTCTCAACATCCCAAGTTGCTGGGATTACAATTGTGTGCCACCACTCCTGGCTAATTTTTGTATTTTTGGTAGAGATGGGGTTTCGCCATGTTAGCCAGGCTGATCGCAAACTCCTGACCTCAATGATCCACCCGCCTCAGCCTCCCAAAGTGCTGGGATTACAGGCGTGAACCACCGTGCCCGTCTTATTTATTTATTTTTGAGACAGAATCTCACTCTGCCACCCAGGCTGGAGTGCAGTGGTGTAGTCTCGGCTTACGGCAGCCGCAACCTGCCAAGCTCAAACGATCTTCCCACCTAAGCCTCCCAAGTAGCTGAGACTGTTGGCAAGTGCCACCACACTTGGCTAATTTTTAAATGTTTTGGTAGATACAAGGTCTCACTATATTGCCCAGGCTGATCTTGAACTCCTGGGCTCAAGGGTTCCTCCTGCCTCAGCCTCCCAAACTGTTGAGATTACAGGCAAGAGGCACCTCATGTGCCTAATATATTTATTAAAATGTATATGTAATTAAAATTAAAAATCTATTATTAAAATTATTTTACTTCTTTAAATATGGCTACTAGAAGAAGTGAAGTTACACATGTGGCCTGCATTCTGATTCTATTGGATGGTGCTGCTCCAGATCCAATAATTCATTCCCAGGAGTGGTCCCACTACTAACTTTTCCTTTCCTTCCACAAACCAACATTGGGCTGCCAAAGGGCAGATAGTAACACTTTTAAGTATTGCTCCTCCTGGGCCAGGCGCGATGGTTCACACCTGTAATCCTAGCACTTTGAGAGGCCGAGGTGGGCGGATCACGAGGTCAGGAGTTCGAGACCAGCCTGACCAACATGGTGAAACCTCGTCTCTACTAAAAATACAAAAATTAGCCAGGCGTGGTAGCACATGCCTGTAATCCCAGCTACTCATGAGGCTGAGGCAGGAGAATCGCTTGAACCCAGGAGGCGGAGGTTGCAGTGAGCCAAGATCATGCCACTGCACTCCAGCCTGAGTGACAGAACGAGACTCTGTCTCAAAAATAAATAAATAAATAAAATAAAAGTGAAAATAAATAGAGGCAGAAATGGAGAAAAGAGGAGGAAAAAGGTGGGAAAAAGAAAGAAAGAGACAGAAACAGAAGAGAGGTACAGAGGAAGAGAGTGTGCAGGTCCTGGGAACACATGAGGAGTGAGTGACTTGGGCCATAGCTTGTTACCTGCTGAGCTTTCCAGACAAGCTATCACCACAAGTCATTGAAATCTCACCTACTTTTCAATCCCCATCAACTGCTTTAATGTGTAAGAATGTGTAGCCACAGTCTCCAACAATCATACTGTCTCATCAAGAGCCAGGGCTCTCTTATAACAGTTGCAATCTGGAATGCACACTAAACGATTGGGTCTTCAGGAGAGTTTTGGGTTTATGATCAAAGCCAGATGTCACCTAACTCCACCTAGCCTGTGAGGACAGGCTGCCTAACGTCCCACTCCAAAGGAAATTCCTCTCCATTCCTTGGTGGTAATAGTGTTACACCTTCCTTGGCATCATAGCATTTCTACCTTCCCCCTTTTCTAAGAATCTGAGAAGGGCATAGAGGTTTGAGTGAGAGGTCCCCCCATGCCTCTGAAAAGGGATGCCACCTGTCCTCCAAGAATTCGATCTTAGCATCTGAGACAAATGGTAAATTAAAATGTAACCCCAAAGCAGAAACCCTCCCCCATCAAATACTTGGATCTGATTTTTCAGGCTGGACGGGCTTGGATTTGCCATGTAATCTACAATGGGGCAGGTTGTTGGTACAGCTCACTCCCTTGAACCCCACAAGGCCAAGATGTGGCCTCACAGCCACATATTTCAGAGAGGGTGAGATCGTCCCTGCCACACAAATTAGCACATTCTCTTTTATGCCCTTGAAAACCCAGCATTCCCGTCTCAAGACACACTATGCCTCTCCAAAGATAAAGCTCTTTGATCCAGCCCCTTCGTATGTCCTATAAACCCTCAGAGTTTTCTTCATTAATTCTCACTCTGCTGGCTCTGCAGAGAGAGGGCACAGACCCTGGCACATGTGTTACCCAGAATGGGAGCTCAAGCAGTGGGTTTGGGTTCAGCTCCGCCCCTTATCCTCTCTCTGCCTTCCCCAGCAGTGCTGGGGGACAGATTTCTCCTAAAGTACCTGAAGGCAAACATAATTTGCCAGCACAGAAGTCGGTTTTCTTTGGAGGACCTCCCAGCCTAATCCACATGAAAGTGATCACCTCCTTCTATCATGATGGCTTTGGCCTCTCACTTCCACAGTAAGTGACGCACTTACCGTGCCCTGGCTTTGCTCCAGCACACTGGCTTCTTTCTTGGTTGACTTTCCACTTACAGAGGGTCTCCCACATTAACAGACAGTGCTTCTTCAGTGTTCCCAAATTTCCAATACATACTCATCTTTGGGATTCAAGATTGAAAAATAGGAATTCTTAGGAATCTTCAGGCATTCTTAAATGCATAAGCTATTAAATAGTTTTTCTTTTTTTTTATTTTTTGAGAAAGAGTCTCACTCTGTCACTCAGGTTGGAGTACACTGGCACAATTATGGCTCACTGTGGCCTCTACCTCCTGAGCTCAAGCAATCCTCCTGCCTCAGCCTCCCAAACTGCTGGGATTATAGACATGAGCCACCACACCCAGTCTATTACATAATTTTCTTTCTTTTCTTTTTTTTTTTTTTTTTGAGATGGAGTCTTGTTCTGTCGCCCAGGCTGGAGTGCAGTGGCGCCATCTCGGCTCACTGCAAGCTCTGCCTCCCAGGTTCACGCCATTCTCCTGCCTCAGTCTCCCGAGTAGCTGGGACTACAGGCGCCCACCACCACGCCAAGCTAATTTTCTGTATTTTTTAGAAGAGATGGGGTTTCACCGTGTTAACCAGGATGCTCTCGATCTCCTGACCTCATGATCTGCCCACCTCGGCCTCCCAAAGTGCTGGGATTACAGGCGTGAGCCACTGCGCCCCGCCTTATTACATAATTTTCATAACATTTTGTTGATGTGTTTTAAAATCACAATGAGTGACTACAATAAAAAAAGAGTTCAACATAAGCTTTTTTTTTTCTTTTTTCAGACTGGCTCTTGCTCTGTTACCCAAGCTGGAGTGCAGTGGTGCAGTCTCGGCTCACTGCAACCTCCACTTCCTGGGTCCAAGCAATTGTCATGCCTCAGTCTCCCAAGTAGCTGGGATCACAGGCAGTGCCACCATGCCTGGCTAATTTTTGTATTTTTAGTAGAGACGGGTTTTCACCATGTTGGCCAGGATGGTCTTGAACTCCTGACCTCAAGTGATCCATCTGCCTCAGCCTCCCAAAGTGCTGGGATTACAGGCATGAGCCACCATGCCCAACCAGCTCATTTCTTTTTTTAATGATGAAAATATATTGTCAGTTTCACAAAGAATTGTAACTACAGCAATATTCAATCACTGAAAGACACCAGCAAACATTATTGGATGGTATTTGAATAATATTACATTCATATCTACTAGCAAGGTGTACAACACCACTCTCAGGTGTCAAAATTGCAGTGTGAGGGTGAATTTTGTTTCAAAGTTAATTTTTCTTGTAACCCACTCATAGCATTTACATAAAGTACACTATACATATGAACTTATTCGTATTTATTTTAGTTGCAAAAATGACTTGCTGTTATCAGGAGACAGGACCATGAACACACACACAACAGCTACAAGCAACACTGACTAATTAAATTGTGACCACTTTAGGAAGGTATGCATCATATTATATAATTTTAAACACAAGGTAAAACTAAATATTTATGTAAGTGGAAGAACACAAATTTAGGAAAGTGATGACTTTGGATTAGGGACAGGCCCAGCAAACTGTGCAGGGGAACAAATGGAAACTTCACTATTATCCACAATCATCTGTCTCTTATTTTTTAAAAAATACAAAGCAAAATCAACAATGTCGGCATTTATTAATTCTGGAAGTGTTATGTGTACACTGATTTAGGTTTCTAATCTGTACTTTTCTGCATATTTTTAATTCTTAAGCAGTTTTTAAGAAATAAGAGAATAATGCAGTCCGAACTCTTGGACTGTTGTCTGACTGGCATCTCAGGAAAAGTAATCACAGACCTCTGGTCTGCAGAATCCTTAGTAACCCCCGAAAATGGTCATGCACACACACTCATGCACACACACAACACGGGCACAAGCAGGGCACAAGGGATCTTTCAGTCACTTGTTGAGCCCGGGTAAGTACACAAGGAACTTAAGATCTCAGAGCTCCACCAGGCCTTCCTGAAGGAAAACAACTTCATAAAGTGCTCACAATGCGGGGACTGACCACTGCTCTGAACCCCCATCTCAGAGGAGGGCAAGGCATGTCTCGGGCATCAGAGACGGCAAACGGACAAGGGAAAATCTCAGAACTCAATGGGCAGGGTCCCCTGGACATTCTTAGAGCCAGACTAGCAAAAGTTCCTCTTAGAATTAACTTCACGAAAGCCTTGAATCTCATTCTATGAATTAAACATTACGCTAGAAACTTGAGATATATTAAATGAAAATAAAAGGTACTATCCTTGGCCCCACGGTGCTAACTTTCTAGCACGGTATGTACACACAGACAACAGATCCTGACATGTGTCACTGGTAACTATTAACTTAGGTAGAAATGTAGGTAACTTGTTACAAGAACAAGAGACAATGAGAAAGGCTTCTTGGAGAAAGTGATTCGTGAGCGGCACTTTCACAGGATATGATATCTCCTGATAAGAGAAGGGAAGAAGCCAGGTGCAGTAGCTTGAGCATGTAATCTTAGCAGTTTGGGAGACCAAGACAGAAGGATTGCTTGAGGCTAGAAGTTCAAAACCAGCCTAGGCAGCATCACATGACCCTGTGCCTACAAAATATCTTTAAAAAAATTAGCCAAGCACAGCGGCATATACCTGTAATCCCAGCTACTTGGGAGGCTGAAGGGGGAGGATCACTTGAACCCAAGAGTTCAAGGCAACAGTGAACTATGATTGCACCACTACACTCCAACTGGGATAAGAGAGCAAGATCTTGTCTCTTAAAAAAAAAATTAAGGGAAGAAAGAACATTCTAGACAGAAAGACAAACCCACAACAAATCTCAGAGGCATAGAGTATATCACTGGAGAATAGGGTAGCAAAAAATGCTGAAAACAGGGGCAGGGTCAACATATGAGTGTGCTTACTGCTGTATCCGTCAGGATGGGCTAGAGTGTGCTACAATGGCAACAAAGTTCTTAGAGCTCTGTGACTTAGCCCTGTAAAGGTTTATTTCTCGCTCACAAAAAGCCTAAGACAGCAGGCTGTCTCCTCCTCCCTCCAGAGCCTCTAGGTAGGATCTTTTCTTGCCTCGTCCAGTTTCTGGTGGCCCCAGATGTTCCTGGGCTCTCAGCATCATGCCAATCTCTGCCTCCGTCTTCACACAGCCTTCTCTCCTCTGTGTCTATCGGTGTCCAGATTTTTCTCTTCATATAAGGACATCGGTCACAGTAGATTAGAGCCCACCCTAACGTCCTCATTTTGACTTGATGATATCTGCAAAGACTATTTCCAAATAAGGCCACACTCACAGGTGTGAGGAGTTAGGATTTCAACATAACTTTTAAGGAGACACACACACGTAGCCTACGAGGTCACCACGGCAGGACAGGAGAGAGCTCGGGGAAAACACAGGATGTTTTAAGGGCCCGGCGTAGAAATGGCTTCCATCACTTTTGCCTCTCTCCTATTGGCCAGAACCTGGTCAGTTGGTCTCAGTCTAATGCGAGAGAAGGGGAGTGTAGAGGAGCATGTGAATGTCTAATGAGTATCCACAGTGTTCTCTGGGACTTCCGTGTTTAGGAGGCTTCAGCCTTTGTCCCTCAGGCAACAGGATGCCAAAAGTGTGGGGAGGGAGAGGGGAGGAGCAGGTAAAGTGAGCAGCAGTCAGTCGTGGCTCACGGGTTAGACAGGAGCAGTCCAGGAGATCGGATGGGTGAAGACGCTGTTGAAGTGACACAGAGGGAGGGTGATGAAGACCTGCAACCGGGCTGGATTAGTAAGAAGAGAGACGGTGAAATCACTTTGAGGAAATTTTCAGAGAACCAGACAGAGAGAAAAGAGAAAGAATCATTTTTCTGTCTTACAATCCATTTACATCAGAATATTAAAGAGTTTGAGCTGAAGGAATGCATTCAGCTTTGAAGAAACTCTTCCAAATAGTTCACAAAGTTTCCAAATGTCCAAAACGAGATCATTTTACTAAAATTGTCTATTATAGTAGATACCACTGAAGTAAGTTCAGAGTTGCGCATAATGAAACCTGGAGAGGAGATGAAGGAGCAAAGTCAAACCAGAAATCTCTCTTTGAGGACTTTCCTTGTTTTGCAAGGGGATCACAGAGAAAAGCACGCATTTTGGAAAAATATCCTGGAGGTTGCATGTTTCCACTTTGATGCCACTTCTGCAAGATCATGCCAAAAGGAACAAGCCCCAGGGATGGCAACGTCTACACCAGATGCAAGCTAGAAGGTGCGGCTTCCCACGGACACGTTTGAGTTCTGTGTTCTCAGGGATAACTTCCCCCAGCATACCCATGCCCTGCAAGATAAACAGCTCTCCAGGAGCGGGGAGTCCTGCCTTTCATGCACCCTGGCCACGTCCCTTCCTGGGGAACATGTACATTAAGAATGTCTAATCTTTTGGCTTCCCTGGGCCACATTGGATGAAAAAGAACTTGGCTGCAGTCACACTTAAAATACACTAACACAGCTGGACGCAGTGGCTCATGCCTGTAGTCCCAACACTTTGAGAGGCCCAGGTGTGTGGATCATCTGAGGTCAGGAGTTTGAGACCAGCCTGGCCCACATGGTGAAACCCCATCTCTACTACAAACACAAAAATTAGCCGGGCATGGCCACGTGTGCCTGCAGTCCCAGCTACTTGGGAGGCTGAGGCAGGAGAATCGCTTGAACCTGGGAGGCGGAGGTTACAGTGAGCTGAGATCATGCCACTGCACTTCAGCCTGAGTAAGAAAGTAAGACTTCGGAAAAAACAAACAAACAAACAAACAAAACACTAACAATAGCTGATGAGCTATTTAAAAAAAAAAAACGCAAAATGTCTTATAATGTTCTAAGAAAGCTTACAAATTTGTGTTGGGCCACATTCAAAGCCATCCTGGGCCTCGTGCAGACTGCAGGCCACGGGCTGGACAAGCTTCATGTACGTGTATTTGCTTCCCATTCTACTGTCTGTTCAAAAGGAATCAACCTGTACTTTATTGCTATAAGGAGTTTTGAAACACAAGGCTGAAAGGGATCGATTTGTTCAAGAGGAGCCCCTGGCCCCCTGAAGGGCGGCAAGGCTGAGGATCCCTTCCAGGAAGAAAGCTTTCCAGGCAATAGGCAGGACACGGCTGTGCTGCAGAGGCCTGAGGGCTCTGTGCGGCGGAGAGCTCAGCTCCGCGTGTAGTGGGTTCATGCTGCGATGCACATTCTTTGTCGCTCAGTCGAGCTGTAACCCAGAAAGTTAGCATTTGCTTCAGTGTGACACGGACCATATTACAACCATTCCCTCTCTTTTCCCGCTGCTGCCTGGAGGAACTGCAGCAGGCTGACCTCTGCTTAGGGAGACAAGTGCTCACATCCTCCACTCAGCTCATGAAACACCGTGTTCTAAATTCACAAGGCATCCCCCAGTCACAGCAGCCGGCCAAGTTTGGGAACTTGAACAATGTACTCTTCGTACATTGGAAATGCTGTTTAGAAGCTGGGTGGCTCACACCTGTAATCCCAACAATTTGGGAGGCCAAGGTGGAAGGATTGCTTGAGGTCAAGAGTTCAAGACCAGCCTGGGCAACATAGTTAGACTCCATTTCTACAAAACAATCTCGTAAAAAAATTAGCTAAGTGTGGTGGTGCACGCCTGTAGTCCCAGCTGGTCAGGAGGCTGAGATGGGAGGATCACTTTAGCCCAGGAGGTCAAGGCTGCTGTGAGCTGTGATTGCAGCCTGGGTGACAGAATGACACCCTATCTCTAAAAAAATTAAATGATGTTTCAGCTAAAATGGCTTGCTCTTTTTTCTTCTCTTTTTCTTCCCCACTTCTCCCATTTAAATCTTCCTTTTCACTCTCCTTTAGCTCAAGTAGATCCCACTGTCCAGAGCATAGTGTAAGGTCAGGGACAATTTTAAAGAATATTTGGTGGGCATGGTGGCTCACACCTGTAATCCCAACATTTTGGGAGGCCAAGGTGGGGGATCATCTGAGCTCAAGAGTTCAAGACCAGCCTGGTCAACATGGTGAAACCTCATCTCTACTAAAAATACAAAAATTAGCCAGGCATGGTAGTGGGCGCTTGTAATCCCAGATACTCAGGAGGCTGAGGCAAGAGAATCACTTGAACCCGGGAGGCGAAGGTTGCAGTGAGCTGAGACTATGCCACTGCACTCCATCCTGGGCAACAGAGTGAGACTCCGTCTCAACAACAACAAAAAAAGAAAGTTGATTGGGGTATTTTGAGGGAGAAATATCTATAAGGTGTAAAGAAAGCAAGGCGAGTGATCGCACCATTGCACTCCAGCCTCGAGGAAAAGAGCAAAAACTCTGCTCTTCATTTATTTATTTAAATAATATTTAAATAAACATTTAAATACTTAACATACATTTTAAAATTATGTAAATGATATTTAAATAAATATTATTTGTTCATACCTAAATAATACTTATAAGTGGGAGCTAAACAATGTGTACTCATGGACACAGAGTGTGGAATCATATACACTGGAGACCCAGGAGGGCATCAGGCAGGTGAGGGATGAGAAATTACTTAGTTGGTGCAATGTACATTATTTGAGTGATGGTTACACTAAAAACCCAGACATCACCACTACCCAATATATCCATGTAACAAAACTGCACTTGTACCCCTACATTTATACAATTTTTTTTAAGATGGAGTCTTGCTCTGTCGCCCAGGCTCGAGTGCAGTGGCGCAATCTCAGCTCACTGCCACCTCCACCTCCCGGGTTCAAGCGATTCTCCTGCTCTCAGCCTCCCGAGTAGCTGGGATTACAGATGCATTCCACCACGCCCGGCTAATTTTTTGTGTTTTTAGTAGAGACAGGATTTCATCGTGTTAGCCAGGATGGTCTTGATCTCCCGACCTCGTGACCCGCCCACCTCGGCCTCCCAAAGTGCTGGGATTGCAGGCGTGAGCCACAGCACCGGCAATTTATACCTTTTTTTTTTTGTTTTAAAGAATATAGTATTATCAGATCAAAGGCAAATAAGGAGGAAAGTAGGATGATAATCATTCCCTTCTAGAAAGCAAATTCCACTCTCCCCTCTTAGATCCTGGACTTTTCAAGGGTAAGGACTTTGATCTCCATTCTCTCAGACACCACAATGTACCTTGTGAGTATTTTTTACGTGGCTTGTGACTAACTGAATGCTTTCTGTACACCTCAGGTGATTTGCACACAGTTAACTGAAGACCAACAAAGGAAAGCTGATGTATCATGGAGCTCCACCCCTGTGTGATCTGCTGGAGAGCGCGGTGGTATAGATGTTTTTCTGTCTAGCAGGGATTGTTGGAACAGATTGGAAATGCCCCGCTAGGGTCTGCTAGCCTTCCCTAGCTGCAGAAGTTGTTAACGTATTTTAATCACCCCCATACACATGCAAGGTGAATGATCTTTATGATCTCCTTTGACTTGAAACTCAGCTGCTTAAAACTTCTCAGGGGCTCCTGATTTAATTCCTGAGAATATCCAAAATCCTGAAATCCTCAAAGTTTTACATCAGCAGTTCTCAAACATTCTAACCTCAGAACTTGTTTAGACTCATGAAAGATATTTAAGACCTCAAAAGGTTTTTGTGTATGTGAGTTATATCTGTCAACATCTACCATATTAGAAATTTAAACTGAGAACATTTTCTTTCTAATTGTGAATTCGTTTTTAAATAACAATAATAAAACAATGTTTTTGACAGGGTCTCACTCTGTCACCCAGGCTGGAGTGCACCATAGCTCACTGCAACCTTGACCTCCTGGGCTCAAGTGATCCTCCTGCCTCAACCACCTGAAGTGCTGGGATTACAGTCATGAGCCACCACGCCCGGCCATCAAACAATTTTTTGTTTTTTGGGGGTTTTTTTGAGACAGGATCTTGCTCTGTCACCCAGGCTGTAGTGCAGGGGCACAATCACGGCTCACTGTAGCCTCGACCTCCAAAGTTCAAGCCCAAGGGATCCTCCCACCTAAGCCCCACCCCACACCCTCAAGTAGCTTGGACTACAGATGCACACCACCACACCCGGCTAATTTTTGTATTTTTTGTAGAAACAGGGTTTCACCACATTGCCCAGGCTGGTCTCAAACTCCTGGGCTGAAGTAATCCGCCCACCTCAGCCTCCCAAAAATGCCGGGATTACAGACATGAGCCACTGCACCTGGCCATATAATAGTTTTTAATTTAATAGTGTTTATTATTTAAACAACAATAAAACTTTAGTTAATATAATTAACATAAATAAATATAATTAACATATATAACATATATAACGAATATAATTAACATATATAATATAAACAATATTTTGTTAACATAATCAACTTAAATAAATATAATTAACATAAATATTATTGATGCAAATAACCCATTTATGAAACCTATTTTTCAAAGCACACAATTTTTAGTGAAATAAGTGGTATTATTTTACATTTTTGCAAATCTCTTCATGTCTGACTTAACAGAGAACAACCAGATTCTCACGTCTACACTCAAACTGCTGTGATAAGTTATGTCAGTACATCTACAGAAAACCTGGCTTCTCACAGATACGCAGTTAGAAAAGGGAAGAACACTTAACGGGCATTTCAGATAAAGGTGAATATTCTTTTTTGATATTACACCAAATCTCAGCACATAGTCATTTCTTAAAGGTTAGTTGCAACGTGGAATCTGAAACCATATCAGTAACCTTTTCAGACTCAATTATATTAAAATCCACGAAATTATCTTGTCCTTTGTCCTTTGAATAGGTCTGTCACGCATACATGATTTTCTATCATCATGTCATTTGGAAAATATTGGATCACTGAGTTAAGCTGATCTTCCAAATGTCGTCACAGTACACTTTTACATTATCAAAAAAATAAAATCACATTCATTAAATCACCCCCATCTCATCAGAAAAGTCTTCAAGTATTAGAGAACCATGCAAGTTAAGCACAACGGATATAAGTTTTCCAAAATTCTAACTTTCATTTGGAAACTCAAATTGTATTATTGGCTAAAAATAATAATTATTGTATTCCTTGAAGAGACAGGCTCCCTTGGTTCATTTTTTGAAAAAATACCTGGCAGGTATCCAAGTCTGAATAGTCATAGTTCGATTGTCTGCCATCACTCTTTCAAGGAAAGCTGGCGTTCCGTGAAGAAAGGACTAGTGGGGCTTGCAACTCAATCGCAACTCACCTGCTTTTCCCTGAGAAAACTGCTGGAGTTTGGTATGCAGCCGAGCACTCGATGCATCCAAATTTTTTAAAGTATACTCAAGACAAGAGATTTAATAAATGAGTAATTGTTTTACAACTTCGTCAACATCCTTAAATGAAACTGGATTTTTTTTCTGCAAATGCAGGTGGTGAAGAATAAAATGACACCTGGTACAGCCTTGATGTGGGCTAAAGCCCCATCATTTTTACTTACATCTGTTTTGCATTTTAACAGTGAAATGTCAAAATGATATAAAAAGCAAGTACCATCTTAGTAGTGTTATGAAAAACTGATTCAACTTCTCATGCTACCTGAAAGAGTCTCAGGCAAAACTAGGGTTTCCTGGTCTATGCTTTGAAAACTGCAGCCCTCCACGTTCTGACTTCTGCCTGCCTGTTGGCCCCCTCCTCATTCAGTGATTTAACTTGGGCTCCCCTAGAAGCAGACCAGGAGATGAGGATTCAAGAGTAAGTAGTTGATTTGCTAAGTGACCCCAGGAAGTACTGGGAGGGGAGTGTGACAGTGGCGTGAATAAGAGAAGGAAACCAATGCATGATGTGTTTTTTCATGAGCAGGTTACCCCTGCAGACAACTGGAGCTCAGTCCTGCAGGAGATGAAGCAGGATGGCCACAAGATTATGTGACTCAAGGGGTGAGGGAGCTGGGGCATTTATCCTCCCACACTCGTTGTCACTGGCTATGGGCTGCTTGTGGAGACCTCCCCTATCCCTCATTCACTGTGACTTGGGGTCTGCCCACATGCTGTTCCTTCTACTTGGAACCATCTTGTGCCCAACTCTTTGCCTGGCCAATGCCCACTCATTCTTTAGGTATCAGGACAAGTGTCACCTTTAGAGAGACTGTCCTTCATCCCAACCATTCTAAAACAGATTCCCCTGGCACAGTCATTAAAAGCACACAGTTTTTCTTCTCAGAGAGCCCTCCTACAGTTTGTAATTCTTATATTTTTGTTATTATTTATTTACTGCCTTTCTTCCCACTCGCCCAGCATCTCTGTAGCATAAGGATGCGGACTGTGTCCATGATTTGTTTTCCACTCTTGCATCTCCAGCACCTGGAACATGCCTGGCACACAGTGGACACTCAACAAACACTTATTGAGAGGATGGATGGGTGATAAGTATGAAAGTACATACAAGGCACATAGCTAGACTTTCCAGTGGTGATTCAAAGCAAGTAATTGAGGTAATCATTCTAGAAAGTTCAAGCACTCTGATGACTATCCTCCTCAATAGCTGAGTATTGGTTCAAAGTGCCTGAAGGAATCATAGCCTTGGCCTGTGTGGGGTCGCAGCTGGATGGCAGAGTGTCATGGCTTAACTGCAGCCCCCTATTGCCTCCCTCTGCCCCTGGCACACTGCAGGTCCTATTTCCCCTATAAGGACACCGATCCCATAAACACATGGGCATGTGAACATCTGATCCTAGAATGAGAAGAAAAGGAAATACCAGAGAAAGATGTTCAATGTGTCCTTCCAAATTCTGACACACACCATCATAGGCCATGAAACTGTGCCTTACATGGGAAGCAACAGGAAAATCCAAATGAAGAATGAATGAATGAATGAATGAATGAATGAATGAGTGATGCATGAGAACAAGCACAGGACGGTGGAAGGAACTTTTCTCTCTAGATTTCATGCATATTGGATTTTATTTTTCCACAGCAAGTCACTGTCTAAGACTTTTGTTTGTTTGTTTCTGGTACTGCTTATTTGCAATGCCAGACAAATAGAAAAACCCAAAAGAAAAACTTAACAGAAACCTTACAAATCGTCTCATAACACATGATTAGGGTTTTTTGTCTATTATAATTTTCAAATACATTGCCGGTAGCGTAGACATTTTTATAATAAAATCTAATTCCCTGATGTGACACTTTACAAGAACCGAGCTCCATGATGGACAGTAGCGTTGGCAAAGCCTTCTCTAAGGTTGTTAAATCTACTGCTGGGAAAATGCTAATTCCCCAAAACCTTTTTCAAGCTCAGGCCTATAGGAGACTCCATGCCAAATTTATATGCCCAGGTGCATGATTTCATATGTACTTTGAATAATGGTATCTGTGCTCAGAAAATCAAACAGAATTAGGAAAAGCAATTGCCTGCGGGGATTTTCATTTTGTATTAGTGACATGAGATCATTCATGTGTCATGCCGTTTTAACAATTCAGCACTGTAGAATCAGAAATCTTTCCTCAAATCCACTGTAGAATGTAAAGTGTTCATTTTCTTCCTACTACATGAAGTGAAGGAAACAGTTGTTCTGAAATGCAGGCAGTATCAATGTAAATGTGGTGGCCATTTACTCAGTGAAAAATACATGGATTCTTTTTTTCTTCCAGAAGAGAGATAATATTTGATTTTAATTACGGTGCAGTGTTGGAGATGTTGGTTCCAGGTCAAGGAAGCCAAGTAGCTAAAACAAAATACACTGAAGCATCACAGGTCAACGAGAAGTAAACCCACATGTAAAAATGGGAATGGAAATACAATAAATGACCGCACATAACCTCTGCTATTCACTCATGGCAGAACTGACGTTGCTTCTCTCATGAACCTCAAAGCCTGCTTTCAGGTTTCATCAAATATCTGGGGCTCCAATATCCCAGGAATGGTTTCCTCAGGCAGGCCATAGATTGCAAAGCATCCCATCCCCAAGGGGAGAAACCAGAAAGGTGTGGCTGCTAGCCAAAAGGAAGCCCCGGACCACTCTGTGCCATTATCTTTCATGGTCCTTGGGTTTAAGTTTGCACCTGGCTGCCCAGGACCTGCTGAGAGATGAATGGGTACGCTCACGTTTGGAAATCACAGGGCAAGATGTCACGAGGCTCTCTAAAGGGAGGCTACAGAATGTTAATAGGTGGGAGAGGCCCCTTAAAAGAGCTTTTACAGCATCCCTGAGACTTGCTGCCCTTGTAGAGTAACACCCTGGCATCTGCTTAATGTACACTTAAGTCTTTACAAGCTCAGGCTCCCAATCACAATTGACAGCATCCTTCCACTTCTACTAAAAGCCTGACATTTGGTACCTCAGTCCTCCTTCCTTCTTATTGTAGTCCCCTGTGGCTTCTTTCCTCGTGAGTCCCCTGATGCTAGTATCCCCGCAGCCTGACTCACCTCACTCCTGTATCCTCTCAGAAGCCAGCTTGCCCATCGATGGGGCGGCAACTGGACCTGCCGTGGCCACTAGGAACTCAGAGACCCAAGGGGAGGGAACTCCATTTTATAAACCTCTAACCTCAGCCCAGAAATATTTCCAAGCCCCAAAGGGCTTATTTGCCCCTCTTCCCACCTCCTCAATCAGCAGACTTTCAGCTCTTTTAAGTATTAGGAAAAGAACCAAAATAGTCTTCAAAGGCTGACACCTCCTGGTGGAAGGCTTGGCACAGATGCTCACAGAACAACTCATAGCCTCACCAATAGCTCAGATATGGGTGCCTGCCACACACCAAGCTCTGTGGTGAGCTTTTAATACATACTGACTGATACAAGCCTCGCAGCAATATTATGGGTCAAATGAACTGTTCTAATGCATGCCCATTTTAAAGATGAGGAAATAGAGGATGAGAGAGGTTGAGAACTTGCATAAATAGCACGACCAGAAAGTGGCAGAGCTTGGATTCCAAGCAGGATGGTTGGCCTCTGGGACCCGGGTGCCAAAGTCAACACAGGGTCAAAGGATGATGAGATAGGAGAATAAAGCCTTCAGATTTCTGGTTTATACTCAACCATTATTTCTTTTTAAGAAAAGCTCCAATTCCTATTTCAATCACTTATGTAAATGAGTAAGCATGTATTAAGCGCTTAGGGTTTGGGACTTAAAGGCTTCACAAAATTAATCAAACATTTATAAGTAAGTGTGCTGTATTCAGTCAGGTGCGGTGGCTCACACCTGTAATCCCAGCAGTTTGGGAGGCCGAGGTGGGCAGATCACGAGGTCAGGAGATCGAGACCATCCTGGCTAACATGGGGGAAACCCCGTCTCTACTGAAAATATGAAAAAAAAATTAGCTGGGCATGGTGGCGGGCACCTGTGGTCCCAGCTATTCGGAAGGCTGAGGCAGGAGAATGGTGTGAACCCTGGAGGCAGAGCTTGCAGTGAGTCAAGATCGTGCCACTGCACTCCAGCCTGGGTGACAGAGCAAGCCTCTGTCTCTAAATAAATAAATAAATAAATAAACGTAAATATACTGTATTCTAGGACCATAAATGAGATGTTGGATTCAGAAAGGTGCTATCTCTGAACTGTGGAAACTTCCCACTTCTCAAGAATGGACAATTACTGATGGTGCCTTGAATCGGCACTACAGGGATCCCTGCCACCATCCCTCACTCTTGAGTGTGTGATACACTTGCTTGTTGAGGTGACCACCAGGGCCTCATCACCATTCTTAAAGCAATGTAATTAGTCATGAGTAATGAGGGTCTAAGTTGGAGTGTTGCCTAGTAAGAAAGAAATGTTTTTGAAAAAAAATTGCAAAAGAATATATTGCGTTCACTGGATATTAGGGATAAAGGAGATAATCCAATTTCAAGTCAACAAATATTGGCCAGGTGCAGGGGCTCACGCCTGCAATGCCAACACTTTGGGAAGCCAAAGTGTGGGATCGCTTGAGCCCGGGACTTAGAGACCAGCCTAGGCAACATGTGAGACCCTATCTCTACAGAAAGTGAAAAAAAAAAAAATTAGCCGGGTGTGGTCCCAGATAGTCAGGAAGCTGAAGTGGAAAGATGTCTTGAGCCCAGGAGTTCAAGGCTGCAGTGAGCCATGACTGTGTCACTGCATTCTGGCCTTGACAACAGAGTGACACCTTGTCTCAAAAAACAAGACAAAAACACACACACACACACACAAATATTTTTTGAGCATTTTCTTCATGCAATGACTTATACAAAGATCATCTAGAGATGTCCCTGACCTCAAGGTGCTTACATAAGAATTTAGAGAGTAAGGAGATAAGATAAGCAAACAAATAATACTACAAATTAGATTCATCACGTTGTGACAGTTGCACGGGGGAACACTAGGAGGGAGGGTCTCATACAGTTTGGGGCTAACAAATGATATTTTAGGAAGCTTTATGGGCATGGAAGGGATGATGGACATGCAAACCTCTCACTGCCCTCCCCTTGGCCCAGACTGAAGTTGGAAGTTCAAGTCCACACCCACCGTCACTGCAGGCTGGTGGAACCATTTTGGAACTCGACCGGAATTCTCTGCTGTTCCTGGCTCCATCCAACCACTTCTCTCTGGGAGCCCTGGAGTCACAAGGAAAGGGCATGGATTGC
>NW_012104754.1:2063454-2065273 GCF_000951045.1 Mandrillus leucophaeus | reverse complement strand
ATGCTCTCATACAAGTTCTGTTCTAATACATTCACTGAAGTTTCCATGTTACATTCAGACAGATGACATTCATCTCCTGCAACAGTCAAGAGAATGTCCAAATTCTTCATTTTATTTGATTATGATTTTTTTAAAGAGACCATTGACAGGGGCTTTGGAATCTTCTTAATGTACAAAGGTAACAGCAAATACAGGAATTGATGGTCTCTATGTCCCACCTTTCGTTTCTAATTTTCTTCCTGGAAAAAAAAAAAAGCTTCCAGGAATTAGTGTCTAGTGTGTGATAATTATGTGCCTGTTTTGTATAAGGTGGAATCTGCAGGTCACATGTTTTATGTTGTGATGAATACTATTTAAATGGCTTGATGTGGTCAATTAATGTACAATGCAATTTTTGTGTATCAATCAGTTTTCCAAATCATGATGTTATAATATCATCAACTTAGAATTCTCATGTAAGAGTCAGTAAAATATGTTTGGGTCTACAGTTCCTCAGAGTGCACGTGAAAATATTATTAAACCTGAGTTATTGAGCTTATGGGCTACATTTTCATCTAAATTAATACAATTCAGCCTGAAGGCATAAGAACGCATTAAACCAGAGCTCTGAGGAGAAATGGCTAATTCCAGGACTGGAGCAAGAAAGTACAGCATGAGCCTGCAACAGCCTGTTTTGCCAAAAAGTAAGGAAAGTAAGGATATGATCAAAAGGACATAGGATCCTGTATAAACGGGCTCCTACCTGGCCAAATAGGGGACACTTTCGGCATCAAAATATAACAAAAATAATGCATCCTGGCCGGGCGCAGTGGCTCACACCTGTAATCCCAGCACTTTGGGAGGCCGAGGCGGGTGGATCACCTGTGGTCAGGAGTTCGAGACCAGCCTGGCCAACATGCCAAAACCGCGTCTCTACTAAAAATACAAAAATTAGCCGGGCGAGGTGGCAAGTGCCTGTAGTCCCAGCTACTCAGGAGGCTGAGGCAGGAAAATGGCTGGAACCTGGAGGGCAGAGGCTACAGTGAGCCGAGATTGTGCCACTGCACTCCAGCCTGGGTGACAGAGCAAGACTCCGTCTTTAAAAAAAAAAATATTGCATCCTATCCTGGCACCCATTGAATCAAATAAGAATGGGAAAGTCCATACTGATTGAAAAAATAAATGAGAGGAAAAAAAGAACATGCTCTCTCAGAGTAAAATGCGAACTAATAAATGTAGAAAAAATAGAAGTAGAAAATCACTCTTTTATGACCATCCTGGTAATAATTGATTCAAGTAGGAATTATCAATGGCTGTGAAAAGTAGAGTAAGTGTGTGACAAACAATAGGATATTTCTATATTCTCAAAACATTTCCTGGCAGATTGCTTATAAATTACAAAGGAGAACATAATGATTTCTAGGGAAGAAACCTGACAGACATCACCCCAATCAATGGATCAAAGTTAACATCACCAACGATATAGGACAGACGGACATGACTACCATGCCTTCAGATGTGATTTGACGGGACGAGCACAATGTCACTCATATGGTGTTTTGTCCAAAATGCATAACCTGAATGGGATCATGAGGAAACATCAGAAAAAATGAAACTGAGGCCTTAGCACCCCCTCCAGTCATGTTGTTCTATGGGTCTACAATATTTCTTTTGATGAAGGTAACAGCACCACCTCAGGATTTCCTACTGGTATGACCATGCTGTAATCCCAGCACTGTGGGAGGCTGAGGTGGGTGGATCACCTGAGGTCAGGAGTTCAAGACCAGCCTGGCCAACATGCTGAAACCCCGTCTCTACTAAAAATACAAAAATTAGCCAG
>NW_012104754.1:2062654-2063404 GCF_000951045.1 Mandrillus leucophaeus | reverse complement strand
TTTTGGAACTCGACCGGAATTCTCTGCTGTTCCTGGCTCCATCCAACCACTTCTCTCTGGGAGCCCTGGAGTCACAAGGAAAGGGCATGGATTGCTACCAGAGTGTGTTCCGGTCCTTACAGAAACCCAGGGAAACTCAGCCTCTTGTTAGAGAAGCCAGCATCCCCAGGAATGTGAGATGAAGAGGGGTGCTGTGCGTGACATCCATGGGAATGTAAACAGAACGCTGATCTAGAAGAGAGGGCAAGTAGGAGTTAGAAAACATCAGTTCCTAAATGACTTACCCACTTCCCACGCAGATTGCTTCGTGAAAAGTAGTAGGTTCGTGTTAGTAGCAGGTTTAAGAGATTAGGCATACCTAGCCAGGCAGGGTGGCTCACACCTGTAATCCCAGTACTTTGGGAGGCCAAGGTGGGCAGATCACGAGGTCAGGAGTTCGAGACCAGCCTGGCCAACATGGTGAAACCCCATCTCTACTGAAAATACAAAAATTAGCCAGGCGTGGTGGTGGATACCTGTAGTCCCAGCTACTCAGGAGGCTGAGGCAGGAGAATCGCTTGAACCCAAGAGGCGGAGGTTGCAGTGAGTCAAGATCGTGCCACTGCACTCCAGCCTGGGTGACAGAGCAAAACTCGGTCTCAAAAAAAAAAAAAAAAAAAAAAAAAAAAAAAAAAAGGAATAAACTATGCTCTAACTGCATAGTTTTCTTTTTGTCTAGTAGCGAAACAAGCAGTGGCCTTGTTGCAACTG
>NW_012104754.1:2057486-2058694 GCF_000951045.1 Mandrillus leucophaeus | reverse complement strand
GGAGGTTGCAGTAAGCTGAGATCATGCCACTGCACTCCAGCCTGGGTGACAGAGTGAGACTCCATCTCAAAAAACAAAAACAAAACCAAAAAAAAAACACTGAGGGACAGTGAAGGGCAGCTAGCAAATAACTGGCCTATAATTTTTTTAAAGTGATAACATGAAGAATAAAAAAGCTGACAAACTGTTCCAGATTAAAGGTAAGTAAAAAATCATTATCACTAAAGGCAATTTGAGCTTTTGATTTGGCTCAGGATTGTGGGGAAAGGAGGCGGGGTGGGGAAAAGAAGTGGAGGACATGAATTGCCACAAAATCATTGAAACAATTGGTGAGATCTAAACACAGACTCTAGTAGATAATTACATTGTATGAATGTCAAATTTGCTGGGTCCCATATTTGTACTGTGGCTACATAACAGACCCTCCTTGTTCTTAGGAGTATACTCTGGAGCATTTATAAAGGGACACGATATCTGCAGCTATCTCTCAAATGGTTCAGAAAAAGCAAATGTGGCAAAATGTTAACAACGGTCAATCTTAGCTAAATACATACTAATGTTCTTTGGACTATTTTGGCAATTCTTCCAAACATTTGAAATTATTAAATGACCCCTTAGCACCCCCTCCAGTCATGTTGTTCTAAGTGTCTACAGTATTTATTTTGATGATGGTACCAGCACCATCTCAGGATTTCCTACTGGTATGACCACTGCCTTACAGATTTTACACTAATATATCTCTTGGCATTTTCACCACAATGCAGTGAGCCAATACCTATTGTCCCAATTTTACTGATAAGAACAATGGAGGCTTAGAAAGGCCAAATAATAATATGTTAGATTAGATGGCTGCTCAGTCAATGTTCACCCCCATCCTCAATCTCCATGAGAGAAATATACTTCCCCTATTCCATATTTGTTGGGTGAGGGCCATGGGACTAAATTTGGGGGAAGGAATGTTAGTGGACCAGGCAAGAGAAGTTTGAAATGTGATTGTCTTTTTGGTTGTGCTTACCCCTTGGTGCTTCTGCCGTGATTACGAGAAAAACATGTCTTGTGGAGTAGGCCTGAACCTACCAACAGCTTAAGGCCAAGCCAGCTGAGCCCAGCCTGGATCAACCAACACAAGCCAAGCCATGAATGCATGTTATTAGCTGCTACTGAGTTTGGGGTCCATTTGTTATATAACTTTACAGTGGCAGGCCAGG
>NW_012104754.1:2055729-2057436 GCF_000951045.1 Mandrillus leucophaeus | reverse complement strand
TAGAAAGGCCAAATAATAATATGTTAGATTAGATGGCTGCTCAGTCAATGTTCACCCCCATCCTCAATCTCCATGAGAGAAATATACTTCCCCTATTCCATATTTGTTGGGTGAGGGCCATGGGACTAAATTTGGGGGAAGGAATGTTAGTGGACCAGGCAAGAGAAGTTTGAAATGTGATTGTCTTTTTGGTTGTGCTTACCCCTTGGTGCTTCTGCCGTGATTACGAGAAAAACATGTCTTGTGGAGTAGGCCTGAACCTACCAACAGCTTAAGGCCAAGCCAGCTGAGCCCAGCCTGGATCAACCAACACAAGCCAAGCCATGAATGCATGTTATTAGCTGCTACTGAGTTTGGGGTCCATTTGTTATATAACTTTACAGTGGCAGGCCAGGTGCAGTGGCTCATGCCTGTAATCCCAGCACTTTGGGAGGCCAAGGTGGGTGGATCACCTGATATCAGGAGTCCGAGACCAGCCTGGCCAACATGATGAAACCCCATCTCTACTAAAAATACAAAAAAATTAGCTAGGTGTGGTGGCAGGCACCTGTAATCCCAGCTACAGGTGCTGAGGCAGGGGAATCGCTTGAATCCAGGAGGTGGAGGTTACAGTGAGCCAAGATCGCACCATTGAACTCCAGCCTGGGCAACAAGAGAAAAACTCTGTCTCAAACAACAAAACAAAACAAAACAAAAACTTTACAGTGGCAATAGACAACTGATACAACTAACATGTCTGAAATCACAAAGATAGTAAGAATTGGAGCCAGTCGGGAGCGGTGGCTCACACCTGTAATCACAGCACTTTGGGAAGCCAAGGCAGGAGCATCACTTGCATTCAGGAGTTCAAGACCAGCCTGGGCAACATAGCAAGACCCCATCTCTATAAATAAAAAATAAAAAATTAGCCGGGTGTGATGGCACACACTTGTAATACCAGCTACTCGGGAGGCTTAGATGGGAGGAGCACTTGAACCCAGAAGGTCAAGGCTGCAGGGAGCTGTGATCACGCCACTACACTTCAGCTGGGTGACAGGGCAAGACCTTGTCTCAAAAAAAAAAAAAAAGAAATAGGAGCCAGGAAGCCGTGTTGTCGTGGTGCCTTATGCCACTCCTCCATCAAAGAGTACTTCCAAACATGTATAGCCTTCTTATTCACAATGATGACTCGTGACTCTGTAAACTCCTAACATATCTCCTGAATCATAGAATAAAAGCAATTACAGCATCAAATACAAATCTGTCTTATTTTATTTTACAGTAAGTTGATAATCATGGCATATTTAATTAACCTTTCTGTTTACTGTCCTGGTCATATGGTACTACTATTTTTCAACACTAATAATTATCAAAATAGTCAATAGACACAGATTTTAAGTGGTATGGAGTGGAGGTATGGCTTGAATAACCACCAGTCTCTAATGTCAGATGAAAAAATCAATTCTGTAAAAATTGGGATGAATTTCCTAGCAAGGGTTTTTACTCCTCTGTGCCCTAAGACAGAAGAGAATAAATTCTGCTGGATATTTTGAGTTTCTGGTTTTCGTCTTCCACAGAACCCAAAATGAAAAAATACACCTGTTCTCAAATCTTACATCCAAAGCAAGTTTTCCAATTTAAATCTAAAGGTAAGTCTGTTTGTTCATGTTTCCCAGTGACTAAAGATATTCTTATGTTTTTGCTAACACATTGAAACGTTTTTTCTTA
>NW_012104754.1:2055161-2055587 GCF_000951045.1 Mandrillus leucophaeus | reverse complement strand
TGTTAAAAATTGAAAGATTATAAAGTTAATGCTCAATCAACAATATGTTGTTGCATGTATGCGTTGTGTGGGAAATTTTATACTATGAGAACTTGGTTTTTTGACTCATTTAAAACCTCCCATAAATATACATAAAAGTGAACTCCCTAAAACATATTCTTATTTTCTAAAGCCTGAATTTTTTTCCCTTGCCATAAAAGCAAGGCAGATTATTTGCAGAAACTGACATTAAAAATAGCTCTACGGTGGCTCAAGCCTGTAATTCCAGCACTTTGGGAGGCCGAGACGGGTAGATCACGAGGTCAGGAGATCGAGACCATCCTGGCTAACCCCGTGAAACCCCGTCTCTACTAAAAAAAATACAAAAAACTAGCCAGGCAAGGTGGCGGGCGCCTGTAGTCCCAGCTACTCGGGAGGCTGAGGCAG
>NW_012104754.1:2052119-2055111 GCF_000951045.1 Mandrillus leucophaeus | reverse complement strand
TGTTAAAAATTGAAAGATTATAAAGTTAATGCTCAATCAACAATATGTTGTTGCATGTATGCGTTGTGTGGGAAATTTTATACTATGAGAACTTGATTTCTTGACTCATTTAAAACCTCCTATAAATATACATAAAAGTGAACTCCCTAAAACATATCCTTATTTTCTAAAGCCTGAATTTTTTTCCCTTGCCATAAAAGCAAGGCAGATTATTTGCAGAAACTGACATTAAGAATAGCTCTACGGTGGCTCAAGCCTGTAATTCCAGCACTTTGGGAGGCCGAGACGGGCGGATCACGAGGTCAGGAGATCGAGACCATCCTGGCTAACCCCGTGAAATTGAAACCCCGTCTCTACTAAAAAAATACAAAAAACTAGCCGGGCGAGGTGGCGGGCGCCTGTAGTCCCAGCTACTCGGGAGGCTGAGGCAGGAGAATGGCGTGAACCCGGGAGGCGGAGCTTGCAGTGAGCTGAGATCCGGCCACTGCACTCCAGCCTGGGCAACAGAGCGAGGCTTCCTCTCAAAAAAAAAAAAAAAGCTCTGGTGATATTGTCTACATAGCAGAAGATTCTTTTTGTTTCATACTCTCATTAACGAGACAAGGCAAAAAGTGTGTGAATTAAAGAGTGAGAAAACAAACACTCTAAAAGAATAAAATGAGAAAGCTTCCCCACTGGCTCATGAAGATGTCAATAAAGCAGACATTTGAGCTAATTTCATAATAATGAAGCTTTGGTAACAGTGATTAAACAAATGTAATTCCTTTTCAGGGAGTAGATGGCATAGTCTCCTCTTATGCTCTCATGAGAAATAGATGTTCTTCTGCCATCTTTACTGGATAAAAGAGATCCCTGTTCAAAAGCCTGAAACAAAGCAATGAATCAGGAGCTGGGAATTTCCAAAGAGGAAAGTTGTCCCATTGCTTCTTATTCTTAATTTGTCTTTGCAGCGTATGCAAGAAGCTATTCTTAGATAAGGTAAAAAAGAAAAAGGAATAATGGCAGCAATTTTGACTTCATGACGAGGCTCTGGTCCCATTAAATGGCCTCCAGTTTTTTCTAGTATGACACAGGTCACTTATATTTTTATAAGAAGAGAAGTCAGCGCTTGACTTTACAACTATTGAAGTGGAATAATAGTTAGCAAATGTTGAAACTTTAAATGAGATGTAAACCGTATCGGAAGTGGCGAGGCAGCAAATGTGCATCTGTGGCCTGCCTCATGAAGCAAGAAGAGGGCCTCATTAAAAACTCAGAACACACATAAATTATCCCACAATGGTGTAAAACGCATTAGAAAAAATTCATCAACAAACCGGTAGAACTAATGTTATGCAGATTAATTTCAAAGTCCTTCAACATCAAAAACGTCATAAAAACATGTTTAAGAGGAAGAATCCATTACGCCATCTGGAATTCAGATTTCTGGTTGCAAACCAATTGGTATCATGAATTAATCTTTTCAGTAGAAGTAATCTGGTATGATCAATAAATCACAAAATATGAGATAGTCGTTATGTATGTAATATAGAAAACAGACCCCCATCCATAATGTTCTGGTTATGGTAAACCTAAGTTATCTGAAAAGGAATATACATGAAATATAAATTTGTAGACATTTTATCACTGCAATAAGTAATGCATATTGCATTTGTTAAATACTATTGATATGTGAAGTTTAAGCCTATATTCTTAACATTTTAAAGGTTCTTTCCCCTTTTTGAGTTGGGATTGAAGAGCCGTGAGACACTGCACTCCACTTGTTTGAAGAGGCAAGATGGCCTTATCCACACTTCTAAGAACAGACGTTCTTTTCTGAGTACTTACTCTATGCCAGGCAGTAGGCTTAGATGGCAGAGCCAGGATTTGAACTGAGCAGTCTTACTCCGTAGCTCATTCATTTAACCAGAATGATTTGATGCTTCCCAAACACGTATCTAGAAAGTGTGATTTCAAAACTTTTCTTCCCCAAACCCCGTAACACTCATCGGCTCTAGCTGGCGGTGACTTTGAAGTCTTATCCCTATCTGTGCCCTAAGAGACCTCTAGATGCCTGGGGTAAGAAAGGAAGCAGAATGTTGGAGGATGGCTGTGCTGCCCTTCGTCTCTTCCCTCCTCATGGTTCTAGGGTGGGCACTGCGTCTGGAACTCCAGAGAGTAACCATTGCCACGATCCCAGTTAGACTCAAACCGGCTTCTTATCTGCGCCAACTGAAGAGGGGACCTCATCTGCTTCTACTTTTCCTGGCCAGCAGGGATAGAGGCACGTATTTCCAGGAGAGAGCAAGGTCTTCCAGTGACCCTCACTGGGGGTTCATCCAACCATAGAGAGCTTGCACAGCTTATCTTTCCTGCCCTCACTTTCCCAGAGTAGCAATCTCCTCATGACTTCACTCAAGTGGCATTATCTTCTTTCTGAAAGAAGTTTGGACAGAAAGAAATAAAGCATCTCTCTGATTTATTGAAGCTGGTTTGCCAACATTGTTTATGCCACTGGTTATTTTGTTGCCAGTTTGAACATCACCTGTACTCAAAGTTCAAGAGGATGGTTTCAAAAACTAGCTGACGTAGATAGGAAACTGAATGTCAGATTGAAGTGGCTACATTGCTCTACACAGTGCTAAAAGAGCTTCTGTGTTACTGCTTTGCAGAAGGCATCTTCATATCAAATACCAATGTACTCTCTTTAACCAGAGTAGGTGACAGCCTAAGTGATTATTACTAACGCCTGAAGTTCCTTAACCGGATAATGTCTTTCATACATCAATTAGAGACAGGTTTGAAAGGCAATTCCCCTTAGTCAGTGCTACCACCTTGATTTAGCCCTACACTAAGTATACATTATTAGTCACTCATCGTATCATATACTACTAAGAAAGAAGGGGAGAGGAAAGAGAAATACAGTGTCTGCAGTGGAGAAAGAGAATACTCTATAGACAACTAATTTCTTGAGTAATTTCTTAAAATTACTCTATTATTGTTTTGTTGTTTT
>NW_012104754.1:2004399-2052069 GCF_000951045.1 Mandrillus leucophaeus | reverse complement strand
GTATGTAATATAGAAAACAGACCCCCATCCATAATGTTCTGGTTATGGTAAACCTAAGTTATCTGAAAAGGAATATACATGAAATATAAATTTGTAGACATTTTATCACTGTAATAAGTAATGCATATTGCATTTGTTAAATACTATTGATATGTGAAGTTTAAGCCTATATTCTTAACATTTTTAAGGTTCTTTCCCCTTTTTGAGTTGGGATTGAAGAGCCGTGAGACACTGCACTCCACTTGTTTGAAGAGGCAAGATGGCCTTATCCACACTTCTAAGAACAGACGTTCTTTTCTGAGTACTTACTCTATGCCAGGCAGTAGGCTTAGATGGCAGAGCCAGGATTTGAACTGAGCAGTCTTACTCCGTAGCTCATTCATTTAACCAGAATGCTTTGATGCTTCCCAAACACGTATCTAGAAAGTGTGATTTCAAAACTTTTCTTCCCCAAACCCCGTAACACTCATCGGCTCTAGCTGGCGGTGACTTTGAAGTCTTATCCCTATCTGTGCCCTAAGAGACCTCTAGATGCCTGGGGTAAGAAAGGAAGCAGAATGTTGGAGGATGGCTGTGCTGCCCTTCGTCTCTTCCCTCCTCATGGTTCTAGGGTGGGCACTGCGTCTGGAACTCCAGAGAGTAACCATTGCCACGATCCCAGTTAGACTCAAACCGGCTTCTTATCTGCGCCAACTGAAGAGGGGACCTCATCTGCTTCTACTTTTCCTGGCCAGCAGGGATAGAGGCACGTATTTCCAGGAGAGAGCAAGGTCTTCCAGTGACCCTCACTGGGGGTTCATCCAACCATAGAGAGCTTGCACAGCTTATCTTTCCTGCCCTCACTTTCCCAGAGTAGCAATCTCCTCATGACTTCACTCAAGTGGCATTATCTTCTTTCTGAAAGAAGTTTGGACAGAAAGAAATAAAGCATCTCTCTGATTTATTGAAGCTGGTTTGCCAACATTGTTTATGCCACTGGTTATTTTGTTGCCAGTTTGAACATCACCTGTACTCAAAGTTCAAGAGGATGGTTTCAAAAACTAGCTGACGTAGATAGGAAACTGAATGTCAGATTGAAGTGGCTACATTGCTCTACACAGTGCTAAAAGAGCTTCTGTGTTACTGCTTTGCAGAAGGCATCTTCATATCAAATACCAATGTACTCTCTTTAACCAGAGTAGGTGACAGCCTAAGTGATTATTACTAACGCCTGAAGTTCCTTAACCGGATAATGTCTTTCATACATCAATTAGAGACAGGTTTGAAAGGCAATTCCCCTTAGTCAGTGCTACCACCTTGATTTAGCCCTACACTAAGTATACATTATTAGTCACTCATCGTATCATATACTACTAAGAAAGAAGGGGAGAGGAAAGAGAAATACAGTGTCTGCAGTGGAGAAAGAGAATACTCTATAGACAACTAATTTCTTGAGTAATTTCTTAAAATTACTCTATTATTGTTTTGTTGTTTTTTTGTTTGTTTGTTTGTTTGTTTGAGCAGTCTTTCTCTGTCACCCAGGATGGAGTGCACTGGCGCAATCTCAGCTCACTGCAACCTCCACCTCCTGGGTTCAAGCGATTCTCCTGCCTCAGCCTCCTAAGTAGCTGGGATGACAGGTGTGCACCACAATACCCAGCTAATTTTTGTCTTTTTAGTAGAAACGGGGTTTCACCATGTTGGTCAGGCTGGTTTTGAACTCCTGACCTCAAGTGATCTGCCCACCTTTGGCCTCCCAAAGTGCTGGGATTACAGGCGTGAGCCACTGCACCCAGAAAAAATTACTTTATTACTGAATATAAGCTCAATAAACATTAAAACTGAATGGAAAATTGAAGATGGGGAGAGAAGAAGGGAAAATGGAAACTAACTATGTTTACTTCTTGATTTTACAAAAGGCAGCTAAATGGTACTTTGACAACAAATTAGGAATAGAAGGAAACTTTCTCAACCTGATAAAGAGTGTCTGTGAAAATCCCACAGCTAGCATCACATTTAATGGAAAAAAAAACTGAAAACTTTCCCTCTAAGACTAGAAATGAGACAAAGATCTTTGTCCTCACCATTTCTATTCAACATTGTACTGGAGGTTCTAGCCAGAGAAAGAAAAGGAAAGAAAAAGAAACAAAAGGCATCCAGATTGGAAAGCAAGAAGTAAAATGCTCTCTATTTGCAGAGGACATGATCTTATATATATATAATTCAAAAAGATCCTCTACAAAACTGTTAGAACTAATAAGTTTAGAATTGTCTCAGGATACAAGATCAATATACAAAAATCAATTGTATTTTTATACAAATAGTAAGGAATAATCCAAAAATAAATCAAGAAGACTATGTACAACAGCACACACAAAAAAAGAATACTCAAGAAGATGTTCAACAAAAGAAGTGCAAAACTTAACTATACATCTAAATAATGAAAAGACATCCTATGTTCATAGACCAAAACTTTTCAGTTAAGATGACAGTACTCCCCAAATTGATCCACAGATTCAATGCAATTCTTATCAAAATCCCAACTGTATCTTTTGCAGAAATTGACAAAATAACCCTAAAATTCATATGGAAATGCAAGAGACCCAGAATAGCTAAACAATGATGAAAAAGAAAAGGTTGGAGGACATACACTTCCTAATTTGAAAGCTTACAACAGAGCTACGGTAATAAAGACATTGTTGTACAGGCATAAGGATAGGCATATAGATCCATAGAATAGAACTGAACCAAAAATAAATCCTTACATTTGTGGTCAGTTTATTTTTGACAAAGATTAGAAGATAATTCAATATGGAAAGAATAGTCTATTCAACAGTTGCCTCTGGGACAACTGAATATTCACATGCGAGAAAGTGAAGTTGAATCCCTATCTCACACCACACACACTAATTAATTAAAAATAAATCAGAACTAAATGTGAAAGCTAAAGCTCTAAAACTTCCAAAGGAAGCATAGAAATAAATCTTTGTGACCTTGCATTAGGCAATGACTTCTTAGATACAAACCAAAAGCTCAAGCAATAAAAGACAAAATGGATAAATTGGACTACTTCAAAATTTTAAACTTTCGTGACACTATCAAGAAAGTGAAAAGACGATGGACAGAATGGGAGGAAATATTTTCAAACTATATATTTGAGAAGGAATTTCTATCCAGAATATATAAAGAATTCTTAGAAACTAACAATTAAAAGACAAATAAAACAATTTAAATGGGCAAAGGATTTAAACAAACATTTCTTCCCCAAAAAATATACAAAGGGTCAACAAACACATGAAGGGATTCTTAAAGTCATTAGTTATAAGAGAAATGCAAATCAAAACCACATCCTGTAAGAAGACTAACATTTAAAACACAATAACTAGGCCAGGCGCAGTGGCTCACGCATGTGATCCCAGCACTTTGGGAGGCCGAGGTGGGTGGATCACTTGAGGTCAGGAGTTTGAGACCAGCCTGGCCAACAGGGTGAAACCCCATCTCTACTAAAAATACAAAAATTAGCCAGGCATGGTGGTACATGCCTGTAATTCCAGCTACTTGGGAGGCTGAGGCAGGAGAATTGCTTGAACCCAAGAGGCGGCGGTTGCAGTGAGCCAAGATCGCACCATTGCACTCCAACCTGGGTAAAGAAGTGAGACTCTATCTAAAAAAAAGAAAGAAAGAAAAAAGACAATAACTAGTGTTTGTGAATATGTAGAAAAATTGAAACCCTCATTCTTTGCTGCTGGGCATGTAAAATGGTGCAGCTGTTTTGGAAAATAGTTTGGCAATCCCTAGAATTGCTAAACACAGAGTTACCATATGACTCAGCAATTCCATTCCTAGGAATCCAAGGGAACTGAAAACACGTTCACACAAAAACTTGCACACAAATGTTAACAGCAGGATTATTCATAATAACCCCCAAAAGTGGAAAAAACCTAAATGCTTATCTACTGATGAATAGATTAAAAATACTAGGGTTTTTTAAAAATAGAGTATTATTTGGTAATAAAAAAAGAATGAAGTAGTGATACATGCTACAATATAAGTGAACCTTGAAAAACATTTTGCTAAGTGAAACAAGCCTGTTACAAATGATCACAAATTATATGATTCCATTTATGTGAATCAACACGTAGACAAAAAGTAGATAAGGGGTTGCCTGGGGCTGAGGGAGGAAGGAAGTCATGAACATGGGGAATCACTGTTAATACGTAGGGGGTTTCTCTTCAGAAATGTTGATGTGATTAAATGTTCTAAAATTAGGTTATGGTGATGGTCACATGGCTGTGAATATGATAAAACATGGTACCTTATAAATGGATGGGTTTTATGGTATATAAAATATATCTCAATGGATCTTTTTTTAAAAAACATACTTTAGCATAGGCTCTATCAGGAAAAATACATCCACTTGTCATACAACTTGATTTTCAATTTTTTTTTTTTTTTTGAGATAAGATCTGATTCTGTCACCCAGACTGGAGTACAGTGGTACAATCTTGGCTCACTGCAGCCTCCACCTCCCAGGCTCAGGTGATCCTCCCACCTCAGCCTCCTGAATAGCTGAGTCTACAGGTGTGCATCACCACATCCGTCTAATTTTTGTATTTTTTGTAGAGATGGGGTTTCACCATGTTGCTCAGGCTGGTCTCGAACTCCTGAGCTCAAGTGATCCACCCCTCTCAGCCTTCCAAAATGCTGGAATTACAGGTGTGAGTCACTGCACCTGGCCTTGGATTTTCAAATTTCGATTAAGTTATTGTGGTAACCATTGTGAGTTGGCTACCCAACAACCATTCTCCTCTTGTCTCTGGGAGCCAAATCCCAATTTTGTCCAGGTGTGAGGCAATAATGTGCCTGAGTGCTGAGTATTGATTACCCTAACTCCAAACCCATCACGATATCCTCATCTACCTTTGACAGTGACTCATTCAGGAGTGGCAGGTGTTCCAGTCCTGGCCAATGACACAAAAGAGGAGTCTTCTGCTAAAATTCTTAGCGAGTTAAAAAGTCCTGGATAAAAAAGGAAGATCCCAGGTCAGATGTAGTGGTGCATACCTGTAATCCTCGTACTTTGGGAGGCTGAGGAGGGAGGACTGCTTGAGGCTAGGAGTTTGAGGCTGCAGTGAGTTCTGATCACAGCAGTGCATTCCAGGCTGGATGACATAGACAGAAGAAAGAAAAGAAAGAAAGAGAGGGAAGGAGGAAGGAAGGGAGGAAGGGAGGGAGGGAGGAAAGAAGGAAAGAAGGAAGGAAGGAAGGAAGGAAGGAAGGAAGGAAAGAAGGAAAGAAAGAAAAGCTAGCTCTCTCTATTCCCTGATTTTAGACTTTATTTTGGGGGAAGTAATGCTTGGGGGTACATGAGTCATGTGGTAATCTTGAGGACAAGGAAGCTGCCTTGAGCTGCATCCCTGAAACAACCTGGTACCAGACCTCTTAGAAAACAAGATTTTTAAATAAACCTCACTGTTTAAGCCACATTCTGTCAAAGAGGCTGTTTACTGCAGCTGAAAGCATGCTCGTTAATATACTTTCTCTTAAATGGGCTTATTTGTGAATACTCACAAAATTACACGCTCAGTCATATATCAAAGTTTGTCTTTAGAAGATAAAGTTGATCTAGACTTTTTCAGAAGACAGGCCTAGCACTGAGTCACTTAACGGTGCAAGAGGAAAGCACCGTGCTCGATAGGTGAAGCAGCCTTCTATGTGTAAAGTGGACCAGAGGCTGATCAGCCTTTGTTAGGAAGGCTGATGAGGATTCCCTGTTCAGGAGGCAGGACAAGCCTTTGATGGGGCCTGCACTACAGAGTTTGAGATTCTATGTTGTTTTTCTTTTCTTTTTTTTTTTTTTTTTTGAGACAAGAGTTTCCCTCTGTCACCCAGGCAAGACTGCAGTGGCACGATCTTGGCTCACTGCAACCTCTGCCTCCCAAGTTCAAGTGATTCTCCTGCCTCAGTTTTCCAGGTAGCTGGGCCTACAAGCGTGCGCCACCACACCCGGCTAATTTTTAATTTGTAATGGAGACAGCGTTTCACCATGTTAGTCAGGCTGATCTCAAACTCCTGACCTCAAGTGATCTGCCCACCTCAGCCTCCCAAAGTGCTAGGATTACAGGTGTGAGTCACCACAACCGGCCTTGTCTAATTCTTCATGAAAATTTGAACAATATCCTGGCATCCACCATTTAAGAGAATTTGGTAAGTTATCTGCAGAGTGAATAAGAAAGAAATCATACTAGAAAAGCAAACGTAATAATTCTGAAAGAAAACTACCATTTTTCATCTTTAAATTGTTTATCTTAATAGTCCAAGAAATGTGTGAAAATACCTACAATTATTAATGCTATAATGAAACTTCTTTATAAACCTGTAGGCGTCAGATTTACACTTGTCTCATAATTGTTGTGCAATTCTTTATAAATGTAATTGTTTTAAGTGCCGTGATTTGACCTAAATAAATGCAAAATGTTGATATGGAATAACAAGGCAACCTCAAATTGTTTTTAGTGATAGAATTAATGCCACAGAGGCAGGTTTAACTGCTGCGCTTGTTGTTATTTTATGTTCAAATTTTATAATTAAAGACAGTTGGCAATCCACTTCCAGAACAACAATGTGAGCATCATGAATGCACTCACCAGTGCAACCATCAAAATGGATGAAAATTATTTTTTATAAAACAGGCTAGGCCAGGCGCAGTAGCTCATGCCTATAATCCCAGCACTTTGGGAGGCCGAGGCGGGCGGATCACAAGGTCAGGAGATCGAGCCCATGCTTGCTAACATGGCGAAACCCCGTCTCTACCTAAAATACAAAAATTAGCTGGGTGTGGTTGTGCGTGCCTGCAGTCCCGGCTACTCAGGAGGCTGAGGCAGGAGAATCACTTGAACCCGGGAGGCGGAGGTTGACGTGAGCTGAGATCACGCTATTGCGCTCCAGCCTGGTGACAGAGTGAGACTCTGTCTCAAAAAAATTAATAATAATAAAACAGTCTGGGCATGGTGGCTCATGTCTATAGTATCAGCAATCTGGGAGGCCAAGCCAGGAGTATCACTTGGGGTCAGGAGTTTGTGACCAGTCTGGGCAGCATAACAAGACCCCAACTCTACAAAACAAAAACAAAAAGGCAGGTGCGGTGGCATGTGTCTGTAGTCCCAGCCGAAGTGGGAGGATCACCTGAGCCCAGGAGTTTGAGGCTGAACTGCCATGAGCCATGATTACGCCACTGCACTCCAGCCTGGGCAATACAGTGAGACTCTATTTCTTTCTTTTTGTTGTTGTTGTTGTTGTTGTTGTTTTGAGAGAGAGTCTCGTTTTGTCGCCCAGGCCGGAATGCAGTGGCATGATCTTGGCTTACTACAAACTCCGCCTCCTGGTTTCAAGCAATTCTCCTGCCTCAGCCTCCGGAGTATCTGGGATTACAGGCGTGCGCCACCATGCCCAGTTAATTTTTGTATTTTTAGTAGAGACAGGGTTTCGCCATGTTGGCCAGGTTGGTCTCGAACTCCTGACCTCAGGTGATCCCCCTGCCTCGGCCTCCCAAAGTGCCGGTATTACAGGCATGAGCCACCATGCCTGGCCTGCCAGACCCTATTTCTAAAGAAATTTGTTTTATTTAAAACAAAAACTAAAACCTAGCCATTTAAAGTTTTAGGAAATTCTCCAAAGGAAATGAAGAACCAGGTATTCAATGTCCTAAATCTGGGTAAGAACAGCAAGATCAGTGGCACTGAAGTCACTCTCCACTCCCTCTGTCCTGCTCAGCATGATGGAAGCTCCCTTCCAGGTGGGTGTGGCCAAGAAGATGGGGCTCACTCTCAGCTCTGAATCAGTTGCTACAATGTCTCCCTGGGAGGCTTAAGCCAATAGCATTTCTCATTCCTGCCTCCAGGTCTTGTTGCAAATCCTGAATTCCAAGCATGGCTGAGAGTTCCTGAGCTCCTTTTCTCCACCAAGCCCCACTTCATAGGCAGGGCAGAGGCTCTACCTTGAGTGCAACAGGCTGAGAACATAAGAGTCCCACTTTCCTTCACCCCAATTTGCTCATGGGTCAGAGGTCCACCCCAAAAAAGGCAAACTGAGAAGATCAGAGGCTCACAGCCCCAACCAGCCCCAGCAGCCCATCCCTAAAGCAGAGGGTCACTCGGAAGCACACCACTGCCCCTGCAGTCTACTCTGGAGTCATTGTTCAGAGATTTCGCCAAAGAGGAGAGGCAGGCTATAAAACAGCTCTGAAGCTTTCCCCAAAGACACTGACTTTTTAAAAACCAGCTGGTGGGGAAGTTGAAGCCTAAGGATACTCTCAAAAACAAATGGAGGACTTGGTGGTAAGCAATTAAGAGGAGACTGGTAGCTTCATGAGAGAGAAAAGCTACACCAGAGCCAGCTAGTTTCCCAGAGAAAATCTGGAAAAGAGACAGTTAATAACAGCACTCCGGGGGGAAGAACAAACTCCAAAGACTGGCCTCAAAAACCATCCCTGAAAAGAGATCCACATTTAATTGGATCCAACTGTGGAGCAATTTATACCCCAAAGCATTGTAAAAACCGAGAGCAATCAGCCAGCTATTAGTGGAATCTAACGAATGGATGTGATACCAACAGAGACGGACAACTGAGAAATCAGGAGAAACGACAGTCAAAGAGATCCCTGATAAAACTACTGTCCAACCCAGGGTGACTTCGCACATGGCCAAGGCTCTGCTCTCTGACATCAAAGACTTCTCACAGCAGCGAAAGTAGACTTTACTAAAAAGGTTTGGCCAAGACACTAAACAAATAAACAAGCAAACAGCAACAATAAGCCTTGAAGTTGGAAGAAGTCAATATCCAGAATTGCTACAAGACATTGTAAGATACAATGAATTTCTCTGAAGTCCTCTTCAGAAATTTAGCCTGCTACCTTCCTTGTCTTTTGTTCTCAAACTCAACTTTCCTGTTCCTCCTTGCCCCTAGTTACTGTAAACAGCCTACCCTCTTCCCATCAGCTCCAATCAATAACTCACATCTGTTTCCTTCATTACCTGAACCCATTGTTCCCCCAAAACTACACATCTCACACACTCCACCTCTGTACCTCGTATCCCCTCCTGTTCTATATTTAGAAAAATACGTACCAGTAACCAATCGGGTCAGTTTAGATTGTACGGTCCGACCCCAGCCCATGGGGGAGGGACACAGAGGTAGGGATTGCCTTAAGGATATAAAACCCCCCTAGTCTCCTTTGTTCCCTGTGCTCTTGCCATCTTGATTGACACAAGTGGCACCCTTCTGCAGAAGTACATTGCCTTGCTAAGAGAATTAAACTAAGGAAAGTACACTTTTTTAAGGGTTTGCCCTTAAGAAGAGAACATACTGCTTATGCACTTCTTTCTTGTCAGCAAGCTGATAATATAATTACGTAAATTTCTTACAATGACACCATTGACTGATGAGCAATGGAAGGGGAATTCTTCATAAAAGTAAATAAAAGTCTGAGGTAGTATGGAGCCTATGGGAGCTCATTCACACAGGATTCAGAACTTCTCCCTCTTGGTCCACACTGCATGTCTGGAAACAAGCTGCCCTTTTCATGGAAGAGAAATTAACTCCATACACTTTTGATCAGTTCAAAGGCAGATTGGGCCGGGTGTGGTGGCTCATGCCTGTAATCCCAGCACTTTGGGAGGCCGAGGCGGGTGGATTCACCTGAGGTCGGGAGTTTGAGACCAGCCTGATCAACATGGTGAAACCCCGTCTCTACTAAAAATACGAAATTAGCTGGGCGTGGTGGTGCATGCCTGTAGTCCCAGCTACTCGGGAGGCTGAGGCAAGAGAATAGCTTGAACCCAGGAGGCGGAAGTTGCAGTGAGCCAAGATTGCACCGAGCTGAGATTGCACCATTGTACTCAAGCCTAGGCAACAATAGCAAAACTCCATCTCAAAACAAACAAACAAACAAACAAACAAACAAACAAACAAAGCAGATTGTGCCCTGAAATTCTTATTGTTTTAGAGAAAAGGAGGCAAGAGACTCCCTTTTAGAATGTTGAATGGCCTTGATGGGCACCCTAACCTCAGCAGAGCTTTGACAGTTGGATGGAAATTATCACATTTCTTCCAGATTAGACATAACAAAAATCCCTTCTCAGAGTCATTGGTAAGGAATTTGCTTAATAACTGAACCTGTGGTCTCTGGGCTGCCTGCCAACGGCAGGACTAAATAAAGACGAGGATGCAGACACAGGCAGGCATAAGAGAAGATACTGTGTCCCTGACTTTATTGTTCTGGCTTTTTTTTCTTCATCTCTTCCTATTCTCCTTTCTTGTCTATTTATAGCAAACAAAATTACCCCTTAAATCTGAGTGCAACACACATGAATGCATGGCTTAAGCAGATATTATGCAAATGATTACAGAATAATAAAATTAGATGTCCAAAGCAAAGTATTTCCATTACCATCAACCCATGGCAAGGTTCCCTATTCTATTTTTAAGCAGCTTCAAATCTACTTGTGATCTTTTATCACAATTTCATTTTTATAACAACTTTCCTGGTTTATAGAATGTTTGCCATCTATATGTTTCCTATACAGAAGAAAACAAAATATCCCACTATATCTATTTCTATAGCAAGATTTTGTAGGAAATGTTGCCTATCAAGGAATATCCTTTCAATTTTCACTTACATGGAAAATCAAACTGCTCTTCAGACCTACTAAAACTCTCTTGACAATTTCCAGTCTATTTCAAGCTTCGTTTGAAAAAGTGACTTTTTTTAGAGACCAGAGAAAACCTAATTCTGCTTTTCTTTTTTCTTCTTTTTTTGGGGAGGAGGGTACAGAGTCTCACTCTGTGACCGCAGCTGGAGTGCAATGGCCCAATCTAAGCTCACTGCAGCCTCTGTCTCCCAAGTTCAAGAGATTCTCCTGCCTCAATCTCCCAAGTAGCTGGAACTACAGAGATGTCCTGCCACGTCTGGCTAATTTTTGTATTTTTAGTAGAGATGGGGTTTCACCATGTGGACCAGGCTGGTCTTAAACTTCTGACCTCAGGTGATCCACCTGCCTCAGTCTCCCAAAGTGCTGGGATTACAGGCGTGAGCCTCTGCGCCCAGCCAAAACCAAAAAAACCTGACTCTGACTTTCAAATAAAAGTACCACGAATAATAAAATTTAGGCATATTCAGGAAGCATTTGAAAGTTTTGATTGAAGAAACTATTGATCGATCTTCACATTACCACTCAATTTTCTCTAGTTCTCTAGTTTCATTAGTTTCTTGTTTATTTCCACTGAAATTCCCACTGTTTCTTATTTTTCTGTGGTAGACTAAATCTACAAATGGAGATAAACATTTTTATTTATCTAGTTAGTGCTTACTGTACTTTCTGTATCTGGGGAACCATGTATCTCACCAATTCTAGTAAATTCTCCAACTGTCATTTATTTATTTATATGTTTCATTTACTTCCTTCTCTCCATTCACTCCTTCAGGAAATAAGTGAAACTGACTCAGTTTATCCACCATATCTCTTTTTGTTTTGCTTTGCATAAAAACACAATTCTTTATTAGAGTATATTTACTAAACTATTTTAACATAGTTCATGAATTAACATAGTTTAGAAATGATCAATTGCAAATTAAGGACTTTGCTGACCATACTTACTTCTTAGGCTTTATCATTTCCTAATCTTTTTTTTTTTTTTTTTTTTTTGAGACGGAGTCTCGCTCTGTCCCCTGGGCTGGAGTACAGTGGCGCGATCTCGGCTCACTGCAAGCTCCGCCTCCCGGGTTCACGCCATTCTCCTGCCTCAGCCTCCTGTGTAGCTGGGACTACAGGCGCCCGCCACCTCGCCCGGCTAGTTTTTTGTATTTTTTAGTAGAGGCAGGGTTTCACCATGTTAGCCAGGGTGGTCTTGATCTCCTGACCTCGTGATCCGCCCGTCTCGGCCTCCCAAAGTGCTGGGATTACAGGCTTGAGCCACCGCGCCCGGCCCATTTCCTAATTTTTAAGTAAACTTTACTGTGCTACAACGTACACAACAAAATTCACAAATTTTAAGAGGAAGTGGATAAATTCTGTCAAATGTATTTATCCATATAACCAATGCCCCATTTAAAACATAGAATATCTCCTTAGAAAGGTTCCTGTGCTCATTTTCAGTCAATCAACACCCCACCGCCACACCCTAGTCAACCCCGATCTCATTTCCAAGAACTTCATCGTATAAATAGAAATGTACAGGCTCTCCTCTTTCACCTCCGGTTTCTCTTACTCAGGACAACGTGGGAAAAGATTCATCCACGTTGTTGCACGAATCAGTAGTTTGTTCCTTTTTATGGCTATAAATTGGTATTCCATTGTATGAATACACCACAATTTGTTTATCCACATACATTCTATGTATTATTCCATACATATAAGCAATCTAAATTGTTACATTTTAAAATTGCATATATTCAATATAAGATGATATAGAAAAAATCTTGGTAACTTCTAGTGGCTTTTCTTACTCAAGTCTTCAGCACTTGAGTAAGAGATCCTTATTGCCAAGATCAACCTTCCGTTCACCCGAAAGTCTTCTATTCCGTTTTGCTCTCATCCCCTGCAGGAAGCAATCCCTCTTGCTTCCCAGTTTTTACTTCACATGATACACCACTTTCTATTTTTGTTATGGTTACTTACATATATATCTAATATCAACTACTAGACTCTAAGCTGCTTGAAGTCAGGATCCAAGTGATGTTTAGCTTTGCCTGGTCCACAGCACTTAGCAAATCGCTGGCTTGTGGGAAGGGCTCAAAGCACGGCAGCTGAGTAGGTAAATAAACAGGTGAATTCCTGTATTCCAAAGTAGCTTCAGGGACTCCCCACTTTGTAGTTTGTCATGCAAACTCTTCCACAAGGAGCTCCAACCTAGCTTTCCAACTGCAGTCTCGTGATTTTTCCTACATAATACCTCTCCTTCAGTTAAATTCTTCTTTGCTAACTTCCATCATTTTATCTGTTATATTATTCCAGTCTAGTAGAAAACACACACGTACACACACACACACACGCGCACACACAACCCTATCTTTATTTTCCCCACCTCCTGAATGAGAGTTAGAGTTTCAAGATATCTGTTTCCAGGGACCCCCACCACCGCCCCCACCACCATCCGCCACCTTGGTCAGCAGGGACCATAAAATAAGCAGTTGTAGATAGTGCCCAGTAGGGGGAGGCGTGCCCATAAATCTTCCACTAAATCCGAGGCCTTTCTGAAGCCCAGGAGATTTTAAAGAAGCTACATGTTTACAAAAACATCTTCTAGGTTAGAGAAATAAACAAGAGTTCAGCTAACTCCTTCCTCTGATTACAAACTGAGTAATCTCTGCTCAACAAAGCACGGTAATTTAAGCACAAATAACAAAGACAAAACCATATGACCATTTTTAATCTCTAAGGACCTCACTCTATTTGCATCCTCATTTTTTTTAATCCATAAAAATCTATTCACAGATTGAACGTTAAATCTGTGTTGTTGAATCAGGAATTAGTAATGGAAAGCTGGATGTCTTGCCCTCCAGATGCAGAGATTAGTTCAAAAGAAAAACATCTGTACTGCCTACTTCTCTTCCATCTCCACCCACTTCTCAGCACCATTTAGGTTTTAAAAATGTTTTGTTACGGCCTACCAAATGGCAGTCATTTTTTTATGTACTAAGTTTAAGATACCATGGGATTTGATTTGACTCAATGTTAATCATTGAGTCACGCTGATCACAAACCAAAAGTGAACAGTCATCATGAAACAAACTGTGTCACACCACAGGGAACAGAATGGTAGCCCCGCCTGTTCTCACACAGGGGCAGATAGATTTCACAGAGAATTAGTAAAGCTCAGGGCTTCGTAAGCTTAAAAATTCATGACGCTGGAAGAGATCATTCCATTTCATAAATGAGAAAAGTAAAATCTAGAGAGATCAACGTGGCTTTCTCAAGAGACTCAAGTTAGTGATGAAGCAGAGACTAGAGTCCAGTGTTTGGATCTGTTACGTCTCGGATGATCTTCTACAAACACTATTCATTGCACTTCCTTGGCAGTGTCAGCAAGAGATGATATCTTAAAAGGATAGTTTTTGTGCCCAGTTCCTTTAGGGATATACTAAGAAGGCAATGCAAACACCAGGTCAACTTGAAGAAAGCCTCTCTAAGCAGCCAACCAGACTGGAAGTTTCGTACAACCGCCACATTGGCACCGTTTAAACAAGTTCTTGTAAAAACAATCTTCGAGGAAGAAAGCAAAATCCATCCATGATGAATATTGTATGTGTTAGCACCCATCCTATACATCTCTTCCGCAATTATTTGTTGGGTGGAGTATGCAACAAGAGTGTGTTATTATATTAGTCAGTTACTTGTCCCTTGAATCTAAAGATAACACCTACAGCTCCCATTGCATTGGAGAGAGGACGGAAATGCTAAAAGCTGTGTTAAAATGACAGTGTTTAATAACAATGACACTTGAGCTTTGTAACGTTTTTCATGGTGGATCTCAAAGCATTTGGCAAATGGCCATGACATTTCAACACAGTATTATTCTGAAGAAGTATCATTGTGATTTCCTTTTGACAAGTCAGAGGAAGAAAGATAATCGCCCGTGAAAATCTATCTAGCAAGTGGGATTTTTAGCCCTAACGTTTTTATTTTTAATTACGCCTAATTTTGTACATTAGCTAAAAACTTGTTGGGAATACATTTAATTCTAATTAAATAAATAAAGTGATCTGATTTAGGATCTAAACTCAAAAGTCCTGTGCTTATTCCGAGGCAGCGGTTACTCTTCTGGCTTCCTGACATAAAATTCGTACAAACAACCCTCATAAAACATAATCTGAAATTCCAGGAGTGGAATGTGCGAGGCAACCTAACACGGAATAGAGCAACTTCAAAAGAAAAAAGTACAGAAGCTAAGATTCTCTTCCCGGAACTATCACTATTAAAAATTAATCCAGGAATTCAGGTTCGGGATGAGGTAGGAGGATGGGTGGGAGGGAATTAGAAAGAAAGGAGAAGCAGACAAAGACTGTTTAAATATTTATGATTCTTATTTGAAATCAGAGAAAGATTCCCTACTTGCAAGACTTGAAGTGTCATTATAATTAAGTACTTCAGATATTTTATATTGTATTTGATGGGTTTTGACTTCAAAGGAACTTAGGGGCAAAGTCTCAGCCAACACAGAGCATTCACTGCAGCCCCTCCCGAAGCATTCAAAGTCATCACAGAGGCTTCAGCCTAGTCCGTCTCAAAAAAGCACAATATCCTAGGAATGCAACCATTTCTCAACTCTGAAGTGGTCAATGAGATGTAAGTGGAACTTGTTGGATAGGGCCTCTGGAAAAGTTCCTAAAAGAGGGCTGACTCAGCTATGAGGTGAGCTCTTTCATGGTTCCACCCATATCTCCTTCTTCCTGCCTGAAATGTGGACATGACGGCTGGTGTTCCAGCAGCCATTTTGTATCTTGAGATAGACCTTGAGAAAAAAAGCCACACTCTGAGGGGGGTAGAAGAAAGACAAAAAGAACCTACATACCTGATGACCAAGTTGATGTCATGCCCACCCAGAATTGCCTAATTTGGGATTTTTTTTTTTACCTAATAGGAAGTCTCTTACTTGAGTTTTTCATTATTTACTCCTGATACATCCAACTCAGTAGATTTTAGGACTCTACTTTCTCTAAAACTGTCTTTGATTCTTGAGGAAGCATAGTCAGTACTGTTTTCCTTGACTTTCTAAGATAGGTCCACCAAATCCTCCACGTTAAGTAATTCTAGAGGACCTTTCTTATATCGTGGGCCATGAGACACTCTCATTTAGATGACAGTGCGAATAGGGTCCTCTGGATCCTCTGGTCCCAGCTCACCCACTTTCATAGAATTTCTGCTTACCTTCGACTTTCTTGGAGTTACATCCTCAGGGAAACAAGTAAAAATGTTATTTTAGATTCAAATATTGGTTAAACAATCTTTAATACAATCTACTATATTACAAGTTTATTAAGGGCTAATTTAAACTAGATTTCTCAAATTTCCAACCCATGGATCACTTTGGCAGATAAATTAATGTCATGAACATCTATAATGCTTCTTTCCACAGCACAAAAAAAAAAAAAGAAGGGAAGAAAGAAAGAAGCTATAAAGAAAAGAAGGGAAAAGTTATCACAAAAGAATAGAATAGAATAGAATAGAATAGAATAGAATAGAATAGAATAGAATAGAATAGAACAGAACAGAATAGAATATGTGCTATTGATCATAAAACAAGGATTTTTAAATTTTTTTTTATTTATTTATTTATTTTTGAGATGGAGTCTCGCTGTGTCACCCAGGCTGGAGTGCAGTGGCACGATCTTGGCTCACTGCAAGCTCTGCCTCCCAGGTTCACGCCATTCTCCTGCCTCAGCCTCCCAAGTAGATGGGACTACAGGTGCCCGCCACCGCACCCGGCTAATTTTTTGTATTTTTAGTAGAGACGAGGTTTCACCATGTTAGCCAGGAAGGTCTCGATCTTCTGACCTTGTGATCCGCCCACCTCAGCCTCCCAAAGTGCTGGGATTACAGGCATGAGCCACTGTGCCCGGCCAACAACATTTTTAACATTGGTAATGATACATAACATTTGTTGTGACACAGATTTCTCTAGGCAGTCCTCGTTCCAAGCCCTTTTTTCAGGTCCTCTACATGTATTAACTCAGTAGTGGTCTGTGGCCTGTTAGGAACCAGGCTACACAGCCAGAGGTGAGTGGTGGTGAGCGAGCATTACCCCCTGAGTTCTGCCTCCTGTCAGATCAGCAGTGGCATTCGATTCTCATGGGAGCATGAACCCTATTGCGAATTGTGCATACAAGGAATCTAGGTTGTGTGCTCCTTATGAGAATCAATGCCTGATGGTCTAAGGTGGAACAGTTTCATCCCAAAACCATTCCCTCCACCTTACCCTGCACCTCGGAAAAATTATGTTGCATGAAACCGGTCCCTGGTGCCCAGAAGGTTGGGGACTGCTATATTAACTCATTCAATCCTCATAACAAGCCTCTGAAGTAGGTTATTATTATTTTTATTTTTATTATTATGCTATTGGACAAACGAATATACAGAGGTACAGAAAGGTTAAGTGACTTGCCAAAGTCTCACAGTTGGTTAGCAGTGGAACCAGGATGTAAATTCAGGTCTATCTGACCCCCTCCTCACCGCCAAACATATACCATTAACTACCACAACATACTGTCCCAATAGTTTATAACAAGCAACATCATACTATAAACACTATGATTAGGAGATCTAGACTACAGACTCCAAAAGGGAAGGACTATTTGTATTTTGTTCACTGCTCTACGTTCAGTGCCCAGAACACTATTTGGCATGTAATTGGCACTCAAGTAATTATTCAATGAATGAAGAAATGAATGAGTGAATGGATATAGAAAACTTTACAGTACTCCCAGGTACAAGGGATCTGTGTTTTAAGAATTGCTTTTTGGGATTGCCATGAGCAGCAGACCCATCCAAGGAGAAATATATTCGTAATAAAGATTTGTAGGATGTGCGATCTTCAGATACTAACATCATTAACATTCAAACATCTGCCAGAAATCATTATGATACCTTCCAGCAAAAGTTTATAAAGTGCTTTCATTTGCACTATCTCATTTAATCCTCATAACCACCCTATGAGGATTTATTTTCACTTTGCTATTGAGAAAACAGTCTTTAGCCACTGCCAGAATCCAGGCTTACATCCTCTCACTCATTCCCGCACTGTGGGCATTCACCCTAGAGAGTCTTGCCAGTCATGGGGTTAGATGCCCCCTGACCACTCACATTTCACTGCCCCATCCCCTTCATGGCCGTGGGCCTGCATTCACAGCTATCCTTAGCCTACAACCTAACTTCTGATCTTGGTGTTCTAGGTAACTACTGTGGAGTACAAACTTAACAGCGTAAACAATTTGTTGTTATGATCTCCCATGGTTCTGGAGGTTGGTTGGGCTCAGCTGAGTGGTTCTTGCACAAAGCCTCCCATGTGGTTGCAGCCTGATATTACGTCAGCTGAGACTGTATTCATCTGAAGGCTCAACTGGGCTGGATGTCCTATAAGGCCCATTCACATGGCCAGCAGTGGATGATGGCTCAGAAAGGCTGTTGACCTACATGAGCCTCTCCCTGTGGCTTGAGCTTCTCATACAGGGTGTTTCACTCCAGTGGAGCATCCTAGAAGTGGGTGTTTCAAAGCTCAGGAAGCAGAAGCTGCCAGGCCAGTGAAGGCTTGGCTCAGAACTATTACAACGATATTTCCACTGTATCCTATTTATCAAAGCAACCATTGGCCTACCCAGATTCCAGGGTGTGGAGAAATAAATTCCCCCTCCTGATGGGTGAGTGGGAAGGTCATCTTCCTGAAGAGGATGTGGGATGGAAGATGTTGTTGCAGCCATCTTTGGAAAATATGACCTGCCTCACTCAGCTTCATAATTAACCTGCAACTTATAAGCTACACGCTTGCGGATAAATTTCCATTTCCACACTGTTATTCTATGTTTAACTGGGCACAGAACAATGTTCAGTTTATGTTTTTAACTGTTGCCAAGGTTACATTTGGGGCCGAACTGTTATTAACTCATATCCTTTAATACCTCCCAAGGCTATTCTAATTCAAACAGGTATTTTAGCTCAGTGATAAGAGAGTTCATGGGGTCCAGGGCATGGGTGAAGCTGCCACCATTTTATATACATTCACAAGGGTTATTTGTGCTTCCGGCCAGTTCCAGCATCTCAAAAAGGACCAGGCAAAAATATAAAAACAGGTCCGTTCAAATTCATCACAACAATGAAAACTTTTTTAAAGTCCACAGCTACCTCTCTTTGGCACCCACGTGCCAATCAAATTAGACTTCTCACCCTGGCCTTATTCTGTTTTCTGAGTTATTTATTTATTTATTTATTTATTTATTTATTTGAGACAGAGTCTCGCTCTGCAGCCAGGCTGGAGTGCAATGGCGTGAGCTCGGTTCACTGCAACCTCTACCTCCAGCGTTCAAGCGATTCTCCTGCCTCAGCCTCCCGAGTAGCTGGGGCTACAGGCATACACCACCATGCCCAGCTAATTTTTGTAGTTTTAGTAGAGATGGGGTTTCACCATGTTGGCCAGGATGGTCTCGATCTCTTGACCTTGTGATCTGCCACCTCAGCCTCCCAAAGTGCTGGGATTACAGGTGTGAGCCACAACATCCAGCCTATTCTGTTTTCTTGATGCCTACATCCTGCCATCCTAATTGGATTTCACTCCCACATCCTCTTCCATTGAAATATTACTTCTTTCATGGCAAACTCAAATTCCTCTGGATCCCCTTTCCTAATGAATGTCCCTGCTAAATGAGTGTGACTTCACTCTTCTTTGAGCCTCTGTAACTCTTGCCTGACACCTCTCCCAACTCTCACTTTTTCTACTTGGAGTAACAGTCCTATTTGGGCTTGTCTCTCTACTTCCTTCCCTGTACCTTTGCATCCACTCCCTGCATAACTCAGCCCAACACCTCCACACAACAGGTGTTCTATGAATATGCGTCAAAGTGGATTGAACCTCCAGGAATGCCATTCTCATCATATTGTCATTTCCTCTGATAGCCTGGGCTGATAAAGATCTCACTCACCCTTGGGGAACTCTCTTCATTGACATTCATCCACTCCTTAACACAACCAAAATGGACTGGATAAAGTCCGAGTGTTAAGCCAAAAGAATGTTCGAACATAACCCTGGATTCAAGTTAAATCATCTCACTTCTACCAGCAAAATTATCTTACCAAAGGAAACAGGCATCACACGCCACATGTTTCCTCCAATTCTGGCTCCTTAAAGACCAAAAGAGATGTTCCCTGGAGGTGGACCCATGGCTGTCCACAAAGACCAGAATGTAGCTTCAGTGGGAGGAGCCAGGCTTTCCCATCTTCTCCCCAGCTTGTCCTCAGCAGCCAGACCTTGGGCTGCCTCTTAAATGCTGCTTCTTTTGCTCCCATTCACAAATGTGGGGACTTTCTTGCTGACCCTTCCTGATTCTGCTTTTGTAACTGTAATAGAGTCATTGCCTGATGTGCAGGGCAAATCAATACGCCGAGACACCGGGCTACAGCAGAGAAAGAGGTTTAATCATAGGGCTGCCAAAGGAGGAGATGGGAAGAGACCTCAAACCTGTCTCCCTCAAGGAGTTTGGGGCTAGGATTTCTAACGGTTTTGGGTTTTGGAGTGGGCTGAAGTGTGAGGACCACTGATTGGTTCAAGAGTTGGGGGGGTGGGTGAAGTCATGGGACCAGGAGGTGGAGAAACTCTTCCATTCCTTTGTGGGGGTCCTCAAACTGGGTGATGTGAGCTGTTTTTGCTGGAATTCAGGATATGGAAAACATCTTAGGCAATTCTTAAACAAACGCCTTATAAGTCTAACTTCAGAAATCCTATCTAGAAGAACAGCAGGGACACAGATGATCAGGATCCAGTGCTCCACGGCTCTCAGTGACAAGGAAGCGGGCCACAGTGGGGCCTGACTCATGCTTAATTACAACTCTGTTTCTGTCCAGAATTCTTGCTAAGCCTGTGAGGACAGCTTCACTTTTGCTCTGTCCACACTGGGCTGGGCAACTCCCCCATGCTCCTCATGGCGCTCCTAACGCATTCCACCCTCTGGGAGAGGACCCCAAGAGGAGTTCCAGCCCCTTCATGGACTTGTCAGTCAGGGTTATCCAGAAAAACAGAACCAATACTACAAGCATCAACAAATAAGAGGGGATTGACTGCAGGAATTGGCTCGCATAATTATGGGGGTCGAGAAGTCCCACAGTCTGCCATCCACAAGTTGGAGAACCAGGACAGCCAGGGGTGGGATTCAGGCTGAGTCTGAAGGCCTGAGAACCAGGAATCCGAAGTCTGAAAACCAGAGAATATGGAGGTCCCAGCTCCAGAAGGACAGGAAATACAAAAAAAAGTAGATTAATTATCCTGTCTGTGACTTTTTGTTCCTTCAGGGCCCTCAGCAAATTGAATAATGCCGTCTGCATTGGTGAGGACGATCTGCCTTACTCCGTCTACTGATTCAAATGCTGATCTCTTCCAGAAACACCTCAGGGGCACACCCATATTCTATCAACTTTGTGGGTATCGCTTTAGCTGGTCAAGTTGACACGTAAAATTATCCGTCGTAATGGAAGACGAACAGAAATGTCCCATGCAAGGTGGGCTAGTATTTAAATGTATAAAGGCCAGTTACTTAGAAGCTTTGTGCCTTCATTTCCTCAAGTGCAAACGGGGATAATAATGGCCCTTCTTCTATTGTTCCTTGAGAGCACCCCCTGAAATAATTCACTAAGGCATCACAACAGTTCCTGATGCACAGAACGCAGACCATAAATGCTATGCCTTCCTGTTGCTAAAAGTATTATTGTCAGCTGGGCATGGTGGCTCATGCCTGTAATCCCAGCACTTTGAGAAGCCAAGGTGGGTGGATCACTTGAGGTCAGGAGTTTGACCCCAGCCTGGCCAACGTGATGAAACCCCGTCTCTACTAAAAATACAGAAATTGGCCAAGCGTGGTGGCACGCACCTGTAATTCCAGCTACTCAGGAGGCTAAGGCAGGAGAATCACTTGAACCTGGGAGGCAGAGGTTGCAGTGAGCCAAGATCACGCCATTGCACTCCAGCCCAGGTGACAAGAGTGAAACTCCATCGCAAAAATAAATAAACAAAAGTATTGTTGTCTGGGGTCATGTTTCTCAAAGGCAGACCCTGACACAAGGAAAGGTGTGATTTTAGGCAAAGTCCCAGGAGGGACAGCTTCACCCTAATCCCACAGGGTATCTCAGGAGTGTGGGGCTACCTGGAGGAAAGAATCCCCTAGTACTCCCTGCTCTTCACTGACAGGCAAATATATTACCAGAGTCCAAAGGCAGTCCTCCAGGAAGAGTGGCAGGTGTCGAAGGAGGGACAAGCAGGAGAATAGGGGGAACCTGGGAGGGTCTGGAGAACCCTGTGGTGTGCATCACAGTTGTACCTGCCAAACCTTTCTGAAGATTTCATTCTCTGACTGTCCTTTTTACTCTGCGGTCTCCATTCTCTGTTCTGCATCCTAGCCCCTTATACCATCTACAGCCTGTTCATCCATTCGGCAATTATTTATTGAGTCCTACTATATGTCCAGTACCATGCTAGGGCCTGGGAATATATCCCTGAACAAAAGGCAAAAATGCATATACCCTCATGGAAATATTCAGTGGTGGCAAATTTTACCAGTTTCTAAAGGAGATCTGGCTTTTAGAAATAGCCAAAAGTCAGAGAAGATGCAATTAATTCCATGATAGCAATTTTCACCCAAAGTAAGTTGCCATTATGAGTTGATAAGACTGATTTTCTCCTAGACCTATTAAAGGAGAAAATTATTGCCTATTTTTCCCAGGCAATAATTTTCAGAAGAATTCTTAAAAATTACACATTTTTGGGCCAGGCAAGGTGGCTCATGCCTGTAATCCCAGCACTTTGGGAGGCCGAGACGGGTGGATCACAAGGTCAGGAGATCGAGACCATCCTGGCTAACACAGTGAAACCCCATCTCTACTGAAAATACAAAAAGTTAGCTGGGTGTGGTGGTGGGCGCCTGTAGTCCCAGCTACTCAGGAGGCTGAGGCAGGAGAATGGCGTGAACCTGGGAGGCAGAGTTTGCAGTGAGCCAAGATCGCGCCACTGCACTCCAGCCTGGGGGACAGAGCAAGACTCCATCTCAAAAAAAAAAAAAAAAAATTGCACATTTTTTCATTACATGGGTAAATAATCACACTACCAAAACCTGCAAAATGGAAGAAAGTAAATTAATTACCTATAATTCCACTGACTTTCCACAGCTACTGTTAGCATTTGGGGGTATTTTCGTCCTGTCTAATCTTTGTGTCTACTTTATATTTTTTCTAAATTAGAAAGCATTTATGTATACTCATGTATTTCTTTCTCGCTCTATATTTTACCTTAGTCCCACAGTTTTTGCAAAGAATATTCTAATGACCATAGAATATGGCATTCTTTACTTACTCATTCTCTATTATTAGCCCTTTGAGTTGTTGGCAACCTTTTCACTATTAATTGTTGAATTGACTAATTCAGAAAACAATTCCAAAACGGGAGTTTCAATTATGTATGAGGCAGTGAAACCATAATTGAAATGAGTACAACTGACTCCCAGGGAACGCTTTTGAAGGATGACTCTGATCTGGATATATCAGGTTTATCAGATTGGTTCCAAAACACCCATAGTCTGCAGTTCCGTGTTTTCCATGTTTGAGGAGTTATTTCTAAGTTTACCAGGCAGGCTTTAAAAGAGGGATTCCCCGGGGGAGGGATAACATTAGGAGATATACCTAATGTAAATGACGAGTTAATGGGTGCAGCACACCAACATGGCTAATGTATACATATGTAACAAACCTGCACATTGTGCACATGTACCCTAGAACTTAAAGTATAATAAAAAAAAAGAAAAGTGAGAACAAATCAAACCCAAAAGTAGTACAAGGAAAGAAATAATAATAAAGATCAAAGCAGAAATAAATAAAATTGAGACTAAAAATGCAGAATATTAAAAAAAAAAAAGAGGGATTCCTGGAATTTGATTTTTATCTTCACCCAACAGCAGCATCCAAGCAATCTCCTCAATCTCCCCTAGAGTGCTCCACAGCAACCCTTCACAGAGGAGAGGGAGAGGCCAGTGGTATCCTGCGATTTGCCAATGTCATTCCTGCCGCGGCTTCAGCTGACCCCTGAAGGGCCCTTGAGGCACTTTTCCCGGAAGGCCCCGTAGGTCTAGTTGTCACTGGTTTTTCGGAAGGCTCTCCAAGGCCTCTGACATCTGTTAGACACGACCCGAGACAAAGACAGCTGGGAAAACCCACAAGGAAGGAAATCCCACTGAGAAAGGAGCTGCCTCTGAGTTCCTTTGAAAGCCATAGTTAACTATTGTTCCGTCACAAAAGCTCAAGTTGAAAGCTGCTGCTGATTCCAGGGTCAGTCTCTTAGCCCCTGGCGGAGTTAGCGGGAGGGAAGGGACACAGAAGTGACTGTGTCCCCAGAATGGCTGCCAGTGGCTGACGGAGCAGCTGAAGGGCTGCTGCCAAGAGCCAGGGCTCCCTCCAGAGAGGGCCTGGTCCCAGCAGACCACGCGACAGGCTAAGACAATGGGCCATTAGCTCTCTGTGGCTCCTCCCTGCCCGGCATTGGCATTTACTGCACGTCCCACACTCGTGGGTCTGAAACTCCCTGGAAACTGTAGTAAATTGTAGTGAAAACTTTCCAACAGCCACCTGCACACACTCCCGGACTGGATGAATAAGCAGAGAGTTCGACTTCTTTATCTTCCCTCTTGTAAGGCCTAGAAAAAAAAGGAACACATTTTAAAAGTCTGTGAACTGTTCAAAATTGAGCACACGCTTTCTGGCTGGACACCTTCTCATTTTCTTTGGCAGATATTTGACATCAACGTGCAGAGCGCTTTGGATGAAGACAGCAAGCATTTGGTGGAGAGAAATGGGTATCACAGGTATGTTAGAAAAGAAAAAGAATCTCCAAGCTGCCATCTACAGCTTTCCCTGAGCAGTTTCTGCAACACATCAAAAGCCTTCACATGACAAGTGACATGGTCCCTGGAGCGGGCCACCAGGACAGAGGGTCACGCCTGCAAGCTGGCATCAAGGACGGTCCAGTTAGCACTCTGCAGGACTAAAACTGGGAATGACCTCTCGCTTGGTGGGTTCAGCCTAATGTTTTGTGTTTTTACTCTGGGTTGAGAGAGAGGACAATTCCTTAAAAAGCACCCCCAAAAAGAGACAAGGGAAATAATGTTGAAACAAACACTAACGCACAAAGCTTTTCTACACCACCATGGGTAGAATTCTGAGACTAACATATCTTAACACCTCCTTTAAGGAAATAGGCCAAAGAAACCCTCAAAGGACCTTGTGATAAGACAGTCTAATCTGTAAGCTGAAGGCCACCCTACGGGGAAGGAGGTACACTAAAGCTGGCTTCCTTGTGGCCACAGCAATAGGCTGGTGTGTGCTATGAAGGGTTTGGATCAGAACTGGGCATTCAGAATATAGCAAACTGCAAAACCACCATGACAGTTAGCATGGAAGAGTCTCAGCAGGTGCCTTGACATGCAGCTGATATCTAGAAGGCACGGTGTGGTGAAATCACAGCAAACGGCTGCTGTTCCAGAGCCTCCTAGTGCTCTTCTTTCCTCCCACCACAACCCTCTCAGCGCTCGAAGCCAAGATGGGCAGCTTCAGGGGCCAGCCCGGCACCAGCCCACCTGTGGGAGCACCAGATGGTTCACAGAGACTGCCACACCTGAGCCCTGTCCCTGTGCATCTCCCCATCCAGGGAGGGCCCAGAGAACAGCACCGGTTGGGACGTGCCCAGTGCCCGAGGTTGCCAGGGCAGTGTTCTGCCGAGGCATCCTCAAGAGGTCACTTGTGGGAAACGCAGCCCCAGCAGTTTACCATGCAGCCGTTATTGTATATCAAGATGGAGCCAAGATCCCAAGGACCTTCAAATCCATCAAGAAGGCTGGGCGCGGTGGCTCACCCCTGTAATCCTAACACTTTGGGAGGTCAATGAGGGCGGATCACTTGAGGCCAGGGGTTCAGGACCAGACTGGCCAACATGGCAAAACCCTGTCTCTACCAAAAACACAAAAAAACCTAGCTAGGTGTGGTGGTACACAGCTGTAGTCCCAGCTCCTTGGGAGGCTGAGGCAGGAGGATTGCTTGAACCTGGGAAGCAGAGGTTGCAATGAGCCAAGATTGCACCACTAAACGCCAGCCTGGACAAAAGAGTGAGACTCCTTCTCAAAAAAAAAAAAAAAAAAAAAAAAAATTTCCATCAAGAACTGGATCTTCCAATGAGGGGCTTGTTGGAAAATTTCCCCTCCTCTATTAGGCTTTTTTCAACAGGCATGAAGTCTCAACTGTGCTGGGGTTCTTTGACCAAAGAAGGTATGGGAGAGACAATGCTCATATAGAAGTGCCAAGCTCAGGGTTACATGTTTTATGCCCGATCTTAAAAGTGAAAATTTTTCCCATGTCTGCAACAAGATTACCAAGTGACAGTGACCATAAAAGCTAAATAGGCCTCTATCACAATTCATCAATTGTAGTTTTTTTTTCCTGAAAGTTCTGCATTTCTACCATATTTCTTCTTTTGACAATAATCAGACATATTGTCATATTGCCACCAAAAGTATTTACTTCAGATTGGAAATTCTCAGACTATATCTTCAATGAGAGAACTGTGAAGAAGGTGAAACCCTGCCCCAGTCCACTAAGACACTAAGCTCCCTCTCTGTCCTGAGAAATATTACCGATGTGCTTTTTTATTTTTATTTTTTAGAGACAGGGTCTTGCTCGGTTGCCTAGGCCAGAATGTGCAGTGGTGTGATGACCATAATTCACTGTAACCTACAACTCCTGACCTTAAGGGGCTTCCCAAGTAGCTAGGACTACAGGCGTGTACCACCACACCCAGTTATTATTATTATTATTATTGTTGTTGTTGTTGTTGTTGTTAAAGAGATGGGCTCTCATTATATTGCCCAGGCTTGTCTTGAACTCCTGACCTCACCATCCCATCTCAGCCTCCCAAAGCACTGGGGTTACAGATGTGAGCCACCATGTACATCCTTTATTACTTTTGACAAAGACCTGAATTCAAATCAGATTATTACTCTTTAATATGCCAACATCTGTTATATCATTAAATTATAGTGTTCTGGGTAAAATCTTTACCTACAGATCTCTGGAGGGGGAAAGGCTGTCAGTTCACCAAAGTCCATTAGAGTCTTTAAATAAAATAGATGTAAGCTGACCCTAGACCAGTCATAGACACATGGCAAAATGTAACACTGAGCAGAACCTCTTGCCTTGATCTGAAAGTAGCTGGCTGTGAGATAGAACAGGTTTCTATTACCTCACAAGGGTATAGCTTAGCGCCGGTTCAATTTACCTAATTTAAGTGTCTTATGATTGTTGCAATACAACTAATTTCTTCATTTCTATCTTCATGTATTGCGATTCCAGAGAGAGTGACCTTTTACATAGGAGTGAATGGTCCCTTCCATCTGTTCATCTTTTAGTAACATGAAAGACCATCAGATATCTGTCAGTTCCAAGGCAGACTTGGAATAGCCTATCAGAATCATCCTGAGTTTGGCTGAGATGACCAGGCCTTTACACTCTCAAATGAATCTGTATATGGGCTACCCCAGGAGTGGGCGTGACCTTGGGCAGAATGAGGCCATTCCTGAGGAGGGTGATAGCTGAAGGTTATAGTGCTCCCGGCAGCTGGAGCAACAAATCTTTCATTGAAGGGAGGCTTGGGGATGGTGCAACACAGAGTCCACCACAAATATTCAGTCCTGTGGAGAGATACGCACAAGTGCAGAGGATGGTATAATACACTGTAATGGGAATAGGGTAGAGTTACAGGACTCTATCAGCACATCTACAAAACTTATTGTACACAATTTGGGGGTTGAGGGAAGCTTCGGGACAAAGTGTCCTGGAACTCAGTTGTGAAGGGCATCGGGGGCTACAGAGGAAAATGCATGCATAAAGGGCCAGAGTGTAAATAGCTTGGTGTGACGGAAAGCACGGGGGGCCAGGCCCAGTGGCTCACACCTGTAATCCCAGTACTTTGGGAGGCCAAGGCAAGCAGCTCTCCTGATGTCAGCAGTTCAAGACCAGCCTGACCAACCTGGTGAAACCATCTCTACTAAAAATACAAAATTTGGCCAGGCGCAGTGGCTCATACCTGTAATCCCAGCACTTTGGGAGGCTGAGGTGGGTGATTGCCTGAGATCAGGAGTTCGAGACCAGTCTGGCCAACATGGTGAAACCCTATCTCTACTAAAAATACAAAAATTAGCCAGGCATTGTGGCAGGCACCTGTATTCCCAGCTACTCAGGAGGCTGAGGCAGGAGAATTGCTTGAACCTGGGAGGGAGAGGTTGCAGTGAGCCGAGATTTCACGACTGCACTCCAGTCTGGACAACGAGAGCGAGACTCTGTCTCAAAAAAAAAAAAAAAAAAATTAACTGGGCTTTGTGGCATGCTTTGTAATCCCAGCTACTTGGGAGACTGAGGCAGGAGAATCACTTGAACCCAGGAGGTGAAGGTTGCAGTGAGCCGAGATCGAACCACTGAACTCCAGCCTGGGCGACGGAGTGAAACTCCATTTCCAAAAAAAAGGAAAATGTGGACCCAATGTTGTCGGCTGTATTGAAGATCAAGACTATCAGTAAGGAGTTACTGAGGGACTCTAATCGAGATGAAAAAAAAAAGCACTTAGGAAAGATTGCAATCATAGCAGTATGGTGAAGACATTGGAGGGCAAACTCGAGGGGAAGAGTAACACTTTTGAGTGTTTCAGTAACTCAGGTGAAAGTGACGGTAATATGTGGGGATGGAAAGATGTAAACAGATCAAATAAATATATTCAAGTGGTAAAATCAAGAGAATGAGATGATGGACTGGATGTAGGAGGTGTAGCTGAGGGAGGGGATGGGATGGTGGCCAGAAGTCTGGGTGGATGACCATGGCATTCATTGAAATGGAGGTTTTGGGGGAAAAAGAGTGGGGAAGGATGACAAAAAAAAAAAAAAAAACTCAGTTTTGGATACGTTGATTCAAGTTTTGTTTCAGTTGTCCACTAAGCCGCTGCCACGTGTGTCTGAGGCTCAGGAGTGATTCCTGCCTTAAAAATGCAGGCTGAAGGTCACTAGCATCTATATGGGAAAAGAAGTCCTAGGCATGGATGGAATCTCCTACAAATTTCTGTTAACAGTGAGAAGAGATGGTGTCTAGGATTGCTAGAACTATAAGAAACACTGCGATTTAAGGAATGGTGGTAGAGAGAGGAGACAAGCGTCTCTGAAGACTAGGGAATGTTAGGAAGAAAACCAAGGTTTAGGGTCACAAGCCAAGAGAAGGGAGTAATAATTAAGGAAGGTTGGTAAACCATACTGAAGTTTGTGGGAGCTCCACAAATCTTTCCGTTTTCCCTAATTGCACTCTGAGCTGATTATGAGATAAACACAGGAGTAGGCCATTGGAGAACGGGCCACCACCTTCATTACTGATGAAATTGATCACGAAGGCTATGGCGGAGGTATGCGGCAGTAATGAACTCTCCAGTTGTGAAACTTGGACTCCTTCCTTGCTGAGGCACAGGCAGTGCTGGAACCCTGTGAGGCCTCTTCACTCGGGGGCCTGGAGGAAGAGAAGGGCAGAATGCCAGCTCTCCACAACAGCTGCTCCCAAGAGGAAAAGAGAGAGAGGCAAGACTGTACCTGCCCCATTCCTCCTCCCAAAGCCACCATTCAGGTAATTCAACCCGCATGGAAGGAGACACTGGGATCAGAGAACAAGCGGCTCTCTCACCTCTCCCATTCACACAAGAAAATCAAGGACAGGAGAGCGTCTGTTAGTTGGTGCTGCTGGTAGTAAACTCCCTGGAGTGGTAGTGGGAGAAGCCAGAGTGCAGCAGGCTAGAGAGAGAATGGGAGGTGAGGCATGGAGACAACCAGGCCATAGAGCGCTCGCAAGGAGTGCTGCTGTGACAGCTACTCCAGGGGGTAGAGTTACGGTCTGCAAAGTGTAATTTCATTTCATTAGCATATGTTAGGATAATCCAGGCTTGAGGAGCTGAAATAAGGTCCTGATGAACTTCCTAGGGAAAGACACATGAAATAAAGCCATGAAAATGTGTTTCATGGGACCTGGCGCCAGTAGACTAAGAAGGAAACTACCTGCAGTCAGTTCACGGAATGTTGAAGGAGAGTTGAGAGACAGCAGTGGGGGCTACGCATGTGAGTTTCTACTCAAGATGATTCATTACATCACACTCAAAAAAAAAAAAAAAAAAAAGGAGAAGGAGGACACAGAGCCCTTCAGAAAGAATTTAAGCCAACCAAACAAACAAGCAAATCAAACCCCCAACTAAATTAAAGAAAGACCATGTACCAATCAAAACGCTGTGCTGACAAACAGACCCCCACATTTCAGTGGCTTAACAAAAGTAACAGTCTATTTTATTCATGTCCTATCTATTGCAGGATGGGTAGCTGTGTTCCATCTTGCAGCTCCAAGCTAGTTCATGTGGGCTCCAAGGCTGATGTGGATGGGGAAGGAGAACAGAGGCTCACACATGGGTGTACATATCCCAAGGAACAGAATATAGTAACATGGGCCCACCTGACTGCAAGGAAATATGGGAATTGTAGTCTGTGGGCCTTTGAAGAGGAGAAACATGGGCACTGGTGAGCACCAGCAGAATCCATCACAGTAGGCATTAAAGAGGTTTAGAGCCATGGGATCCACATGATGGCCGCGCATCCCTGCAAGCCACATTCCTTGAAACCACGTAAATCACCATGTAAGTAAATCACTTTACTTATATAGAAGCTACGTTTCATGTAAGTAGGGTGATTGCTCATAGACCTTGAAGAAGTTTTTGTTTTTTTCCTTTCTGAGATGGAGTTTCGCTCTTGTTGCCCAGGCTGGAGTGCAGTGGCACAATCTCAGCTCACAGCAACCTCTGCCTCCCAGGTTCAAGCAATTCTCCTGCCTCAGCCTCCCAATTAGCTGGGATTTCAGGTGCCCACCACCATACCTTGCTAATTTTTGTATTTTAGTAGAGATGGGGTTTCACCATGTTGGCCAGGCTGGCCTCGAACTCCTGACCTCAGGTGATCCACCTGCCTCAGCCTCCCAAAGTGCTGGGATTACAGGTGTGAACCACTGCAACCAACAAAGGGGTTTTCTTCAATAGGCACAAATGTTTAGAGATAAATACTACTAAAATGGGGATTATGATCCACTGCAGAAAATCATTAACATAGTCCCTAGCACAGGGCTCCATAAGTATCTGTTTACCAATTGAACTGATGCCTGATAAGTCTTGACCTTTCACAGAGAGAGAGAAAACAACACATGCAAAAATGGCAAAAGGATTTTTCCCTCCAAAGGCTGTAATACTCCGGTTTTGCTCCCTGGGTCAGGTTCTCCCATAGCCTGTATTTTTGGCTGCTGGTTTGGAGGCAAAAACCAGGGGCAAAGAAAAGAGATGCTTAGACAAGCAGACTGGTACAGCTGGATTAAGCCCAGCCACTACAAAGTCTTGGTTTGGTAGATTTGACTTTGCTCTTTCCTTTCTTTTCGGAGGGGAACATTAGGAAAGGCATGTGGCTTGCAGAGATGCACTCCCCACTGGTGCGGTTCCCATGGCTCTAAACTTCGGTGCCTGCTAATGTGGGAAACCTATTTAAGACATTCTGTTGCATAATTGGAGGAAAATAATTGGAGGAAAAGTGTAAGCCATCTTGAGGGAAGCAATCACTTGACTAACATTCCTACTTTAAAATAAATGACAAAAACCAGATTTTGCAATTTCAACAGACATTTATTGAACATTTACTAACTCTGCAAAGTATTATGCCAGATACAGTAAAGGGCATAAAAAATAAATGGGCTGGTCCCCAGTTCTCAAATAGCTAGTGGGAAAGTCAGTCACTTAAGCATCTTATTAGATTACAAGGGAAAATGATTCTGAATAGAGTAATGAGAAAAGTTGCATGGAGTTGGGGAGGGAGGGGTGCTCATCTCAGACCATCGAGAACAAAGGCCCCATGGTGGGCACAGCGTTGGTAGAAGACTGTGGGACTGGGGTGCTCCTTGGCTGTCCCCACAGGCCCTATATATGTAAGTGGAAGAGTCCCCACCAGCCTGGGTCACGGCATTCAAGGGATGTTTCTGCCCAGATCCTACACCAGGTGTGGCTTAAATCCTTGCAACTGTAGGGTGCCTGGGGACATCCTCAGACATTCTGCTTGAAGCAGGCTTCAAATAAAGGTCCCCAGGAGATTCTGAGGTACAGGGCATCAGCCAGGAGGATCTTTCATGTCCACACCGAGGCGTATGAAGATTATTTTATTTTATTTTATTTATTTTATTTTTATTTTTTGAGATGGAGCCTCACTCTGTTGCCCAGGCTGGGCGTGATCTCGGCTCACTGCAACCTCTGCGTCCTGGGTTCAAGCGATTCTCTTGCCTCAGCCTCCCAAGTAGCTGGGATTACAGGCACCCGCCACCATGCCCGGCTAATTTTTATATTCTTAGTAGAGACGGGTTTCACCATGATGGTCAGGCTGGTCTTGAACTCCTGACCTCAAGTGATCCTCCCACCTCAGCCTCCCAAAGTGCTGGGATTAAGGCGTGAGCCATCACACCTAGCCATGATCATTTTAAAGGGCAAGAAATGAATTAAAGGTTTTTGAGAAAGAGTGGCACAATCCAACCTGTCCTTTGGGAAGTTCCTTGGGCTTGTGGTCAAAGGAGGGATAGTTAGGGTGCACCTGCAACATGGGGAAGGCCCAGAGGAACAGCCCTTCCCTAAGAGACAGATACCCTCTATCCCACCCCCATGAGATTCTCCTCAGATTTCCCTAGTCTCAGGCACCTGTGGAGACAAATGACGTCACATGGTCATGAATCTCACCTTTCACTGGCTGGTTAACTCACCACAACAATGCAGCATCCCAAATTCTTGTAAAGCGGTGCTCTGCCCAAAACACTCATATACTATTTGCACATGTTGTCTAATTGAAATCTCAGAATAACCGTATGAGGTAGGAAATGCTGTTATCCTCATTTCACAGACGAGGAAGCTGAGGGGAAAGTTCTTGTATTTACACAGATAAAATAGCTAAGTTGGAATTTGAACGTGATTCAGATTTCAGAGCCATACTCTTAATTACCATGCTGCACAGCCGCTCAAGATTTTGATAAACATGGAGAGCCCTAGATGCTTGAAAGACAAGGTAAGCCCATGGCATAAAGAAAGATCAGTGGGAGGAACTGTGCTGTGGTCTGTCTTTCCCTTCATGATTCAGTCCACTCGGTGTGTCTGTCTATCCATCTGTCTGTATATCATCTAACCACCTACCCATACATCCACCCATCCATCCATCTATCCACCCATCCATCCCTCCATCCAACCATCCATCCATCCATCCATCCATCCATCCATCCATCCATCTCAACTTTCAGAAAAGAACTCAAGGCAAAAGATAAACAGAGAACTAAAAACTTTAAAAAGAGGGATAAAAGAATAAAAGGCACATAACGAAGGGAAATAGATTATTGTAAAACTGATGCAAAAAAGCACATACTTAATTCTGAGCATCTTGACTTCCAAGGTATAAAAAGAAACATGGTGAGTTGCATAGTTTGCATTCGCTCATAAAAGCATGGCCATCTGTCAGGAGAGACAAACTTTTCTACTACCAAAGCTTAAAACAGCTAACACATGGGTCTTTATTTAATAAAGGGAAATTAAATAACATAAGGCCAGCATCCTCAAATGCAGATGCGTCCCAATAAAGGCAGAGCACCTAATGTTAAATCTTCATTATTCCTGTAGGACTCAAGAGTAGTATAATCTGGACATGTTCTCTCTAGGGGAGTTTCTAGAGTCCCTGATTGAGGAGGCCCAGCAACGTGTGACTTCTGCTTCCCTGTGGTTCAATAGTCTCACCTTCACCTTACCATTGACTTCTCCTTCATTCTGCCTATCTTAGGAAAGAGAACCATCAGGGGGTGACAATTAGATTATGTCAGAGAGAGTAGAAGAGACAGAAATGCAAGACAACCAGGGGCCAAAGAAGATATTACCAACGTGGGGACTGGGATGGAGGGAAGTGAGTGAATGAAAGAACATGGCTTTGGAATAGTATCAAATGCCAGTCCTACCACCAGGGAAAAATCACGACATATTTCAAGCAATAGACACTAGTTCCTTGTCTTGCTTCTCCAAGGTTGTGAAGAACTGGGAAGAGCTGAGCAGGGAAGAGTTATGCTAAAGGACACAGCTGGAGCTTCCCTCTGCAGGTGGGAGGTACCTTCCTGAGTTTCTTCTCAGGAAAGAGTCTTTGTACCAAAGAGCAGGATGGAAGGGAGGTGGAGGTAATATCTCCCACACAGGAAGATGCAACTGTTGGCTATTGTGTGAAGGATATTGTAACATGAGATAGGTCATGTGTTCACAGCCAAAGAGAAGTGTTATCCAGGTGCATTTCACCTGCCAACAGTCAGCAGTTGTTAGAGGCTTTTCCTGCACCCTGAAAGTTGACTTGATCCCCTCTCTTTGGGGACTCCTTTTTGGGAGGAGTTGCAGGTTTCCAGCTATCATCCCTGTTTTTCCTCTTGTTAGTCCTGGGTTTGAGAACTGGTATTACCCAGCCATTGGATGACAATGTGGATGCCTGTTTTCTCCTTCTGTGGGGAGAGTCAATTGCTGGCATTCACTTCCTATGGCATCTCCGCCAGCCGTTCTTTCTTTGCATTGCTACCGTCATCCCGCTTTACAACTAGACTAGTGCTCCACAGCCTTGCTCACATCATGGCACACAAAGGAAATAACATGATTTATTCAACCCACTGGGCTTATCCAGGCTGGAGGCAAATGACTATGGCCACTCCATACCCCCCGACCCCTGCCCCAGACTGCACTGGTAGGTGCAAGGATCCAATTAAGTTGACCTGCTTGCAGTCCAACCTAGGCGCACCAGTTGGAAGCTCTGATCTGGAATACAGAAATAGCTGCTTCATTTTTTCCCCCATAATTGGTCTCTTGCTTCAATCCACATTGCGCACATTGGCCAGGCTAATTTTCCCCAATTCAGCATTTTTATTATGTTGCTTTACTGCTCACCTCACAGGCAGTGGCGCCCTACCACCTATTGGAGTTTTAAAGTTATTGACCTGGCAGTCAATACGTCCCCCAGTGTTGCCCCCATTTGTCTTTCCCAGGATTGTCAGGTGCAGACCTGAACTCGCTGCCTCCTCCACATGTACACTTCTGCCTGTAGCATGGTGCTCTCCTCTCAGGCCTATTCTCCATTTTTGCCTACAGTACTTCAAGATCGAGATCATACCATGTCTCCTCTATGATGCTGTCCAATAACTTAGAAGGGTTTTTTTTTTCACCTCTTTTCCAACCTTGTAGGCCACTATTCTCCAAGTCCCTTCCAGTCTCTCAACATTCAATGAAAAGCCAGGCTTAAATAGTCCAATAAATTCAGGAAATGCTGCAACATATATTCCCTTCTTGGGGATGCAAAACACGTATCTGCTTAAAAGGAATTTATTTCATTCATTTTAGCCCTGAGTTGTTCAAACTTATTTCAGCACAGAACTCTTTAACAATAACAGTTATTAACTTCCCGTGGAATTGGTTCTACAAAGCAGACTTTGGAAACATACAGTTGGAACCTTGCATGTCATATCCAAATAGGCTCTAGTCTCAAATTTAGTTAGCTCTTTCAAATTTCCAGGTAGTAAAAGCTAATTAAATCTGATCATGGAACTAGACAATCTGACCTTCCTATAAACAGTCTCTTTTCCCGCCACACTCAATACTGAAAGAGAAAAGGGACAATGGTGGTACCCCTCACCCTGCATGACCTTATCGGCTCTGTGTTTGGAACCCTGGCAGAAAGAAGTTTGCTGGGATGAATTTGAGTAGTCAATCCAAGTAATAATAACAATAATAATATTAGTCAATATCATGCACTAGAAAGTGCAGCACATTGTAAATCCTTAGTTTGCATGAGTTTTTTCAATCCCCAACACAGCACTGTCAGGTAATCACTATTTTTATCTCCGTGTTACAGATAAGGAAACTGAGGCACAGAGGGATGAAGTAACTTTCCCAAGGATGCATATCTAGAGAGTAGCAGAGCCAGCACTCAGGTACTCAATCAACAGAGTCTTGCTCAGAACCACAATGTTATGTTACCTCTTCAAGAAAACGAAAGTCCTTTGCCATAGGTTGTTTGTTTGTTTGTTTGTTTGTTTTTGAGACAGAGTCTCACTCTGTCACCCAGGCTGGAGTACAGTGGCATGATCTTGGCTCATTCCGGCCTCAACCTCCCAGGCTCATCCACCTACCTCAGCCTTCTGAGTTGCTAGGACTACAGGAGCACACCACTACACCCGGCTAATTCTTTTAGGTTTTGTAGAGATGGGATCGTGCTGTGTTGCCCAGGCTGGTCTCAAACTCCCGGGCTCAATGAATCCTCTGGCTTTGGCCCCCCAAAGTGCTGGGCTTGCAGGCATAAGCCACCTCACGTGGCCCAAAAGCATGTATCTGAAGGGTGTGTAAGGTCAAATGACACAGCGATAGATTGATCTAATGCATTTTTTTTTTTTCTAATTTTGAGACAGCATCCCGCTTTGTTGTCCAGGCCGGAATGGAGTGGCATGATCTTGGCTCACTGCAACCTCCACCCTCTGGGTTCAAGTGATTCTCCTGCCTCAGCCTTCTGGGATTACAGGCATGCGCCACCACACCTGGCTAATTTTTGTATTTTTAGTAGAGACGAGGTTTCACCATGTTGTCCAGGCTGGTCTCAAACTCCCGACCTCAGGTGATCTGCCCACCTCGACCTCCCAAAGTGCTGGGATTATAGGCATGAGCCACCATGTCCAGCCCAATGCCTTCTTTATGAAACTCTGCCTAAATATTTACTGATGTCTATGCTCAGAAGTCCACTTTTTCTTTATTCTACACAGATAGCTTATCTCCAAGTTTATTTAAAAGATCACATTGTACTTATTCTTTGTACTGTGAGTCTTGGTCTTTGGCCAAAAGCAATACAATTCTGACCTAGGAAGTCTTCCTTCATTACCCCAGTACAAGAAGGGTTTCCCCCTCTCTGAGTTTCCTTGACATTTATTGTGTCTTCTACTCATTTGAATGTATATTCTGTTTTGTAATCATAATTGTCTTGCCAAGTGACTGGGTCTTATCGTTCCAACTATGTCTTGTCACTTAGAGCTCCATGCACAGTGTCATGCTCAGAGAGGTGCTGAGTGTCTGTTGACTGGCTTATTACCCCCAAATGCTGGAGCCACTTCATGATTGCACTGGATGTCCTCCTTTAGCCCACTGTATCTGCTCTCTGCCTTCCTCCACCTCGCTGTGTCCTCAGGAGGATGACCGCTGTGGGCCCATCCACAGGCTCCCTTCCTCTCTGACTCCTGGTGGTGCCACTAGTGGGAGACACCAGCAGGAGAAGTGGTAGTGGGAGGAGAGATAGGTCAGTATTCATTCTCCTGGTTTTCTCTCTTGCAAGCTCTGGGTTGTCAGGATGAAACCACTGCATCAAGAGACATCCCTAGCTGTTTATTAGCCTCACAGTCCACAATCTCCAGGAACGTCCATGCTTCCTCAGGTTTTGTTACAATCCTCTCCTGCCATTCTGCAACTTCTTCGGCACTGGGCTGAAGAGTGAATGTAATCGCCAGCTGCACAGCCTGCATAAGACTGCGGAGCTCAGTGGATACAACCGGCACATACCTCTCCTTTTGGAAAGCGTGTAAAAGATCCCTTCACCCTTTCTGGCTGTTGGAGAGATAGCACCCCACAATGCAGCTGAACAAGGACAGCATCTACCAAGGGAGATTTTTCAGCTGACCCCGTGAGGCCTGGCAGTTGAGGATGGTGAGGCTCATGGTTGTTTTGTTGTTGGTATATTATTTTGGCTACTGGGAGGAATCCCGTGTGAGAGCCTGTGCTACTGTGGCAGCCTGTTTCTGGCCAGTTTGACCTTTTTATCACTTATTGTAGGGCCTGAGAATGTTCTGAGATTCCCTGACATTCTACTGCTTTGTTTTGAATTAGCCAGAGCTGTAATCTATCATTCTGGACCTTTATATATACACTTTTATACAGTTTTTGTGAAATATAATTTATATGCCAAACAATTCACTCATTTAAAGTGTACAGTTCACAGGGTTGTGCAGCTGTCACCACAATCTATTCCCTTTTTTTTTTTTTTTTTTTTTTTGAGACGGAGTCTTGTTCTGCTGCCCAGGCTGGAGTACAGTGGCATGATCTCGGCTCACTGCAACCTCCGCCTCCCAGGTTCAAGTGATTCTCCTGCCTCAGCCTCCCAAGTAGCTGGAATTACAGGTGCCCGCCACCATGCCTGGCTAATTTTTGTATTTTTAGTAGAGACAGGGTTTCACCATGTCGGCCAGGCTAGTCTCAAACTCCTGACCTCAAGTGATCCACCCGCCTTGGCCTCCCAAAGTGCTGGGATTACAGGCGTGAGCCACCACAATCTAATCTTAGAACATTTTTATTTCCCATAAAAGAAGCTCTGATTTAGTGTCACTCTCCTTTCCTCCCTTTGCTAGCTCTGGCAACCACCAATCTACTTTCTACTTCTATGGATTTCCTTATTTTAGATACTTCATATAAACAAAATCATACATGATGTGACCTTTTGTATCTGGCTTCTTTCACTTAGCACAATGTTTTCATAGTTCATTCATGTTGTAGATGTATCAATTATTTATCCTTTTTATGGTTGAATAATATTCCATTACATGAATATACAACATTTTCTTTGCACAATCATCAGCAGAATGATATTTGGGTTATTTCCATTTTTTGGCTATTATGAATAATGCTACTAAGAACATTTGTGGCTGGGCACGGTGGCTCACACCTATAATCCCAGCACTTTGGGGGGTCAAGGTGGGCAGATTGCTTTGAGCCCAGCAGTTTGAGACCAGCCTGGGTAATGTAGTATAACTCCGTCTCTTTAAAAAAAAAAAAAAGTATACAAAAAATTAGCTGTGTGTGGTGGTGCGTGCCTGTAGTCTCAGCTACTCAGGAGAAGGAGGTGGGAGGAGCGATTGAGCCCAGGAGTTTAAGGCTGCAGTGAGCCACGATTGTGTCACTTCACTCCAGCCTGGGTGACAGAGTGACACCCCACCTCAAAAAACCAAAAACCAAAAAAACAAAGAACATTTGTGTACAAAGGTTTTTGTGTGGACATATGTATGTTTTCATTTCTCTTGAATAAATATCTAAGAACAGATAACTAGGTCTTATGCTAACTCTATGTTTAACTTTTGGAGAACTTCCAAACTGTTTTCTAAAGTGGTTGTACTGTTTTACATTCCTGACAGCAATTAATGAGGGTTTCAGTCTCTCCACAGCCTTGTCACTTGCTATTGGCTGTCCTTATTTTAGCCATTCTAGTGGGGGTGAAGTGGTATCTCATGCTGGCTTAGTTTGCATTGCCCAGGTGGCTAGTAATGCTGAGTATCCTTTCATGTACTTATTGGCCATTTGTACACAAGCTTTATGTCAACATTTCCCTAGTCAAGACTTTCGGAGCCTGCTGGATTTCAGAATTCCAATACTTTCTGAAGTTCATAGACACTCTTCAATATATCTGCTGCAAAAATACTATGATTCAACCTAAATGGGATAAACTGTATATGGCCTCAGGTGATGTTAAGTCAGTTTTTGACACCCAAAGTGTTACAAAAAAATGTTGGTTTTCAGAACTTTTGGATTTTAGGAATCTAAGGAAGGGATTGAGCACCTGTACATGCTCCTGGATTCCAGTTAAGACTGTGCTATGGGCAGCCATCCAGATGTGCCACTGCTGCCCCTCCATGAGCCCCATAAGCATGGCTCTCTCTAGCGTGACCCCTCAGGGACCCTCCCCAGGGTCCAACAGGGAGCAGAGTACAAGGACAGGGGCCCAGGCACCTTTCCTCCCTGATCTGACTTTGCATGGTGCCTCGCTCAAGACCTGAGTGGCATTTTCTGAGCTTAGTCCCACAGTTGCCTCAGGCTAGCTGAGGTCACCTTGCTTGTCCAGAGCTAGAAGTGCAGCTAGTGGTGTTTTCAGGAGAGGGAGGAAGTGGGGGTGCAGGGAGGGTTGTGATGCATAGAGTCAGGGTGGGTATTAATCCCTGCAATTACTCCCTGATATCCCCATTGCACTTTCCAGAATCTTTAACTCTAGTTATAGAAACACAGAAAAGTGAAGAATTCGATTCATGCTGAAATTTGGCAAGTCAACAGTGTGCAAGGCTATCAGGGATAGGAGGAGGGCTATTCAAATGCTTGATCATGGTCACATAAGTTGCTTTTTGTCCATGACTCCCCCTTCCTGGCTTGCCCTCAGCTGGCCCATGGGCCATCCTTGAGAAGCAAAGGTGATGGTTCACTAGCTGTCTCCACCCTGCCAACCGTGAGCTACATGAACTCGGTCCCAGGATGTGGGGAGGAGCTCTCTGCCCTCTCCCCAACTCTGCTCCGAAGCCACAGCCATTTGCTCAGTAAGAGTTTGTGGCCTGGAATCATTCCCTGGAACTGATCTCCTTTCCAGTGAGGTGCTTATAGCTATAGAACCCCAGATGATCTCAGAAAAAGGGAGGTGATTAGAAGGAGGTAAGTAAAGGGGATGGCTACTGATATAGTTTGGCTGTGTTCCCACCCAAATTTCATCTTGAATTGCATTTCCCATAATTCCCACGTGTGATGGGAGGGAACTGGTGGGAGGTAATTGAATCATGGGGGTGGTTTCCCCCACGCTATTCTCTTGATAGTAAGTTCTCACGAGATCTGATGGTTTTATAAGGGGCTTCCCCCTTCTCTTGGCTCTCATTCTTCTCTCTCCTGCTGTCTTGTGAAGAAGGACGTGCTTGCTTCCCCTTCTGCTATGATCGTAAGTTTCCTGAGGCCTCCCAGCTCTGTGGAACTGTGAGTCAATTTAACCTCTTTCCTTTATAAATTACCCAGTCTAGGATGTTTCTTCATAGCAGTGTGAGACTGGACTAATACCCAGGTTAGAACAAGGGCAGTGCACCGTCTCCCTGCTCCCCATGCCCATTCCCTCCACCCCCACACTTCCCCTGCTGCCCAGTTGCTCCACTCCTTTCAGTGTTGAGTTCAGTCTTGAGGTGCTTTCTTACCCCTTGATGAAGGAAGGCAGGGATGGAGGAGGAGGCACATAAGAGTTATGTGATATAACTAATGACTGCAAGTGTGATTTTCCTTGGGGACCTGGCTTTCCTGAAGGTAGGGGCCAGACAGGCAAGATTTACTTCTCTAGTTCCAGTTCACTTGTTCAGGATCACATAGCTAGTCAGTGTCAGAGCTGGGACTGAAAACCACTTCTTATTGGCGCTTCTTTTCCCTCCACGACAATGTCTACCCTTGTGTCTCTAGAAGAAGGTAGTTAACTGCACTGGTTTTGAAAACAAATCCAATCCACTCACCAGGTTTCCTTGTTGCTTTGTGCAGCCATGATTTTGCTGAGGCCACAAAATACGTAAACAGAAAGTAAAAATAGGCTGAAGAGGAGGTGCTCTTTAAGAAGTGATTTTCGAGCTGTGCCTGCATTCTTTTATCTTGGTCCCTGAGAACTGGCAGGCGGATGAGAGGAGGAGGAAGGTCTGTGGGCTGGTCCCCTCACCTTGTGAGGGAAGAAGTCCTCTGGGGTGTGGTTGCAGACCCAGTTGGGTTGGCTGTGGGGTGATCAGCAATGATGGGACCAATCCCACTGCCTTGGTGTTACGTCCGCAGGGCGTATCCCTGCTCTTCCAGCCCTGGGCAGGGGTCCCATCACTTGGTGTGGTGGTTTTTGAGCATCTTACTCAGACTTCTCCCCTGGGAGATGACAGTAGCTGGTTTCTAGAGAAAGCCCCATGGCCACCTTTTACAAAACTTTTTACGAACTTCTGCTTTATCTCCGAACATTCTAATGAGTCCTTGTATCTACTTTCAACCTAAAATCACTTAGGTTGAAATACAACAATACAACAATGCACATCTACAACCACATTATTATGAAAAGGCAGACTCCTTACAGAGCACCTGCTGAGATTCCTGTACCTCACCAACCAGATCCGCTGTTCATCCCCCACATCCAACCTCCCCCAGCTGCAGTGGCATCCCCTATATTCTCCAAATAGCAGTGCATGCTCCTGCTCAGGCCTTTGCATTTGCTGTTTCACCTCCCTTAAGTCCTCTTCCCCCAGATGTACACTCTCTCTCTCTCTCTTTTTTTTTTTTTTGAGACAGCGTCTTGCTCTGTTGCCCAGGCTGGATTACAGTAGTGTGATCTCGGCCCACTGCAACCTCCGATTCCCAGGTTCAAGCAATTGTCCTGCCTCAGCCTCCCATGTAGCTGGGATTACAAACACGTGCCACTGCACCTGGCTAGTTTCTGTATTTTTAGTAGAGACGGGGTTTCACCATGTTAACCAGGCTGGTCTCGAACTCCTGACCTCAGGTGATCCACCTGCCTTGGCCTCCCAAAGTGCTGGGATTACAGGCATAAGCCACCATGCCTTGCCCAGATGTACACCCTCATTGTCTCATCTCTTTCTGATCTTTGCTCAAGAGTCGCATCAAATGTTGCACTGCTTCGTCCCTCAGACTTCACCTCTTTTCCTGTCTTATTCTTCTCCATTGCACTTATTGTCATTTGGCCATGATGCATTTTACTCATTTGCTAATTGTCTGTCATACCTATCCCACCCTATGAAAAAGTAAGTTCTGCGAGGGCAAGAATGTTGGCTGGTTTTGTTCACTAGCGCTTAAAACAGCATCTTCCATATAGTAGGCGCTCAGTACATGTTTACTGCATGAATAAATCAAGGCTTCTAGAACAGTCTAAAACTGGACATGGAGCCTTTAGATGACTTCCTGTATGCAATGGGAGGCCTTCAGTAAGTAATCAGTGAGCCTCGAATATAAAAACCCTCATTACTGTTGCAAATGCACTAGGGAAGACCTTGCTCAGGTTCTACACTAGTCAGAAGCAGTAAGACCAGCTCTAGGCACAATCAAAGTCAGTGCTTTTTGCTTTTTTTTTTTTTTTGAGATGGGGTCTCGCTCTGTCACCCTGGCTGGATTGCAATGGTTCAATCAGAGCTCACTGCAGCCTCGAACTCCTGCCTCAAGCTATCCTCTTGCCCTCTCAAAGTGTTGAGATTATAGGCATGAGCCACTGTGCTCCGCCAGTACTTTTTTTTATTGGTGCCTTCCATCACTCTTTTCTTTCTTTTATCCCTCATTACTTTGGACCAATGCTTGGCTAATCCACTAATCTTCTCTATGAGGTATTAAGTGATAAAGGCTTAAGGTGTTAGCATTCCCAGGAGTATATATCCTTTAAAGCGAAATCTGGAAGACCAAAAGTTGGCCAGAATCAGAATGAATGAATCTCACCAGGTAGAATTTCAGATTCTGCAGATTTCAGGCTAGAGGCTCAATTTGGAATTCTTTGAATTACTGGCCAAGAACAGCAAGTCAGCTGTTTTTAAGCAACAAGCCTGGAAAATTGATCAGTTGGAAGTCAAGGCAGCAAATACAGACATTGTCACTTCTCCTATATATCTCATTTATATGCTAGTAATAATAAAACCTTCCTTGCAACTTCCAAATTCCAACTAACTTCAAAGCCAAATGTACCTTTATCTTTTTTTTTCCCCCTGAATTGCTGGGTTTTCCTGCTACCAGATCAAGATCTTCATCAATTCCAACCCAACATCCCCGGAAGCAAAAGCATGTGTCCACACACATACACGCGTGCACACGCGCGCACACACACACACCCTCTAATGCTCCCGAATTCCATCCCCTGGTCCTTTCCTAGGCACATTCCTCCTAATTCCCTCTTCTACCTCTCACCCAGTCCTCTGCTTGATTTGTATATTCAGAGCCATTCCAATGACTGGAAAAACCACTGGTGTGAAGAGCCCAAAAGACTCTTTACCAATCTACCCTGATGACCAGCTGACAATTCTCGAGGCCCCATGCCTGTGAATAGGGCTTCAGAGGTTCAGGAGAAGCGATGAAATTTGAGCTGAATTTTGAAGGTTGTGCGGGATCAACAGCAGCTGTCACAAAACCCTGTTTAGATCTCCCCTCCACATGCTCAGATAGCAGAAGGGAAAAACCTGTGTGAGGCCTCTTTCTCTTACTGTAATCTGGGTGAGCCTGCAAGCAAGTCCCACACTCAGACACAAATCTTCTATACGGTGTTCTTGGAACTGACTCTCCCTGAGATAGAATTGGTCAATATCTGAGTCCCAACCCTAGAGAGCTCATTTTGCCCAAATCCACACCATTCCCCAGACATGGCGATTCCCAGTACCCTTGGCAGTCATTACCACTCAGCCACATTCCCTTCCAGGCCAACTCCCATCCCCAGAACTTGCCTCCACCCAAGAATCCTCCAACACGAGTCAGCCTTTTCCAGTTGTCACTTCTCAGGCACCAACACTAAGATATTGCCAATCTTTCTGTAGCTGCATTTCATCCAGTCTGTATCTCTGTCCTAAGCAGTTTTGACTTTTTCAAATTCTTGACCTTTCTCCACCATTTTGGCAGCAGAGAGGAGCTCTGTATTCACTATCCACACAGCTGGGTTATTATGGGAGGGATGCAAAGAGTGAAAAATAAGTTGGCACTTGGCTTCTGAATTTTAAGAGACACTTTAGAATCCATGGCAGAAGGAATAATTGGGGGGAAAACGTTGAGTATTAGGAGCTGAGTTTCCTCTGGAACACAAAGTTTACGTCAAAAAAACCCAACAGATTTGGAAGAAAGCATGACAAAACTGGAGTGAGATTTTCTTTCTAGAGACGACATAAATATTCTTCAATTTGGGGGAAAGGAGATGGATAGTGTCAAACCCTGATGAGCCTCTGAGAAAAGAGCTTGTACCCAGATAGGCTTGAGGGATTGGAGAGCAGAGATCTTAGTCTTGTTTTCTTTTCTTTTCTTTTCTTTCTTTTTTTTTTTTTTTGAGGAGTCTCGCTCTGTCACCAGGCTGGAGTGCAGTGGCTCAATCTAGGCTCACTGCAACCTCTGCCTCCCGAGTTCAAGTGATTCTCTTGCCTCAGCCTCCCGAGTAGCTGGGATCACAGGCACGCACCACTACGCCCAGCTAATTTTTGTATTTTTAGTAGAGACACCATGTTGGCCAGGAGGTCTCCATCTCCCGACCTCGTGATCCACCCGCCTCGGCCTCCCAAAGTGCTGGGATTACAGGCATGAGCCACCATGCCCGGTCCTAGCCTTGTTTTCTGAGACTGGTTGAGGAGGGAGCCTTGCTGGTGGTTGTGGGGAGGTCTGAGCACTCCAGTGAGCAGCTGATTACTTCCCTGGGTGGCTGGGAATAGCTCGGGAGTGGCACTGACTGCCAGCCAACCTCCAGAGTTCCCATGGTTGGGAAAGAAGTAATAGCAGAAGGCAAGGCCGGAGCAATTCCTGCAATCCAGGCAGGATGCCAGGGTAGAGGGACACATCTATACACCAATGTCAGCATAAATCCACGATGATCAAGGACCAGGTACCTCTCTGTTGCCACCTGGAGCGAAAGCCTCTGGGAGCTTGGCTACAATCTTGGGGAGAAGATGGGGGAGGGAGGAACATCTGATTGACAAAGAAAACCCCAAGAGATTGAGTTTTCCCTAAACTAAAACTAAGCTTTCTGCCATAGGGCCAATGGGAGTTGGAGACAGAAATTAACTGAGGGGAAAATCAAAGGAATGTTGTCAGTAGGTGTGAGCTGATGGCCTGTGAAATTTGGACCCACTGCATTATTTTTTTGGATACACTGCCCATGCAATTCTTTAATAACTTTTAAAATAAACTTTTATTTTAGGATAGACTGACATTTACAGAAATACAGAGTTCCCATATACCCCACATCAAGTTTCTTTTATTATTAGCATCTTTTATTCATATGGTACATTTCTCACAATTTAAGAAGCAATGTTGGTTTATTACTACTGACTAAAGTCCATAGGTTTGTCAGATTTTCTTCGTTTTTACCTAATGTTCTTTTGTGGTTCCAGGATTCCATCAAGAACACTATATTGCATTTAGTCATTCTGTCTCCTCAGGCTCCTCTTGGTTGTGACAGTTTTCCAGACTTTCCTTGTTTTTGATGACCTGGGCAGTCTGGGGGAGTACTGGCCTGGTTGTTTCTAGAATGTCCCTCAGCTGGGATTCATCTACTGCTGTTCACATGGTTGGATTGGAGTTATGGGTTTTTGACAGGAAGACCACAGAGGTAAAATGCTGGTCTCATCACATCATATCAAGGGTACATAGCATCAACACGCCTTCCTGCTTCTGCTGTTCACCTTGATCACCTGGCTGAGGTAGTGTTTGTCACATTTCTCCACTGTAAACTTACTCTTTTCCCCCTCCTTTCCATTTTGTATTCTTTGGAAGGAAGTTACTATGTGCAGTCCACGGTTTAGGAGAGAGGAGTTCTAGTCCATTTCATGGAGGGCACAGTATCTACATAAATTATTTAGAATTGTTCCCAATGTATTTAGTTAATCCAATTGATTTACTTTTAAAAATAGTATATTATATATTACTTAATCCCACTTATTTGCTTAATCATTTATTTTCATCACTATGGACTCATGGATAGTTTATTTTATACTTTTGGTTATAATCACATTCTGCTTTATTTTCTTGCTCAAATCGTTTCAGCTTTGGCCACTGGGAGCCCTTTTAATTAGCTCCTGTGTCCCTTTGAGGTACCCCCACCACTGCTGATGTTGATTAAACATTTTTCTTTTCACGGGGGGAGCAAATTCCTTACCTTTTGGCACAAGGTGCTCCAGGCACACCTTGAGTATTTCCTGTTCCAGTCCTAGAATCAGCCATTTCCTCAAGGAGCTCTGGTTCCTTTTATTGGAGAATGGTATTAGAAGCAAGATCAGAGTGCTAGGTGTATTCCTTGCTACAGTGTTCTGTCTAGGCCCACTCAGCTGACAAAGCAAGGAGATACAAGTATGTGTACTACCCTCTATCTACAAATCTCTGTACAGACCCATTATATACATATGAATACATAATATAGATATAGACCCCAAACATGAGTCCATACCGATGTCTCCAACTCTAATTCTGTACCACAAGGATCACTCTAGCCTCTTCCTGGCTGTAACCTCCCACTCCAACGGTGAAGATTTGATGGCCACCATTCACCATTTATATTTGTCTATTTCCAGTATACTCGTGTGGTGGTTTCACCACCCAGTTGCTTTTCATATCTCTTGCTTCCGTCTCTTGCTTCCGTTTCCCCCCGACAGTGGATCCTTTCACTCTCCTTGGAGCCGGGGCATAGGCGTTTTGAACTAGAATATTCGTCCAGCGCTGATTTGACACGGATCTTCTGCAAAGGACCATATTTTTTGGCCTCCCCAGACCTCGTCATCTTCCCCATTCATTCTGGCGGAGTAAGGACTGAGGAGCCGTGAACCAGAGGTTCAGCAGCCTAAAGCCCCCTGGGAGATGGGGATACACCGAGAGGAATCCCATCTTACAGGAGAGCTGTGTACCCGTAGAAGTATCGTGGACTCCAGGACTGGAGTAGATAACCTGTTTTCAGGCCCTCTCTGTTCACTCAACAACTATTAAGAAGCCCCCTCCCCGAGCCAGGGCCAGCGCTGCGCCCACGAGGGAGGCACCCGCCCCGGACCGCGTCACCCCGCCCTGCGGGCTAGACGACGAAACGCTTCGGCGCTCAGGGGACAGCGCTCCGGCGCAGGAACCAGGGCCCCAGTGGGGGGCGCAATGCCGGGCCTGAGAAGGTCCGCTCGGGTTGGTCAGAGCTTTCCTGATCCTTTCAAGGCTTGCAGCTGCCTGGGTGAGGGAGACCGAACCAAACCGAACGTTCCCGCAGCCTTCCTGCCGGCCCTGCGGGCGCCCAGCAGCCCGACACGGCAC
>NW_012104754.1:1963726-1999054 GCF_000951045.1 Mandrillus leucophaeus | reverse complement strand
GACACCGACGGGCCAGGGGAGCAGCCCTGCCCTGGGGGACGCGCGGGAGGTCGGCGGCTCACGCTTTTCCGTGGCCTCTTTGAAAATCACCTCCCCAGATTCGGTGAGATCAGTTCCACAATCCGGGTCACAAGGAGCAATTGCAGCGGGAGGGCGATGGTGAGAGTGAGAAGTTAGCAGTGTTGGTAGATACCTGGTTTAGTACTGTCTTCCCTTGGTTGTCTTGATCTTTGCTAGGCGGGGTTATTTTTGATTCATTTTAGCAGATTGGTTGTGGCTAGGAGTGACACAGCCGACTGTCCAGTGTTAGCTTGGGGTTAATCTACTCCCCAGTGCTCACTCTCCTTGTGAGGTCCCTGCAGAAAGCAAAGGTTAGGAAAACATGAGCTCCTTCTAAAGAAAGCCACCCTCCCCCCCACCTTTTTTTTTTTTTTTTTTTTCCCGGTGCGACTGGCCAGGTAGAGCAGCCCCGTCTTACCTCTTAATAGCAGAACTGGGACGTATTCCATTCATGCCCAGAAGCTAAAGTCTAGCCTGTCTTCTTTTTCTCTCTACCACCTGTCACAGAATAATAGATTCTGTGCAGAATTCAGCTCCTCTACAGCTGTTAGAAAGGCTCTTCTGCGTTGGAGATGGATTTTTTGGTGCTTGTGAGACCAGGCTTTTTTACATCTCTATTATGCATAGTAGAAAAATCACTTCTGCTGCTAAGAGCCCTCCCTAAAAGACACCGAAGACTTGCTGCTTGTCGGCGTGACTCTCTCCAGGAGTTGTCGTCTGCTCTTGGCTTTGCTTAGGCCTGTGCTGACCCCGCCGCTGGGGCTCCTGTTCATGTTCCGTTTGGGTCAGAACCAGGTAATGTTGCTCACTGGCTTGTACCTTTCTTCCCCCCTCTGAAATGACAAACTTAACTTTTAGTTGTTTCACTTAGAACCAGGAGCCAGGGCAGAACTTAAGTAGGTATCATCAGATGCAGCGTCCCATTCCGGGGATAGCCTGGAACGTCTTTTTAAAAGTGAAATCTCCTTTGGGCAGCTCTGAGTCCCTGACCTAGATCTTGGCTCTAGCATCTAGGCCAACGATGTCTAGCAGGGGGCAGAGAGGGGCCATTCTGTTGGATGAGTGGGTGTGGGAGTGGGGTTTGAACGGTCAGGGCTGACCAGGTGAGGAAGCTGAGGAGAATGCAGTCAAATCCATCAGAAATGTGGGTTTCTTTTTCTAAGACGCAGAAATATGGGAAAATAGGTTCTCATTGACTGGGGAGGACAGATCAGGGTGTGCTTTTGAGCCTGGTACTGAAAGTGCCAACCTGACTTAGACAAAGGCTTTCCATTGGTGGCCTTCCCTTTCTCAGCCCTGAAACTCTGTCTGCGTGGCTGCCTGATTCTTTCTTTTTTTAAATTCCTTCTTGTTGCCCGCATTCGACTTTATCTTTGTAGCCACAGATTGAAAACTAATACCAGTGGTTGGGTGAAGAAAGAGAAGACTTTAATAGAACTTTTAAACAATTAAGGGAAGTTCAGAAATAGAGTGAATAGTCCTGTGATTTCTCCATTACTGGAAATGCTCACATAGAGGTGCTGTCACCTGGCAGGGTTTGGAGCTGAGCTCAGGGGACAGGACTGCTGCCCTCGGGAGGGGTCCAGGAGATGACCTTGGGGCTGTTCCCCTTTGCCTGTGGACTCTGGCTTTCTCTGAGCCCTCAGTGCCTAATCCTTGTTCTCCGCTTTTCTTTGGGTAATTCAGGGCTCCAGAGCCCTGGTGCGCTTCTCCTCTGCTGAGCATCCACCCGGGTTCACCTCACCCAAGGTCTCATTTCTTATGCTGTCATTCCGTTCTCTGCTCGGGACCTTGGCACTCCCTATTCATTTTGACCATCCTGATCACCTATTTATAAACCTGGCATGAAGCAGGCAGGCCAATTAGTGTTCAAGTGGATTGAGTTGTAATAATGTGAGTCAGGTCCTGGTGCTTGTGTGTTAAAGAGCAGTGAGAGATTTTCTGCAGGTGTTAGTGAATTTTGAACTTCACTTTTCTCCTTTGCACAGAGCTCAGCACAGTAAAACCAATTTCAATGCAAAAGCAAAAAAAAAAAAAAAAAAAAGAGAAAAAAAGGACACTGCAAAAATGAGCTAGTCTTGTTTTAATTTTATTTTACAGATGAGAAATCAGCCTTAGGGAGGTTTCATGACTTGTCCCCCAGACTGGAACTTGGGTGGAGACAGAGTCAGGGCCCTGGTCCCTGGTGCTGTTTCCTGGTCGCCTCCCATAGCCAGGACGTTGCTTACATTAGTTCTCAACCCCACTGGGACCAATCATTTTTATTGCCAATCTATTTTGGGGCTCTGTTCTCGTGGCAATAAATCATTCTTTCAGCGCTCCCTATTTAACCTTGCGAAAGACTGTGTGTGTGGTGGGGGTGCTTACATAAATGCATTATTTTTAACCTGCCTGGCACTCTTTAGGTTGGCGTTAAATGAATATCTGGAGAATAAAGGTTTGTGGTTATTCAGAAGCATCACGTCCTGTCGTGCTTGGTTTCTTTCATTATTAAATCTTATTCTGGACTCCTCCTGCTGCCCCGCTCCTTCCGGGGAACATGTGAAGAAAATCAAGTCTGTTAGTGAGGGAGAAGCACACATACCTTTATATGTTTTGATACGATGGTTTCCTCAAGGAGTATGGAGGGAAGCTTTTCTTCATATTTATGCCTTTAACACCGCTGAGGTAGTTGGCCCGGGGCGGGCTGTGCTACTTCTGTGGGTGTTCAGAAGCCTGGCAGCTTTGGTGGTTGTGAGCACCGATAATGATTGTATTACAAAGTGGGTCCTTGTTACCCTCAATATTTTGAAAATGGAAACTGAAGGAAATGTAATTGATAGTGAACGTTAGTTTCTCCTTTTTAGGTGGCACAGTTTTAGAGGAAAGCAAGGAGATTTCTAAAATTCCTATAAGTGACTTTCGAGAAATCAAAGAAGTGCAGTAAAGTCATCATTGAAAGAAGCTTTTCATTGAGACCTTGTAAACGGACGTATTGATGTGGGGTATTGTATTTTTTCCCTTCGCAATTTAACTATTTAAGATTCAAATGAAAATTTAAAGAAGCCATTTCCACCGTTTAAATGATTAACCAAGATTTAAATGAAGTCGGTGGTGGTGTTCAAAATGAAGCATGTGGTTTAAATATGTTTCCCAAATGTATGCTGAAAATAGGTAATTTCAGTGGTCTTTTTTGAACTTTTAAATGTTATCATAAATTCAAGATTTGTTCTGAACTGCAAGTGAAAGATGTGTTTGAAGCGGTCATAATCTAAGTCAGCTGTATTCAATATTTAAGTTCATTTATTTGACTATCGAGAAAATAAAATTGTATCTTATATCCTTGGCAGAATTTCAGAGAAAAGTCTAATTCTTAATCAATAGCCACACTTTACTGCCTGGTAAACTCACTGCTGTTGATAGGGATGAGCTGTGTTTTACTAGAAAAAGCAGTGATAACACCCCACCCCCCATTCCTCCTCAATTCTATAATGAATTGGCTTTTATTTCCTTAAGTGCATTGTCTTGACAAAATTTTAAAAAACTGACAGGAAAGAGTATCAACTCCCTGGACAGTGAAGACTTGGATTTGCGGGAGAATCCCAGTGTATTCTGGTGGAAAGTGAGTGCTCTGACCTCGTCCTCCCGTTTCTTCCAAGTACTCAGCTGAGTAGACTTGGCCAAACTGACAAGGGTGATGGTGTGGTTGGCCTGGTGGATGGAGATGCTGTGTTTTGAATCTTCTCAGCCTCATTTTAATTAATGGGCTGCAGGGACCAGGCTGGGTCTCCAGCTGGAGCAAGGGGTAAGCGGGTTAGATGTGCAGCCACAGGGTTCTCTTCATCCTTTTCTAGTTCTGCTTACGTGCTGTTCAGTGGGCCACTGGGAGAGGGAATGAACAGGGAGACTTCCCAGTGACCCTTGCACTTAGGAATTCTGGCTGCTGTTACTCAGCGGGAGCTGTTCTGGGAATTCCTATTGCTGTGCCTCTGAACTGAGGGGAAGGGAGCACAGAGGAGTGGACAGAGGCCTGCGGGGCCCTGCATGTGCTGCTGGCTTCCTGCTGGACCCCTGGTCTCCTCCCCCTGTGCCCACAGAACAGGACTTTGCTCTCACTGCCAAGGTGCCCAGCTCCCTGCCAGTTTGTAAATCTCAAAGGGAGATACCTGGCTAGACTCTCCAGTGGGGACTCCCAGCTTTTTGATGTTACTGAGCCTTTTGTGCAGACAGTCTTACTTATGGGGAATCTTGCTCTCGCGTTTAATGGTTAACAAGTGCATAAACACTCATTTTCACTTCTCATTCATTCATGGAAACAATTTGCTTACTGAATAGTTGTGGTGTTACCTGAATTTCCTCTTTTCTGTCCCCTCTCCACATAAGGAAGCCCCTTGAAACCCAAATTACTAACCACCTGCCCCCTGGGAAAGGTTGTATGTGGGGGGAGAGAGAGCAAGCCAGAGTGAGGCTACGAGCCGGGGGGCGGAGGGCATTGACCTCTGAGATTCCTCCCTGTGCCATTTGATGGCAGAGGGGCTGTGGAAATGTAAAACCTCATTTTGGTGATGAACATACTTGAGTTTTAGATTACTGACTCTTTTAATTAGCCACATGTCTACTCTTGTCTGGTGGGGGAGGATTGCAAAGTAGTCTAGAGCTGGTGTTTTGGAGGCATCTTCCTATTTGGGCTTTGTCATAAATGAGTGCATTTTAGCAGTTACACTGACAGAGAAAGCTTTCATGAAAACTTAGTCAACCCAAAGACTGGATTCCAGGTCTGAGGTACTTTGGCTTTGCGGCGTCCACATGAGTTGATCAGGCTTGTTTTCTCACAGTCTGTAGCCCTGCTGTGGACAGGGATGGATTGCAGGAAGTTTCTCTTGGGGAGGGGTTTCAGTGAGCGGCAGCAGATTTGTCCTGGCCACTCTGTGGACCCCCTTTCCTGAAAGGAGGGGGAGTTAGTGCTGCTCCATTACTGCCTCGCTGCGGGGAAGGCCAAGGGTCCCATTGCTGTCTGTCTGTTGTTGTTAGCATTGAAACTGTGTAGGTGTGGATAGATCACAAACTATAGTACAGCCATTCCATTAATGTTGAGTGAAAGAAGACAGTCTCAAAATGCTGCATGCTGTGTGAGTTTGTTTATATGACGTTGGCAAAAAGATAGAACCGTAGTAACAGAAAGCGGATGGTCATTGATTGCCAGGAGTTGGGGGCGTGGAGGAGTATGGCTACAAGGAGGCAGGAGGCAGGTGAAGGATGGGGAACTGATTTGTATTCTGGCCGTGGCGGCTGCATATGTTAAAATTCACAGACCTTTACACACACACACACACACACACACACACACACACAGACACAGTTTAACTGCATGTTATTTTAAAATGTGACATTAAAAAAAGACTAATAATAAACTGGGAGAAAATCTATTAAATCAAAGGATTATGTATATGTGGTTAATAAAGGGCTCCCTCAAATCACGTAAGACAAGACAATCTAGAAAGAAAATAGGCAAACAATTCAAAGAAGTATGAATGGCCAAAAAATACATATTCAGCCTCACTGGTATTCGAGGAAATGCAGATAGAACCAATGATACCAACAAAAGCCAAAGCTGATATAAGTAATTATTCTCTAAGTAAACTTGAACAAAATTGAGTTAATTTGGAAAGATTTTATATTGATTTGAAAGATAGTTAATACTTGCGTTCATACTTTGCTATGTAGGACCTACCTTCTTATAATTGCCAGGGGTAGTCTAGGGTAATGTTAAAGATAGATAGGGGGAAATAAAGATTCGTTTCTGGGATTCTGTAATACGTGTTAACTTGGAAATCCATCTGGTGTATAAGTCAAATTTGCTGACTTAAAAGACAGTAATCTTTAGCTAGGGACAGTTACCATTTTTGCTGCTTCAAAATTTCCCACTCCTGTGATTTGTGCTGCTGTCCAGATCGAAGATGACAAGTGGCCCATGCAGGATGATCTTCAGCACCTCACAGTTCCTGGTGCGAAAGAAGAAGCTTCATCTGGAGGGCTTCGTTCTACATGAGTATCTATAGAAGATCATTTGCCCTCTGTTCTTAGGCATTCTTGTATATAATTGACAGCGACCTATTTCACAGTATTGACAATTAATAAATGAATTCGCGAAGTGTTAGCCCTACCTACTTTTAAGACTCATAACCATAAAATAAAACTATGCGTGAACTTGAGAAAAACACAATTCAAATTTAAACGTGTAATCCTAAAATGTTTTTAGGTGGGGTTTGTCAGTGCCTGGTTTTTCATACTGTGTGTGTGTGTGTGTGTGTGTGTGTGTGTGTATGTATGTATGTATATCTCTTGGAAAGTCATAAAATGCCCCACTTTGGAATTCTGTGGAATAGGTGATTTCAGTGCAAGAATGAATGAATGTATCGGAGACTAATACTTGAAATCTGTTTTCAAAGAACTCATGTTTCCTAGTATATATGAAAGGACATGTATAAATGACATGAATGCTCAGGCAAAATGTTTAGATTGTAATTTGAAAATGATGCATATGAGAAGTCATTAAGATGTTGGTCAAAACAGTGTGTGTATAAATTGATCTCCATTGTTTATTCATTTTGCTCTACTTCCTCTTACATTGACCCATTCACTTTTTCTTTTTCTTTTTTTTTTCTTTTTTTGAGACGAGTCTTGCTCTGTCGCCCAGGCTGGAGTGCAGTGGTTGGATCTCAGCTCACTGCAAGCTCCGCCTCCTGGGTTCACGCCATTCTCCTGCCTCAGCCTCCCGAGTAGCTGGGACTATAGGCGCCTGCCACCTCGCCTGGCGATTTTTTTTGTATTTTTTAGTAGAGACAGGGTTTCACCGTGTTAGTCAGGATGGTCTCGATCTCCTGACCTCGTGATCCGCCCGTCTCGGCCTCCCAAAGTGCTGGGATTACAGGCTTGAGCCACCGCGCCCGGCCGACCCATCCACTTTTTCAAGTTCACAATGATTCTTTATTGCTGCTGCCATTGAAGGACGCCACTGATACCTGTGAGAGGGCACTCTTTGGCATTTGCATTCTGGAAGTTTTGCATTTTCTTATTTGTGTTTACTTTTTGTTTTTTTTTTTGAGACGGAGCCTCGCTCTGTCACCCAGGATGGAGTGCAGTGGCACGATCTTGGCTCACTGCAAGCTCCACCTCCCGGGTTCACGCCATTCTCCTGCCTCAGCCTCCCAAGTAGCCGTGACTGCGGGCGCCTGCCACCACGCCCGGCTGATTTTTTGTATTTTTAGTAGAGATGGGGTTTCACCATGTTAGCCAGGATGGTCTCGATCTCCTGACCTTGTGATCCGCCCGTCTTGGCCTCCCAAAGTGCTGGGATTACAGGCTTGAGCCACCGCACCCAGCCAATTCCTCTATTTTTTATTCTGAAGCTACCACACAAATATTGAAAAACAATGCTTTGACTGGAGTGTTATAAATATTTCCACCTAACTAGCTTTACACAATAAAATCTCTAAAGTGTAAATTGCCCAATATTTTGACATCTAAATAACTGGAAAAAATCCCTCATTAGTCTAATAGTAAACAAATCGATTTCTCATTTGTAGGTAGCTTTTTAAAAAATTTAAATTCATGATGATGAGAAATTCTTCCCAGCATTCACTGCCCTTTTCAGTACCAGAGTGATGAAAGCTGGCATGCAAGGGAGCATCCCTAGCTCAAAAAAAAAAAAACCACACACACACAAAAAACAAACCCAGATTGCACAGGGGCACAATGTATTTCACAGTTTTTTTTGTGTGTTTTTTTTGAGATGGAGTCTCCCTCTGTCGCCCAGGCTGGAGTGCAATGGTGCAATCTTGGCTCACTGCAACCTCTACCTCCTGGATTCAAGCAGTTCTCTGCCTCAGCCTCCCGAGTAGCTGGGATTACAGGCGCCCGCCACCATGCCCAGCTAATTTTTTTTGTATTTTTAGTAGAGATGGGATTTCACCATCTTGGCCAGGCTGGTCTTGAATTCCTGACCTTGTGATCCACCCATCTCGAGGTTCCCAAAGTGCTGGAATTACAGGCGTGAGCCACTGCACCCGGCTGTATTTCACACTTTTTAAGAGTCACTTCACCTCCATCTACATTTTGTTGCACTTATCCTAATATGCCTTGGGTCCAGGAACCTGGAGAACGGGCACTAATTTGATGGTTTCAGGCTGTACCTTTTACTCACGTGCCAATTCAGATCAGCGCATCCTGATGGGTTGCCCATAGGAGAGTCGCTCTTCATGACAGGGACTTCACTGTAGAGTCATTTAGTGCCAGAATTTTGTTAGTTGGTCGGTATACATATTATTTTTCCAATATTTAATTGCAGAATTTGCAGGATTCATTGTTAGGCCTTTCTCTCATACCTCATGGCATTGTTTATTAGGTCCAACTTCAGCTCTGCTGGAGGCTGAATTCTCATAAGGTTCAGGCTGTTTGTGAGATGAAACTGTCCACTGAACCAAAGAGCTGGAAACCTTTGAAAGCCTTGCAAGGTTGAGGTGAGATCACATAGATTTGCGGTGATAACCTGCAGAGTGGACATGGAGCCTTTGGAAAGTAGGATGGCAGCCTCGCAACAGCCTGCCACTGGCCATGCTTGCCACACCCTTGCTATCCTCTAAATCTTTAACGGCAGCTGCCAGGGAGCAGCATGAGAGGCCAGGACCCCTGTCACCGGGGATGAGATAGCACCTTTGGAATTGTGCTCCATAGGAAAGTAAAATAAGCGCATCTGCAAAGTAGTAACCTGCTTGCGATATCATAGGATGAGATTTAAGATACTGTTTATTTCCTTTTCTCCCAAAGCTGTAAGTGCCATCCTCTCCTCTAAGAAAACTGGTAAAATCTTCCTCTTCACTGTTATCTCTGTACTGCCACCACTGGGTTTACCATCTGAGGGCCTGTACTTTGCCAGGCACTGCGCAGAGTGTTTTATATACTTCTCCTTGTATAGATGCAGCTCCCCCTCCCTCAGCAGGTGCATGCCATTCCTGGGTTGTGGATGAGGATGTCTGCTTCTGGTAGGGCAAGTGACCTGCCTGCCCCATTTGACTCTGTTTGTGAGGGCTCGAGTTGGAATTTAAGCCCAGGGCTGGCAGATTACAAAGCCCCCTCCATGCCACTTCCCCCTCTCATGGAGGGAGAGAGTAGATGTGACCCCTACTCTATACAGCATCCCACAGCCTCCTGGATTTTCATTTTAAAATCCTGAAAGTTGAATTTGTGTATACTCGTGTGTTGAAGATCAAAGCTATAATTTACAAGTCTCACACCAAATAAAAGTTGAGTGAAAGATTCCAGGCTATAGCAAGTATTTTTCTCATATTGGTTTGGGCCCTGTAATTTAGTTTCTGTGCCTTTCCTCTTCTCACCTAATTAAAACCGATGTTACCTTTTACATAAATAACCCTAGCAGTCCCAGCTTTCCAATGCAGGCATGTTGGCTCTGTTGAGTTTTACAGGCTCCCCCGGCTCACGGTCTGGGGAGAAATTCTGATTGAAATCTTGGCCCTCTGTTTTCTTGGCTGTCTGGACTTGGACTCAAGCGCTGGATAGGAAATCTCTGTGGCCGTTAACGTGGGGGTGGGGAGGACGGGAAGGGCGGGGAGAGGCTGGCCGGGGAGAGAGGTTTCTCAGCCCTTGCTGTGTGTGACACATTAGAACACTACGAGGGCTTCCTTTCTAACTTAGGAGAGGAACAGGGCCAGGAGTGAGAGGGGCAGGAGGGCGCCACTGAGCTGCTTTTTTGGGGTCGGTTTTATAAAATGGGTGTGGTCACTCTTGGTTTTGCTATATATAGCTGTTTCGTTGTAGCCACTCATTTTTTTGCTGTTATTCATCAAAATGTGCATGTAGATGATATTTAGTCAGGGGAAGCAGGGTCATTTCCTTCCCACTGCCTTAGGCACGTGTCCTAGGCCGTTCTGTGTGTGGGTTGCATTCTCGTCAGCCACACCTCATGTGGTCCCCTCACAGTCAATGGCATGATTTTATGGGATGCCCGCTCAGGTTTATGCCCACGTAAAACTTCTGAGCTGTTGTTTTCCAGCATCATTTCCACACTGGGAATATGCTCTGTTTTTCTGTGCGACTCCACGTTTACTTTGGAGTTTTAATATTTCAGTCAGGATGATTGAAATGTTGGTCTCTTGAACGCAGACATTGTATAATCAGAAGGTAGATTGCACTCTAAACATTTACAAGTCACTTCCTCCTAGTTTGCCCTAGGAGTTTCTCAGACTTTCAAGCTTTTACATTTTTATGTAATTCTTACCTTTAGAAGATTTCTAGAATTAAAAGGATTGGCCTTTAAGACCTTGGATTGCTTTTGACCTACTATTGTAGTATATCTTTTATTTTAAACTAGTAAAGGTGATACAAAGCTCAGGTCCGAATTAACTTAGTTGAATTGTGATTTTGCTGTTTATTTTTATTTTTATTTTTATTGTTTTGAGACAGAGTCTCCCTCTGTCGCCCAGGTTGGAGTGCAGTGGCGCAATCTTGGCTCACTGCAAGCTCCGCCTCCCGGGTTCACACCATTCTCCTGCCTCAGCCTCCCGAGTAGCTGGGACTACAGGCGCCTGCCACCACGCCTGGCTAATTTTTTGTATTTTTAGTAGAGACGGGGTTTCACCGTGTTAGCCAGGATGGTCTCGATCTCCTGACCTCGTGATCCACCAGCCTCGGCCTCCCAAAGTGCTGGGATTACAGGCATGAGGCACCACGCCTGGCCTTTGCTGTGTAGTTTTTGGTCATTTAGTTGGTCCATGTATTAATTGTGGATTGCATCCAGAGTTATTTCGGAGGGGGTAAACTTTGAGAAGCCAGAGCTCATCATGCTCAAACAAGCAAGAACAGCCTCAGATCGCAGTTGTAAGTATTTCACCACTTCTGCTTTGTCTTCCTCTGTCTCTCTTTCTGGATATAGATAATTTACATATTACCTTGTTTCTGAACCATTTGAGAGTAGGTTACAAATACGATGATGTCCCTTACCTCTAAATGGTTCAGTGTGTATTTTCTAAGAGTGAGAACATGCTCTTACATAGTGATCATAATCAGGAAATTAGTTTCGATACAATATCATGATCTAAATCACTAACACCTTTTTACCAATTGTCTCAGGATTGTCCTTTTTGGCAGTTAAAAAAAATTATGGTCCAGGATCTCATTCAGGACCATGGTACGTTTAGTTTGTTGTGTCTCTTCCGTTTCCTTGAATTCGGAGCATCTCCTCAGCCTATCTGTCTTGTTACCCTGATAGTTTTGACAATTACAGGGTGGTTATTTTAAAGACCGCCCCCCAGTTTGGGTTGCCCGATTCTCATGAGTAGATTCAGGCTGTGCATTTTTGGCAGAAGGGCTGCATCTTTTTTGGAGCATGGTGTCTGGGAACATGTGATACCCACTGTCCCACTGTGCTGATATGCACTTTGATCACTTGGTTCAGGTGATGACTGGCAGGTCTCTCCACCTTATTTGTCCCTTTGTCATTGGTTAGCATTTTGTGGGGAGATAATTTGAGGCTGTTCTCTCCTTCCTTTCATTTGCTAGTTGTAGCATCCATTGATGATCTTCGCCTAAATCAGTTGTTAATATGATGGTTGCAAAATGTTGACTTTTTTTTCTAACTTTGTAATTCTTTTTGTATTTAGCTGACTTTGTACTGTAAGGTAGAGCTTTCCTTCTCTTCCACTTATTTATTTATATAAGTGTGGCCTCAGGAATTCTTGTTTTATGCGATGAGCTATAATCCTTTGCTGTCACTTAGTTGGATGCTCTAATTATCTAAGATTTGGCTAATGGGAGCCCCTTCATCCTGGCTCTTTTACCTTTTGTGACCTGTCTCCATCATTTTTTGGAGCAGTTTCTTACTTTCTGGCACAATAAACTGTTCCAGGTGCACCTTGCGCTTTCCTTGCCCCAGTGCTGGGATCAGCCATTTCTCCAAGGAGCCCTTGGAGAAATGGTTCATTTTAGTAGGGAATGGTATTTAGAAACACGATCTAGGCACTAAGCGTGTTCATTGCTGTGAGTTGTCATTGCTTTTAGGGCCTCTCAGTAGACAGAGCTAAGAAGTGTATGCGTGTTTGTGTGTGTACGTACGCATACACATAGACGTTAATTACACATGTGCACACGTCCTCTCGGTAATAAAAACCATGTGTTTATACTCAGTGTCTCCAATTCCAGTACAGTACCGCAGGGTGCATTTTAGTCTTTCCTCTTCCATATTTGTAATTCCCTTCTCTGACAGTGAAAATCCTGGCTCCTTTTATCCTCTGTACCTTTACTTACTCACTCAATCCTCAGTATGCAGAACCTAATTTCAGAATGCTAACCCATACCACGGTGATAAATGAACCTCCACCCCCAAGTTTAAACTGTTCAAATCAGCAGTTAGTGGTCAGCTTCTGTTCAGCTCAGTGCCTTGTCAGTTAGTCATCCAAACAAAACAGATGAAGTAATGCTCTGCAGTTCCCCAGGGGCATGTTTGAGAAAAGAGCTGCCAGACTCCATCAACAGCTTACTTTCTGGTGATGTCGAAGCACAAAATTGAAAAATCAGGAGTCGCCAGAAAAGAAAGGGAGATTAATTTCGTACAGTTTATAAAAAGGACACCTGTTGTGGGAAAAACAGTTGGTCATCTTCATCTCAGCGTACAAATTGCCAAAGAGAAGAAATAAAAAGGAAAGTGGTGAGCCAGTGAGAATGGGTGTGTAGAGGAGGATGGGTCAGGCGGACCTTTCTCAGGGATCCACTGCATTCTACAAGTAGGAGAAGAAGCTGAGTTCATGTGTTGGAGTAAGCTGTGAGTCATGACTTGAAAGACTGTTGCTTACTGCCCTTCATTGACTAAATATTTCTTCTCAGAAACCACCTGCAGTAAATTCAAGGCAGCTATGTTTCAGCCTCAGTGCGGGATTTCTGGGAACTGAGTTTATGTGCGCTCAGTCCCAGAAATCGTGGAATGGTGGGTGAGATCTTAGATTTCATTTGCTGCTCTGTGCTTTTCTTCTCCCTCTCTCTCTCTCCCCCCCGCCCACCCCCCCCACCTTGCTCTCTCTCCCAGTCTCCCTCTCTGTCCCTGACTCTCCCTCTCTCTCCCCCCTGTGTCTCCCTTTCTCTCTTTCCTTTGAGACAGGGTCTTGTTCTTGCCCAGGCTGGAGTGCAGTGGTATGCTCTCGGCTCACTGCAGTCTCCACCTTCTGGGCTCAAGTTCCTGTCTCAGCCTCCTGAGTAGCTGGACTTGGAGCATGTGCCACCACACCCAGCTAATTTTTGTATCTTTTTTTGTACAGATGGGGTTCTGCCGTGTTGCCCAGGCTGGTCTTGAACTCCTGGACTCAAGCGATCCACCTACCTCAGTCTCCCAAAGGGCTGAGATTATACACCTGAGCCACTGCACCCGGCCTGGTCTTCGTTTTTCTACATTAAATGATGACATGGATATTAGGTCCCCGACTTGGGGAGACAGTCTCAGTTTCATATATTAAGTTCTGTACTGCCCATAAACATCCTCATGCTTGTTAGATTGTGTTCTGGAAAATTTGGCCTCTGTATTTCTAGCAACACTTCCTATGATTACACATTTTAGCAAGAAAAAAAAATCATAATTTGCTTATTAGTATTTTAATGGAGAAAGGCTTTTGATATTAGAAAATCTGGGAGTAGGCCAGGCGCTGTGGCTCACACCTGTAATCCCAGCACTTTAGGAGCCCAAGGCAGGCAGATGACAAGGTCAGGAGATCGAGACCATCCTGGCCAACCTGGTGAAACCTGTCTCTACTAAAAATACAAAAATTAGCTGGGCGTGGTGATGTGCGCCTATAGTCCCAGCTACTCGGGAGGCTGAGGCAGAAGAATCGCTTGAACCCAGGAGGCGGAGGGTGCAGTGAGCTGAGATCACGCCACTGCACTACAGTCTGGGTGACAGAGTGAGACTCCGTCTCAAAAAAAAAAAAAAAATCTGGGAGTAAAAAGTCGTGACTAGGGGTAGTGAGAGTGACTGCTAATAGGTCAGACATTCTGGGGAAAGTTTTTGAGCTAATGGAGATGTTTTGGAATTAGATAGTGATGAGGCTGGAAACGGTGATTTCTTCCTGTAATCCCAGCACTTTGGGAAGCTAAGGTGGGAGGATCTCTTGAGCCTAGCGGTTTGAGACCAGTCTGGGCAACATAGTGAGATTATCTACCAAAAATTTAAAAATTCGCTGGGCTTGGTGGCGTGCGCCTGTAGTCTCAGCTGTTCAAGAGGCTGAGGTGGGAGGATTGCTAGAGCCCAGGAGTTTGAGGCTGTAGTGAGCCATGATTGTGCTACTGCACTCTAGCCTGGGCAGCAGAGTGATGACACCCTGTCTCTTAAATAAATAAATAATTAAATAAATAAATAAATAAAAATAAAGAACAAAAAGCCACTTAATTTTCCTACCCCTTACAAAGTAGGCAGTGATAACATTATACCTCAGGAAATGGAACTCAGGTTTTTTAACTTGCCCCAGATCAGGTGGCTATAGGGACAAGGTTACCACGTGCACAGTGGGTTCTGCCAGAGGCGGAATCCGCCTGTGCTGGTGTCTCCTCCTCTGACGTGCATCTCACATGGAGGAATTTGACTCAATTTTTTTCTATTCCCATTCCCCCTTCTTTTGGTGTTAGAAAAAATGAAATCACCCCTATTTGAAGGAGGGGATTGTGGATAAGATTTGACCAGGTTTCAGTTGTGATTTGATGGCATATTTGGAAATTTTGTGGAAAACCCTAGGTAAACTTTTCAGGAAGTCGCAGTCAAAAAAAAAAAAAAAAGAGAGAGAGACTTTGTTTCCCTATAGATTGTTTCAGTCCTGGTGGTGTCTTTTGAGATAGTGAAGAGCATAACTGAAAAAGTGGAAACTGATAATACTTTAGTTTTTATTGTTTTTTAAACATTCTGGGAAAGTCGAAGGGAGAGGCAACTTTTCTGCTATGCTCTGCTGAAAATAATATTAACATTAAAAGTCAGTGTCAATGTTTTTCTGCTAGTGTGAGCTTTATGTTCTTTTTCTTTTTTTTTTTTTTGAGACGGAGTCTTGCTCTGTCGCCAGGCTGGAGTGCAGTGGCATGATCTTGGCTCACTGCAACCTCTGCCTCCTGGATTCAAGCGATGCTGCTGCCTCAGGGTCCCAAGTAGCTGGGATTACAGGCATGTGCCACCACGCCCAGCTCATTTATTTTTGTATTTTTAGTAGAGACAGAGTTTTACCATGTTGGCCATGATGGTCTTGATCTCTTGACCTCATGATCTGCCCGCCTCGGCCTCCCAAAGTGCTGAGATTACAGGCATGAGCCACTGCGTCTGGCCAAGCTTTATATTCTTGAATTTGGGAGTCACCTCTGCTCACCAGCGTACAGACCGAGACATAGAGTATGTTGTTAGACTCTAAAACAGAAACGGCATTAATTTGCATAAAATCGCATATGCTCTGTTGCAATAATTTTCATTGTGCCTGTTTTAGAATTGAGTTGACACTTCATACAGAGTATTCCAGCTCAATTAAAAAAGAGACATCGCAGAAAGAAGAATTTGTGTGGCTTTGAAATTTATTTTGGGCACAGTCCCTGAAAGAAACGAGCTTCTAAGGACTTTTGTTCTTTGTAGTGTTTTGAAACCCTCTCCCCATTATATACATTATATACATTAGAACGCGTAGAGCAGGTTGGGGTTGGTCTGTTGTATAGAATGCCTGCAAAGGGACCAGAAGTCTGTCGGAACAAGAGTCTCTTAGTGCAATGCCTCCCGCGGGGTGGTGACCTTTTCATGATGTTTGGACTGTCATCTTTGTTCCCAGTTTCAAATGCCTAGCTCAGAATTACTTAGTGCTTGAAGTAGTTTTCATCTTCAAAGGACTTTATGGACATTATTTAATATACATGACACTGTGTGATGAATGAGCTGTTTATCCCTTGAGCAACGTCAACATGCCAGGTGCCATACATCTGGAGAAGACAAAAATAATACTCTGTCCAGTGGGAGTTTACAGTCTAAAGAGGCGAGATGATTAGGCAGATTCTCTCTTTTGGCCTCTTTTAAAAATGTGCTGGGGAATAATGTAGAAATTAAAATCATAAAAGATGATCAACTAGCTCAAGTCTACCTAATTGAAATTGCCCTCAAGGTGAAAATGAAATTTGAGATGCTCTTAAAAAGACATCATGTATTAACTCCCATTTATCACACATTTACTGGTACACAGCCTATTTTACTTGTGTTACAGGTGAGGAATTTAGTGAAGACTAGTGCAGAATTCTCAGATCTCCTTCCCTACTCGTCCCTTTCTCCCACTGAAGCTCCTCTTTTTGTTTGCATGGTCTAGAATGGCACTTTGTAACCAAGGCCACATGTGAGGCCCAAACACACACTGATTATTTTTGTTGAGATGGAGTCTCACTCTGTTGCCCAGGCTGGAGTGCAGTGGTATGATCTTGGCTCACTGTACCTTCTGCCTTGTGGGTTCAAGTGATTCTCCTGCCTTAGTCTCCTTGCAACTGGGATTACAGGCATGTGCCACCACACCCGGCTAATTTTTGTAGAGATGGGGTTTCACCATGTTGGCCAGGCTGGTCTTGAACTCCTGACCTCCAGTGATCTGCCTGCCTTGGCCTCCCAAAGTTCTGGGATTACAGGTGTGAGCCACCGCGCCTGGCTCAAACACACATTTCTTAGTTGTAGATCAGCCTGTCCTTTGTAGCTGTGCGGACCTCCTGGGAAACTTGGACTTCTTGCCCCTGTTGGCCTGTTCAGCCCCCGTCGCACACCCAGCTCTGTGTTCTGTGCTCTATGTACCTGTACCTCTTTCTGGCTTCCTTTCCTAACTTAGCTCAAGCATCCTTTCCTTTGGAAAATTGCACTTGACCATCCTGTCCTAGCCTCTTGAGGCCCGTTGATGTTGGCACGGCACCTTGTGAGAACTGGATTCTGGACTGGTTCCTTTGGGTCGTAATTGTTCCTTCGCTTGTGAGTTTGAGTTGCTGGGATCTCTGACCCCAGCGCCGGCCCAGAGCAGGCCCCAGGTAGAAGTGCAGTAGATGCTTGTTGTGATTTATGCCTGTGGTTCCTTAACTCAGATTGTATCAGAATTTCCTGGAAAGTTTTCTTTAAAAATATAGAATCCCTAGAGATTCTGATTTAGTGGTTCTAGATTAAGCCCCTAGAATATGTATTTTGAAAAGACTCTACTTGTGATTTGTTTTGAGACGGTCTCTCACTCTGTCACCCAGGCTGGAGTTCAGTGGCATGATCATGGCTCACTGCAGCCTTCACATTCTGGGCTCAGGTGATCCACCCACCTCAGCCTCCTGAGTAGCTGGGACTGCAGGTGCATACCACTATGCCTGGCTAGTTTTTTGTAGAGATGGGGTCTTGCCATGTAGGCCAGGCAGGTCTCAAACTCCTGGACTGAAGCCATCTGCCTGTCTTGGCCTCCCAAAGTGCTGGGATTATAGGTGTGAGCCACCATGCCTGGTCTCTACTGGTAATTTAGATGCAGAGCTAGGTTTAGGAATCATTGAGTTATGCCAAGGCACAGTATTCGTTGTGGGTTATGGAATCATGGCCAGTTTGGAGTAAGGTGTAAGTGCCATTTGCAGAATCATTCCATTCACATTTCTGGAGAGAGTGGAGAAAATGAATGCAGTCCCTTTATGATGAGGATGTGCTCCGTGAAGGAGAAGATCCTGGCTCGTGGAGGAGCTTCCTGCTCTGAACATACTGAAGGCACAATTGGCCCTTCAAACTCTCATTTGAAGTCACTGTGTTGCCATAGAGATATTGTGTAGTGTTGAAGGAGATTAGAGAAATCATGTCGTAAATTATCAGAACAGATGGCTTGTAATTTAACACTCTCCTAGCCCATATTCTTTGTTCTGACACTTGAGAACATTGAAGATATCAGTTTTTACTTTGTTCTTTTACCTATAAAAATGGCAGAGTTCATATTGAGTAAGATCTACAATGGATATTGTATATGCCACATACACAGTGTGATATGTGAAAGCATTTTAGGAGTGGCTTCCTTAACTTTGCTAGTATAATTTGTTACTTTTCCCCCTCAGTTCCCTGGATAGATAGAATAAAAAGCCTGTCTTATTATTTTGATAGCACTGGTCAGGGATAATTTTTATCTCCTGGCTTGATAATAATCATATAATATTCCTTTGCAAGTGCAGTTCTGCTTGCATATATTGTATGATCCTGTAGATTTAGGCAGCATAGTCACTTCCAAGGTGTTTTTATATGTCATCAACCACTAAAGGGTATTTTCTTTTTTTTCTTTTCTTTTGAAATGGTGTCTCGCTCTGTTGCCCAGGCTGGAATACAGTGGCACGAGTCAATGCTAGAAAATTTTTTATAAAAGTGCTAGGTAATTATATCAGAAAGCATCTGAAAAACAGTCTTATCAGAAGGGCTTAGAGCCATTACAGGAGTGAGGGACATAGTGTGGAAATAAGCTATAATTTCCTTGATGAGCATGTTAATACTACAAGACAAGGTTGGCTCAACCTCCTGGTAACTGTCCTGCAGCAGAATGGGCTAGCTCCAGCTTAAATACATTGGAATCAGATTGCCTGGGTATTGAATTGCATGGCTTCAGGAGAGGCTGTTTGGTTCTGTGAAACCACATGTCATGGTAGTGAGGTGAGACTGATGGTAGTAATTGTTCAGGAATCCGATTTTCCTTGAGGGCAGAAAGGCTCTGTTGTACCAAGCTCAGGATCTTGTTTTCCTGAAATTGCTTCAGGCAGATTTAAACAATGGCCTCTTAAACTACTGGATTTAAAGAGTAAGTAGTTTTCCATGATCTTATTTCTCATTAGTAGGGAAATGTAAACTTTTACCTTTGATCAAAATTTTGTTTCTGTCAGCTGACCCACTGGTGTCATTATGATTGTTTTTTTCCTTGTAATGTTGCCTTGTCAGTTACTCTTGCCAGAGGAATTTCATCGTTGGAGTATCTGCATGCCTAAGTCCAATTCAGCTCTTTACATGGAGGCCCCATGCCCTGAAGTGTTGCTGTCATTTTGCCTGTTTAGTTACTTTACAAACACTGATGGCATGTAAGGCCCCTGAGAACCCTGGTTCTGGAACAGGCACAGGCCACGGAACAGATGGCCCTTGCCAGGTGGTCCTTGGGTGCACAGTGGCTGTGGAGCTGCTGTCTCTCGACGAAGGAAGGGCACTCTCAGGGCAATCAAATGGATCAAAGCTGTTCCTCTACACGTGTTACCACTTTAGACTTCCCAGTAGCTCTACTTTTATTTTTATTTTATTTCAACTTTTATTTTAGATGCAGGGGATACACGAGCAGATTTGTTATGTGAGAATATTGCTTGATGCTAAGGTTTGGAATATGGATCCCATCACCCATGTAGTGAGCATAATACCTGATGTGTAGTTTTTAAACCCACGCCCACACCCTCTGGTAGTCCACAGTGTCTAGTGTTCCCATATTATGTCCATGCATCCTTACCGTTATCTCCCACTTATAAGTGAGAACATGCAGTATTTGGTTTTCTGTTCCCGTGTTAATTAAGATTATGGCCTCCAGTTCTATCCATATTCCTGCAAAAGACATGATTTCATTCTTTTTTATTGATGCATAGTATTCCATGGTGTATATGTACCACATTTTCTTTATCCAGTCTACCATTGGTGGGCACGTGGGTTGGTTTCATGTCTTTGCTGTTGTGAATAGTGCAGCTGTATTTTTATTTTATTCTTCTTGTTGACCCTCTGTCTTTCCTTCTGAGGCACCGTGTCTCTGTGGACCCTTCAAAGGGACTTTCCTTTGTTTAGGAGAGTAACTCACCCTGAGGTCATTCTCACCCTTTTCTTGGGAAGGGATGCAGCCCTTCGCAGACAGAGCTGCATCTGCCCAGAAGTACGCTTTTTCACAAAGGGCCCTGGACCCCAGGTGCCCTCCTGCACAGTAAACTCTACTGGTGGTGTCATTCTTAGCCTTGTGGGTTTGGGTTTCCCAGCCTCCAGAGGTAGGAACGCCAACCAGCCTGGGATGGTAGGTGGGTGCTAGGCCACATGGACTGCTGACGTGGGCTGCACCCAGACCTGCTGAGGGAATGAATGCCTTTCTTCTGTAAATGGACTCCTTATCATTCTGTTTTAACTCCTCTTTTTCTCATTTCTTCCTTTCTCCTGCATTTCTCTTGTCTCTCATTCTTCTTTGACCACTTAAGAGTGACGGTGCCACTTATGGCCGTTGCCCATTGCTGAACTGTGCTGGAGGCAGTCAGAGGTGAGTCTGATTTCTGGGGCAAGAGTTTAGGGGGATGCTCCCGGTGGAGAGTCCGTTGGATTCTGCATTAGCTCCTCACTACAGACTTCAGCTGGGGGTAAGCCGTGCCTTGGAGGCACCCCATTTTTCTGCCCCAAGGCCCTGGGTCTGAGCCTATCTTCTTCTGCATGTCCTCTTCCTGTCTCTCAGGTGTCCTGTCACTTGGTGGGGTCTCTTGACACTTAATTTCTCTTTCTGCTTGATCCCAATCCCCTTTAAGCACAATTTTGTCTAATTTAAAATTCGCATTTTATGATGATCTTAATAAATTTGGCTTAGCAAATAAGTGTGATGCTTCTTAATTTGGGGGCAATTTAATCCCTTTTTCTAAACTGTGGTATATTATTCCTTAAAAATCGATTTGGCTCAGCTGCCCTGGCGTCACATGATTTCTTCTTGATATTTTCTTTCCTGAGCCGCAGTTCATGTTGAGGTTAACGCCTACTCATCCCTCTGCCCTGAGTGCTCAGCACATAGTCAGTGCTTAGTAAATGTTCGCCAAAAGCAAGAACAAGCGCTTGCTACATCCCCAAGTCCAGTGGCCAGTTTCCCTGTCTTGTCTCAGGAGGCTGGTGTGATGTGGTAACTATTGAGCCAGCAAACCTGGGCTAGAGGCTGGGCCATTTTATGGCATAATGTCCTCTCCAGTAGAAATTCGGGAGAGGGGAAAAAGGAGAAAGGGAGACAGTAGATTCTTATGAATGTGGTGTGCGTGTCTGTGGAATATGGGCATAGGCGGCAGTAGAGAAGGGAGGTCTCAGTAAAAGCAGCTGCCTCTGTTTGTTGGGCTGTGTTCACTTGGCTGCTGTCGATCTAACTGCTGTTCACTGTTAGTAATTAGTCCTCAAGCACCCATTCTTGGGCGTATGTCTTCTGTGTAATTCCTCAGTCTCTAGATTGACCAGGCTCCCGGTGGATCCTAAGTAATGTTTTCTGACCGATCACTGGGTTTGATCAGTCAGTGGAGGGTGAAGAAACATCCATTACCCGCTTTCCTTTGAGATTTAAGATGTAGTTGCCTCTGGTGTTTCTATTCTGTGTTAATGAGTTGATTTCTGTTTCCTAATGAGTAGGCTGTGGAACAGTAACTCTGGGGGGGAAGATGGCATTGGTAAGATTCGCTAAGCTCTTGGGTATATTTTTACAGGAGTCTGTTCATGAGCCAGCTAAGAATGTTTCAGGTCTTGCCTTGTCTCCCCATTTCCATAATTCACTTCCATTTTTAGGACTTCTCCCCAGCGTCAAAACTTTATTTACACGAATCTGAAAGCAGGCTGCAGGGCTGTTTGAAATCACACACGTCAATATGAGGCCAACCCAGTTTTTCATAAATAGGTCAGATTGTTTCTATAAAGTAGGATTCCAAAAACAGTCTTGTTAAAGCAAAAGTATTTTAGGAAAAGATACCCATTGTTTAAACCTTTAACCTGTCACCTAGGGCTTGGGCTAATACTAGCACTAGAAAATGCTAATTTCTGGGTCCTGCCTTGGAAGAACTGAGACTTGCCCCAGACGTTATGAAGAGAAAGCTTGCGGGCCACATGGACTAAGGCCCAGGGATAGGCGTGAGTCAGAGGCTGGGCAAGGGCCTCTAAGGAGCTCTTGGTGCCCTTGAAGAGGAGCTTGGTTCTGGGTGGGTGCACCGTGAAGAGCTGTTACTGGCAGCATTCACCCCCTGCCCCCCACCACCAGTGGAGCAGGTACCCTCGCCTTACCTAAGTACTGAACATTCATTTCTTACTTAGTAGAGATTGACTTAAATCTGTAAGGTGTTTTTTTTTTTTAATTGGTGATTGTGCTTTTTAATCCATATGTCAGAATCATCTGATAATTGTGTGATACTGAGGAGGTATTTAAGCCATAGCAAATCAGGAATGGAAGAAGCTGAGATGGGGTTTACAAGGTAGTTCTTCAGATGTGTCTGAAATTAGTACCCTTAAGAATGTTACTAATTTCTGGCATGATCCTTGGAAAAGTTTCTAGAACAATTGGAAAGGAAACCAGAATAGCTGTGAAAAATGGCGGTGTTTGCAGGTGTAAACACTCACAGCCTCGCACTCAAGTGTGTCATCCTGAAATCGGTGAAATGCTGTCACTGATTTCATGAACCTTATCATCCGTGAGAACTGGATATGCCGTGTGTTTAATTCATGACCGAGCTTTATGTGCTGTTCGCACAGCCTAATGCAAGACATTCACTTGAAGAAAAGTTTATCCTGAAATCCCCGAAATAGGGAGGTCCCACATAGGTGAACTAAGTAGGCTCTCTACAAGTACATTACTCATCATGTTTTTAAAATAGGAGATTCCCAAGTGAATCTGGCTATTGGCCAATAGATTGAGACTTACATAGCCTGATAGAAATCGGTTCGTTTCTCCTTGTACTGTAGTTGATTTTCAGGAGGATTGATGTCCAATTTATTGTTTCTCTGCAGCAGAATGACTTGCATGGCTCTGGGTGCTGTTTTCTAGTGCTGTGTTTGTGGTGCGTGTCTCCTTCCTGTTTCTTCTGATTCTGAGTTCTGTCCTTTTTAGCTAGCATTCAGTTGGTCTGGCTTTATTTGGCTTCTTGGACTTGGGAGTGCCATGGGTTGTGAGTTATGCTATCATTTGTGGTTTAAACATTTCAGTTTATGTTACTATATGTCCATCTGGGTGGCCATCTTCTCATTTTAATTACCCGTCCATGTTTCAGCTTGCTTTTTGGAAAAACCTGTGTTGAAGTGCAAATGTGTCTTTGGAAGTGTCTCCGAGAAACCCAAGGTCTGTGTGACGTTCCGCTCCTGGCGGCAGACCATAGTCTCTGTCCACGGGGTGGGAAGAGAACTGTGCGACAGGGAGGCCTTGCCCACTGTCCTACCTGCGATCTGGACTTTGCACGTGGAGTCACTACTTAGGGGATTAGTTTTTTGACTACTGCTGTTTGATTTTTGCTTTTTAATTGGGTTATATGAGGTGAATGCGTGGTTTAAGTTTCTTGTTCTTTGTGTTGGACAGAATTAAAGGGAAATTTGAGACATCCTGGTCTACTTTTGTTCAACTCCATTATACTCTTTCTTAATGGGCAGTAAGACTGCCTTTTTTTTTTTTTTTTTTTTTTACTTTTCTCTTTTTTAGGTGGAAGGTTTCCCATTTTTATTTTTACATCATGCTCTTCCTCATACAGTTTTCTTCAATAGTACACGAGTCATATTTTTAAGGAAGTGTCTCTGTATTTCCTTTGCTTTTGTAGGACTATGTCATTTCTGATGATCATTTCTGATTATGCCTACCGCTCTCCCCTTTGACCCAGGTATTATTTACAGTGACTGAAAGATGAAAAATTTCAAAGATGGAAAATTTGGGTTACTGCTCTGTCTTTACCATCGAGTCCCAGGAAATAACTTGCCCTGTTTCATAAATTCTTAGACGTTGGTTTCTCTTGCGGGTGATTGTCAAGTCTTTGGTGTTCTTTGCTCTATTCATCTGCACCACTTGAGTTGTTATTCATCAAACACATGTCTGTGACATGAAGTGTAACTTGTTCACCCTTACTTTGTGCAGTGGTGGTAATAAAATTGTTTTAAACCTCTTAATTATGGTTTCTCATGTTAGATTCACTGTGAGTCCTTAAAAAAAAGGATCACCCACTGATAGATTCAAATCTACCTTTGGAAAATTAAAGTGATAAGCACTTAATGGCATTTTGGGATTCTTGGTAATATCTGTAAGTTGATTGTACTTGAAACATATAGTTGTGTTGTGACCATCTGTAGAGTGATGTGGTAGTTAGGCAGAGCATTTTAGAAAGGCTTTATTACTAAAAACAAGTGGTAGCTAGTTTTCATAGGCATAAGAGACAGTCTTTTAGAAAAGTGGGGTTCCAGGTGATTTAATGGAAAGCCAATGAAATTGGGGAGAGGGAGATGGAAAAGGTGAAAGAAGATCTGAAGTCAGGCTGCTTTTGGCAGGCACCGAAGGAATTGCCTTATGGAAGCTCATCTGTAATCCTAGGATGCATTTTCTGTATTTTATCCAAACCAGCGATTTCTGTTATAACATGTTTGGAAAGCCTTTTTTCTTTTTTGTTAAGTTTCCTACTAGACATATAAAAGAGAGAAAAAAGTTCTTTGTGAGAGCTTTATAATATAGATAATATCTGGCTTTTTTCTTTCGTATTAAAAAATTCAGTGGAGAGATTGTAGTAGTTTGTATATACTGTAGTTAGAAAAGTTTGGTTTTGTTTAAAATTTTTGTACATTTGCTTTTGGTAATCCTTAGCTAGTTGCTTGAACCCTTAACCCTTCAGTGTAACTTTTATTTAAAACAGTCTTTGATTCTTATTCGTGCATCGAACATTTGCTGAGAATCTGCTATGTGCTAAACAGTCACTAAAAGTAAAGCTTCTCTCTCTTTTTTTTTTGGCGACAGCCTTGCTTTGTCGCCCACCCTGGAGTACAGTGGTGCAATCTTGGCTCACTGCAACGTCCACCTCCTGGGTTCAGGTGATTCTCCTGCGTCAGCCTCCCGAGTAGCTGGGATTACAGGCATGCTTCACTATGCCTGGCTAATTTTTGTACTTTAGTTGAGATGGAGTTTCACCATGTTGGCCAGGGTGATCTGGAACTCTTGACCTCAGTGATCCTCCCACCTTGGCTTCCCAAAGTGCTGAGATTATAGGAGTGAACCTCTCCGCCTGGCTCGAGATGTAATATATTCTCTTGAAAGCTAGTATTACATATAGGGAAATATATTGATCACTTTATTTAACTGTTTACATTGAAAATACTAAAAAATGTAAGTACTTATTTGTTTTTAACTTAATGTACAATTTCAGTGTTAGTTGAAATGAAGATGGAATATTAAGTGTATAAGTAATGAAAAATTACCGAAAACTTGACTCTGTTTTAGCATTCCGAATCTTAAATTATATTCCTTGCCCTAAAGTCAAATATCACGAAGATATTTTGGGTGAACAGTTGGAAATTGTTACAGTCCTAGAGTATTAAAGATACCAAGAACATTCAGAAGATCCAACCAAGCCTGACTTGCCCAAGAAAATAAGTAAATCGTTTAGTTTGTCACTTCAGTTTGCATGACCACAAAGAACTGTACACGCAGTGAATTATTACATTGTTGTAGAAGAAACAAAATATTTTATAGCAGTTTGCCAAAAATATCATGCCATTATGAGAAAAACCTGTTGACTAAGTCGGTCTTTGCTCACAGTAAATAATCACTGCTTTTGACCAAAACTGCAGGAATGTAAATCTACGGTTTTCAGTGTTTGAAAGACTTTAAAATTGCACCATGTAAGGTAATGCTGGCTAACTAAACTTTATAACATTTGAATGTAGACCATAAGCTAATGAACCAGAGGTCAAAATTAGATAGCTGTAAATTATTTGGGCTAATGAAGGACAAAGGTGGAGTATAGCCAAAAACTATTCTTATGTAGTCTTATCACCGGTGGAGGTACAGATTTATATCACCCACAGAGGTGTGGGTAGGTTGCTTCAGAAATAAATTTTTAGTAAACCATTAAGTAATAGAGTATCTGAAACTGGACTGTGTTTAAGGACTACTTGGTTGCTGTTGCTGGGTATTATTCAGTCTTAAGCTTCTTCCCTGGTTATAAAATTAAAAAGTAAGAAAGCGACGGGGGGATGAGGGGAATGGGGTTTGTTGATGGTTAGTAGGTCTGTGGACCTAGAGTAGCCTTTCAGCCAGTTTGGGTTGTGAAATACTGCTGAGTGCTTACATGGCCAAGTTCTGTAGTTGCAGAAGATTATGTATATACGCTATATTTTCCATTTTGCAAAAGTGAGCAAAGATATCCTTGTATGCAAGGTGTCATAATCCCGTTCCTCTAACTTATGTTTTGAAAGAATTATACCGGCAGAAAAGTTGAGTAGTGCATTGAGCATCTGAATACCCTTTCCTTTGCTTCAGTGTTAGCTTTTTGCCAATCTGTTCTCTCTCTTTTACATTCATTAGGACACTAATAAGCACAGCAGCATTACCAAGCTGTGAGTTACTTTTGCTTGAAGTCAGTGTCAGTTAGGTTTTAGAAAGATTGTGCATATTTTTGTTTTAATTTGTCTTGAGGGCTGATTTTGGGCTTTAAAATACTTCTGTAACTGAATAGCCGTTATTGGCCGTGAGATAACGGGCGAACAGTTGGAAATTGTTACAGTCCTAGAGTATTAAAGAGTACTTGCCCGTGAGAAGCAGGAAGTGCAGCAGACTTAGGAGTAGAAATGCATGAACAAATCTAGCATCTTGGTTGAAATTGACTAAAGTTCCAAAATAACTAAACAGTATCACAGAGTAGTGACAGACAGACTCATCCCAGAAGCAGTGGCTCCTGTCTTCTGAGTGACAGTCACTCTCAAGTGGCAGTCAGAGTGTTGACTAGGCACACAGAATAAAGCCCTTTCTGTTGACGAACTGGCTTAATGGAGTGGGACAGGTTAACAACAGTTGATTAAACCAAAACACAACTCTAACCAGGCAGAAACACATTTGGCCACAATAACGGGGGATGATATTAAACCGGAGTGTTGTGGCTACGCAGTGAAGTGCATAATTAGAGGTGGAGCCTTCATAGCATCACGGAGGTGGAAGGCTGTTTCAAGACCATTGGATTCAGTTAAGCAAATGAGTTGTAGAATGGGGGTAAGCTGAGGGATAAGTAATCCCATCCTTTACGAAACGTATTTTTTGGAGGTGGAACTGGATACAGCAAATTACAGTATACAGAATGACATAGGTGCTATCTTGAGGCAAGTGTCATACCCTTGAGCCTGCTGAGAGATCACGGAGGACTCTGGAAGAGCTGGCCTTTGAGCGGGGTGAAAGATCAGTGGTGGAGCGAAGAGTCACTCAAGCCCGCAACTTAGGGTATTGGGAGGAATGGGGCGGCCCCACCACCAGCCCCTCTGATGGCTTCTAAACCTTTGCAAGCAGCAAAATATTTTTTAAAAATGCTTGTTTGGGGGGAAGTTGATACTTTGCATAAGTAATTATGAGAACTGTTATGGTTGGGATGGTGAGACCACCTCCTCCCCTTCCCCTCAGCCCCTAGGAGATGCAGGAGTGTAAATCACTGAACAGCCATCTCACATACTCACATTGTTATGTTCTTTTTTTTTTTGTTTTTTTCCCGGTGGGGGTGGGCATTCTTTTTTTTGAGACAGAGACAGGCTGGAATGCAGTGGCGAGATCTAGGCTGATTGCAACCTCCACCTCCCAGGTTCAAGCAATTCTCCTGCCTCAGCCTCCTGAGTAGCTGGGACTACAGGCATGCACCACCATGCCCAGCTAATTTTTTGTATTTTCAGTAGAGACAGGCTTTCACCATGTTGGTCAGGCTGGTCTCCAACTCCTGACCTCAGGTGATCTGCCCGCCTCAGCCTCCCAAAGTACTGGGCTTACAGGTGTGAGTCACCGCGCCTGGCCAGGTATGTTCTTAAGTGTTCGTGAGCGCCTGTTAAAAATCACCTTGTCTTCATTTACAGATGCAGTAAGCCCCACTTTTTTTTGTTTGTTTGCTTGTTTGTGTTTTTGTTTTTGTTTTCCCCAGGAGGCTACAGGCAATCAGGAATAATTAGATAAGGATTGTGGGCACCCCTCATTTCAGTAAGCACGGAATTGAAGAGCTCTATGCTTAGGACAGATTAAGAGACCGACTTCACCCACTTAGGCTGATAATGTCATTTCGGTTTTCACCCCGTTTGCTTATTGCTAATTAAAAGCAATAACATGGATAGAAGAGCACAGAGGTTTGCTTTGTTTTCCACATGTAAATTAGAAGCGTCTGCCTCTGTGACTGTTGTTCTCCTGTAGCGGTCAGTATAAATGTAGCGCCACATGCTGTCTGTATGTCTTGGCTGTTCTCTTGAAATACCCAGTAATGCTGTCCAAATGGCCAGCAGCGAGCACCAGCGGCTGCAAGTCTGCCTCCGCAAGGCTATGGTAGGAAAGTAAGACAGAGAAATATGTCTGCTGACGTGTCAGGTCACTAAAGTATAGATTCTTCGTTTACTGTTTAGAAAGATCCACCTGGCAGAGCTGCTGATTTGTGGAGAAATGAGCGCTAGTTGCCTTCCACCCGTGTGGCTGTAACCCTCTGTGGCTGTGGTTGTTAACAGTCCCCACGTTGGGCAGGGGCATGCAGAGTTTGCCCTACACCTCCAGAGCCTGACTTAGTTAAGGCACTTTTGGTTGCTGGAGCAAAAAAGGAAATTTATTTTCAGAGTAAAGAATCCTCTGAGCTAACCCGAGGGAAGGTGTTATAACCCCACCTCACCCCAAGAGGAGCTGCAAACGGGCAAGCCCCAGCAAAGCTGCTCCAAGTTTGTTGCTGTTTCCTGTTTCTCCCTAGGGGTCGGCTTTATGCCCGCCCGCCTCTCTATCTACCCAGTCAACTTTCTCTCACCTTCCTAGTTCAAGACAGGATTGATGAGCAGCCCTGAAAAGTTTCACATTTCCGATGGTCATGTTACGGGTCAGGCCATCTGGTCAGCTGTCGTCAGGGACATACACAACACACACAAGGCTGTGGGCCTGAACCCTTGCCCCAGAGAAGATTCTGCTACCGAGTTTATGGCCCCAGTTAAGAAGATGTTCTTTGATCGCTTTTTGTGACATTCCCTCTGTAGGTAGAGGTCAGAATGCCAAATAAATAATGCTATCTAGAGTCAGGGATTTTAGTCCACAGTCAAGACCTATGAATTTTGGTAGGAAATAAATGAATTATATCTTTATTTTCATGGATCTCCAATAAAGTACAGCATTTCTTTCAATTGTGAATGTAGTTCTTGTAGTATCTGTGACTTTTCACCTGTGGATACTACAGATATTTTTAATTGACATTAATTATTACAGATCTCTCAAAATATTGTTCATGCTCATCACTTCAAAACTATAGTAGTTACTAGAATGACTGCTAGATCTTTTCATTTAATGTGTGGTAAAGATGCACATATTACTTTAAAATCTTTTGATCATTACTATTTTTTTTTAAGATATAATTGGTTTTCTGTTTAAGTCTATGCATTTAAAAACAGTGTTCTGAGAAGAGCTCCGTAAGTTTCACCAGATTGCCACTAGTTAGAAATGTACTACTCCCCCCAAATTGCTGGTTGGAATTGAGATTACAGTTTTCTCTTTATGGCTGTCAGGATTTAAATTTTTCTTTTTTACTTTAAGTTTTGGGATACATGTGCGGAATGTGCAGGTTTGTTACATAGGTATACATGTGCAGGATTCAAATGCTTTCTAAAAGGCATGTTATCTAATTCCTTTCCAGTTTTTTCCACTCCTTACTTAGAACTTCTTTGTCCCTTTCAACAATTCCTACTTCCTTTTATGTTTTAATATCTAGTACTAGATTCCATTTTTTATTTGCTGTTTGCTGCATAAATTATACATTCTTTAGAGCTACAGATTCTGAATTATAGTATTGAAAGTTAGAGATATGTCTGGATACAAAATTAGATCTCAGAACATAACCCCAGATGGGGAAGCACCATATATTTTGCAAGCTTGTGTTTCTCTAGGTTAGAAATGATGAGACTCAGAAGAAAGCTTACTTATATCTACCTGGGCTTATATTTTCATATTGAAAATTACACAAATATTTGGGAAACTCCCCTGTATAATAATGTAGCCTATGTCTAGCATAGAATACTATACATGCATTTAGTAAGAGCGCCGCAAAATCTATGAGAGTCATGAAAATAGACGGGATACCTAGACCGCTAATGTGCTGGGTTGGGGAGATACACCTTATGAAAGAAAAGTTCACAAAGTGTCTTGTTACAGTAAAAGTATTTCCTTTGCATCAAAACTGATTTGTGAAGAATATCTGGAGGTTAATGCATTTGAGAATACCAAATATCAACCATAATTATTATTTAAAAATACATTCTATGCTAATTCCTTAGAAAAACCAGGTAGGGTGGCGTATGTCTGTAATTCCAGCACTTTGGGAAGCTGAGGTGGGAAGATCACTTGAGCCAAGGAGGAGTTCAAGGCCATCCTGGGCAACAAAGTGAGACTCACCCTGTCTCTGTTAAAACCAAATTCAGTTCATTCTTTTTTTTTCCTTTTTTTTCTTTTTAAAGACAGAGTCTGGCTGGGCACGGTGGCTCACGCCTGTAATCCCAGCACTTTGGGAGGCTGATGTGGGCGGATCACGAGGTCAGGAGATCGAGATCATCCTGGCTAACATGGTGAAACCACATCTCTACTAAAAATACAAAAAATTAGCGGGAGTGGTGGCAGGCGCCTGTAGTCCCAGCTACTCAGGAGGCTGAGGCAGGAGAATGGCGTGAACCCGGGAAGCGGAGCTTACAGTGAGCCGAGATCGCACCACTGCACCCCAGCCTGGGTGACACAGCGAGACTCCATCTCAAAAAAAAAAAAAAAAAAAGACAGGGTCTTGCTCTGTGTTGCCTAGGCTGGAGCACAATCACTGCTCACTGCAGCGTCGACTTGCTGGGCTCAGGCAGGCCTCCTACCTCAGCCTCCTGAGTACCTGGGATTACAGCTGTGTGCCACCACACCTGACTAATTTTTTGTATTTTTTTGTTTCGATGGAGTTTCACCAAGTTGCCCTGGCCGGTCTTGAACTCCCACCCACTTGGCCTCCCAAAGTGCTGGGATTAGAGGCGAGAGCCACCATGCCCAGCCTCAGTTCATTCTTTTAAAGATGATTTTAAAATTTAGAAACATGATGTTTCAAAAGTTACTTTTCAAAAGTAACATTTTTTGCTTACTATTAAGTAAATGGAAAGAGCCAAAACATTTCATTTTTCTTGTGTAAATCACAGTCACTTGAAAATGTGGTTTTGTCTTTTCTTTATGGCCATTAAATATTTTGTGCACATATTACAGGATTGATAATATTATAATAGATTCATTTTAGAAAACACTTGCCCAGTAAATTTAGTTTTTATAAGACTATTCTTAGGTAAGCACAAACAACCTGTTTTCAAACACTGTGTGTCCAGCTTTACATACTGTAATTGGGTTCCATGGACCCTGCCCTGAGGTTTGAGCGCCCAGGGCACCTATGGGTTGACAGTGGTGAGCATACAGTTGCGCCCCAGGAGGGCAGGTGCTTTATTCTGGAATATACTTGAGTGTTGAAAACAGATTGTTATTTATGTTACATACATGAAAAAACTCTTATAAGCCACCACTTTTAAGTTTTGCTTTTAGTGGCTTGTATTTCACAAGTTTAAAGGGCACTTTAAAATTTTTTTGGTAATCACTGGGATATGGGCAGATGTTATGAATATCTTCTTATGGGAATTTTCAGACATAGAGGTCCTTTTATTGGCACACACTTCTGGCACTTGTGTGAATTTCATGATAATTCTTGGTCTCTCTGACTGCTCTGAAACACACCATACTAGGTTTGTACTATCCTTGCTGGAGCTCCTGTTTTGGAACCTGGGTATCTCCAACGATAGCCCAGGGTTCTTGTACTTTACGACCAGCTAGGAAATTAGAGAAAAAACAAACAAACAAACAAAAAGCTAACAGGGTAGAGAGAGAATATTGCCGGACTGACTGGCTTCCATCCCTTGCTGGGTCCCGGAGCCCAGGGCCCCTTGGAGAGGAAGAACCACTCCTCCTGTCTCCTGCCCAGAGGTCTCCCACTTCTCGTCAGTCTCTGGGCTTGGGTGCCTAGGAGTTTCCCTTCTGCCTGTCTTGAGGGCTGAGTATATGGACTGCAGGAAGGAGGGGGCGCTTTGCATCTTCATGCAAATGCAAGACTTTCTCTGGAATTTCCACAGGCCCGTTATTGCAGATTAAACAGAAAAGCAAAATCAGTCCTCACCATACCATGGCTTGGCTCTGTTTCTAATGCACTGCAAGTATTTTATCAACATTGTCTACGTTTTTGTTTGATTATTTTATATTTATTCACCATTTAATTTAATATCACAGAGACTGTTTGTCATGCGTGTGGCTTTTTTGTTTGTTTTTAACAAATACTCTTGTACTCATGGTTTTCCTTGTTCATGGAGTCATTCATTTCTCTTAACCATTCTTCCCTGAAAATACTCCGTTAGGACAGAGATTCCGTTCGGCCTTTATTACTTTGGAATTGCCAAACAAGCAGCAGAAACAGAGTTGTACGTGTGGTCCTACACCACAAGGAGTTTTAAGAGAGGTCATTTGTAGGTGATGGTTGTCGACACAGGAAGGCTGTCAATTAAAAAAGAGGAGAAAATGAGTAATATTCAGATTTACTGGCCTAGAGATGTTGGCACAGATTCAGTGTGAGAGATGTAGCTCTGGCCACATGTTAAGAACCCTCTTCTGGTATGGATAGAAAGCCCTGTCCCTGCCTGGTATTAGAAAGGTGACAGGTGTTGCTGTCAAATATTGTTGCTTTGATATCTTCACGTTTCTTATTGATAGGCTGACCACATAATTTATTGTCTAAACAGAGATGGTTTTGAGAGTGAAAGAGGGTGTTACCAGGAATTATTCTAGAACAGTAGGGGTAAACTGAGACTGTGTCTGTCAGGCTAGGATGTGTGATGACTCGACCTACTGACTGACCACAGTTTCATAATTTCAGTACATAGAGGGTGAAAGTCGTGTGAAGATATTTGACTCCCAGTGGTCATTTTTTGTGGCTCACGCCTAAGTTGGATAAAATGATGTTTGATTCAGTCCAGGATACATAAAGGCATGGACAGTTGGCCAAGAAGAGTGGTCACAGGGGTGCCGCTGAGTCAGCAGCTCCTGTCAGTGGTGGTCTGTTTGAAAACAGACCTACAGCGCATTTGAAGAAGGGCCTCCCTGTAGCCTGGAGTGGCTGAATCGCTCGTTTTGTGTGTGAGCTAAGTGTGACTTGAGCCATGAATCAGGATTTGTCAGCCCCCAGGACCTGGCTTGCGTCCTACCCTTCTTTACAAGCCCTCAGAAGGGGGTCTTTGTACTCCCCCCACCCCCACAGAAGCCCGGACCGGAGGGTGGTGAGAAAGCCTTTGTCACCACCTTCCCGTGTGGAGTGAGGGAAGAGTTTTGGTCACAGTCCCCTCCTGCTGCGGGCCAGCACGTTGTTGACTGGTCATGCCACCCACCCTGCTTTGGCCCCACCCCCACCTTTGTGGGACTGGTGTCTCAGAATGGAGAGAGAAATCCTGTTTAGCAGTTAGGTGCCCTGTGAATTCTTTACCATGTGCTAGACTCAAACATACGGTGAAGTTGGAGGAATTGTTTTGTATTTGTTCTTAATTACTCTGTAATACTACGTTACAATTTTAAAACTATTTTGAACTAAAAACATATTCTTTTTACTTTTTCTGCCCTCAGAATTCTTCAGTAATATAAAGATTTAAATAAAAACAAATCAACAAAACTATTTTTTTCTTAAAATCTGGATTTTGTTTTGTTTTTGTTTTTGGTACAGGGTCTCACTCTGTTGCCCAGTTTGGAGCAGTGGCACAATCACAGCTCACTGCAACCGTGAACTCCCAGGCTGAAGTGATCCTCCTGCCTCAGCCAGGCATGCGTCCCCAAGCCAGGCATGCATCACCAAGCCAGGCATGCATCCCCAAGCCAGGCACGCATCACCCAGCCCAGCTCAGATTTTGATTTTTTTTTTTTTTTTTTGGTAGAGGTGCAGTTTCATTGTTTTGCCCAGGCTGATCTCGAACTCCTGGGCTCAAGCCATCCTCCCACTGTGCTGCAATTATAGGCATGAGCCACCACACCCAGCCTCAATCTGGAATTTTACACATATTTTAAGTTCATTTGATTTTTGAACATGTATTGGCTAAATTAATGATTAACTGTCTGGGCACGGTGGCCCAGGTGTGTAATCTCAGCACTCTGGGAGGCCGAGGTGGGTGGATCACCTGAGGTCAGGAATTCGAGACCAGCCTGGCCAACATGGCGAAACCTCATCTCTACTAAAAAATACAAAAAAATTAGCTGGGCATGGTGGCACGCACCTATAATCCCAGCTACTCGGGAGGCTGAGGCTGGAGAATCGCTTGAATGCGGGAGACAGAGGTTGCAGTGAGCTGAGATCACGCCATTGCACTCCAGGCTGGGTGACAGAGCAGCACTCCTGTCTCCAAAAAAAAAAAAAAAAAAAGATTAACTGTAATATAGATGTGGTAATGCCTATGCATTATAGTCCCTCATTTCCTGGCACAACCTCTTAAAGTAACCTAGATCAAAAGCTGGTTACATGCTGATATTTTCAATCTGTGTGGCCTGAATTTCCAAACCGATCATTAGATGCTGCCTGGAGCTTCCTATTCTCATTGGATTAAAAAGGATTATTTTGAAGGGAATGGGACAAAAGAAGATAACTGACTTTACAACTTTTTAAAAAAACTATGCTGAGTATTGTGTGAAATGAAAGCTGTTAGTATTTTTAAATAAGGATTGCTTGCCTTCTGAAGAGTATAACCTAAATTGTTCCTTTGTAAGAATCTCATTTTTAACTTAAAAAAATAAGAAAGGCAGACCATGTTGTTAAAAGTGTCTGATCTTTGAATATGAACATACAGGCCAGACACAATGGCTCACACCTGTCATCCCAGCGAGTTGAGAGGCTGAGGTGGGAAGATCGCTTGAGGCCAGGAATTTGAGACCAGTCTGGGCAACATAGCAAGATCCTATTTCTAAAAAAAAAAAAAAAAAAGTAAACTGGGCGTAGTGGCATGCAGTTGCATCCTAGCTACTCAGGAGGCTGAGGCGGGAGGATCTCTTGAGCCCAGGAGTTTGAAGCTGCAGTGAGCTCTGATTTCATTACTACTTCCGCCTGGGTGACAGAGTGAATGGCCCCATGTCTCCCCAGTGCCCCCCCCCACACACACAAAAGAAAAATATAGGTAGGTAGGTAGGCAGTTTTAATTTTCTTTTGAAATTTATGATTTGAGTTGGCTTATTTTCTGTATGTACTAAAATACTTAATTTT